>NC_086104.1:150365780-150730780 GCF_963921235.1 Mobula hypostoma | reverse complement strand
TCTAACCACTACGTTACCATGTCACTTCGGTACCAAGACTGTCAAGTTATGTGAAATTCTTCTGCCACTACCTAACACCCTCAGCATTGGAGTCAGGACATTGTGTTGCAGTTGTGTAAGACGTGGATGACCCTGAACTGGGAATATTGTAAACACAAGAAGTGCTGCAGATGCTGGAAATCCAGAGCGACACACGGACAAAATGCTGAAGGAGCTCTGAAGTCAGGCAGCATCTATGGAGAGGAAGAAACAGTCAACATTGCGACCATTTTGGATTATCTCGTTAGAGGGGAAAATGCCATTAACCGGGAAGGAGTGCAAAGAAGATTCTTGCCAGGACTTGAGGGCTTGAGTTATAGGGAGAGGTTGGGCAGGCTTTACTGGATTTTACTCCTTGGAGTGAAGGAGAGTGAGGGGTGACCTCAGAGAGGTGTAAAAAATTAAAAAGGACAGAGATAGAGTAAACGCTGTCTTTTTCCCAGGGAAGCAGAATCAAAACAAGGGTCGCAGGCTTAAGCTGAGAGGAGAGACTATAAGGACTTAAAAGGCAACTTCATGCAGAGGCTGAAACACATACAGCACTGTGCAGAAGTCGCAGGCACATATACAGTATATAGCTAGGGTGCCTATGAATTTCCCACTGTACTGCTGCCACAAAAATAAACAATTTCATGATATACGTGAGTGATGATAAACCGGATCCTGATATGGGTCTCTGTTCGGGACTGAGAGTGGGAAGGGGGCAGGGAGAGGGGAATCATAGTTGGGAAAAGGGGAAGGGAGAAGTGGGGGGGGGGGTGCAGGAAGCACCAGGGAGACATTCTGTAATGATCAATAAACCAATTGTTTGGATTCAAATGACCTTGCCTGGTGTCTCAGGGCTGGGTGTTCCTGTATCAGGGCCAGCCCCGCCCCGGGGACTCCTTCTCTGCCACCTGTGCCACACCCCTCCTGCGAGGTGTTCTATCCTCGCCATTCCCAACATCCTTTGTTCCCACCAGATTTACAAACTCGCTCTTCGCTCCACGTTGATAAGTACAGTACTGTATGAAATATGCTGGCAGACAAAGTGGTTGAGGCAGGTATGAAGAAAGCAATATTTAGAATACATTTGGGCGGGTGCATGGATAGGAACCTCTGGGCCTGTCAAGTAATGATGCTGAAAGACTAATTTTCACCTTTATATCAGATAGACTAGGTTACTGCAATACACTTTTTACTGGCCTACCAAAGCAATCTATTGACAAACTTACAGGATCCTGCAGCAGTTTAACTCAATCTGATTATCTACCCAGGCATAATCAAGTGGCAAACATCATTCACCAAAATCCTGCTTTAAAATACAAACTCATAAAAGAATTCATACCAGACTATAAATACAAGCCTGATCCAGTTTTAGAGTCAGAGTGCCACAAATTATATTACAACCGTTCCATTGTTACAGATAGGACAATCCATAATAATCATCCAGATACAATGCAGGATAAACAAGCAAGAACAACTTACTTTAGCCATTCCAAACACACAAAACATACAGAAATCAATAAGATTCAAGATTCAAAGATTAAAAGCATATTTATTATCAAAGAATGTAGAAATTGTACATCTTGAAATTTGACTGCTTGCAGGCAGCCATAAAGCAAGAAACTTGAAACACCCGATTTTAAAAAAGACCAAAAATCACTACGCAGAGAAAACGAGAGAGAGAGAGAAAACACATACCATGCAAACAATAGAAGCAAGCCAACAGCATCCTGAACTAGACTGGGTCCCCAGATCCACTCTCAGAACAGCCAGAGTAGGCCCAAGCCAAGCCTCAGTCCTCAGTTTTCACACTAGGAGCTGGCTTAGTTCACAGCCTCAGGAGAGCGAGCAAAATCAGCCTGACCCTCGCCTCTGTACCCGACACTCATGCTTCCAGTCTATCTGTGCCAGCGTTTAAATTATACAAGCACCGAGTACTGCCACGTACTAGGACCTGGGTCCCAGCGCTCCAGTATGCCTGGGCTGCCCTGTCCGAAGGCATTCTCGATCTCAGCAAATCGGCTCGGCACTTGGAGCGGTCCAAACTCACACCCTGGTTAGGTGGACAGCATCGAAACTCTCCCACATCGACTCCTCTCCTAATCACACACTCCATCTCCAGTAGCAATACGAGCTCTGCCTCCTTCCCTGGTGGCTTGAAAACCTTGTACCTCGCAATGCCCAGCTCATCCCCTGAACCAGCCTCACCGCCACCTGCCTCCTCACTGTCTGCAGTGAGAGTTCACCACAATTTGCACAATAAGTGAAATTAAGAGAGGAAATTGAAAGACTTTGGAACATGAACAGGGTACATACATTATCCCAATGGTAGTATCTGCAACTGGTATCATCCCAAAGGCACTACACAATAGCATTAACCAATTAGGCCTACACAGCGATATCTATGTAAATCTTCAGAAATCCACAATACTAAACACCACTCGAACAGGCTGAGAATTCCTAGCAATTGAGAAATTAATGTGCTTGCCCATACCCGTACCTCAGATTTTAGCCGCTTGATCTGAGAGAAAAAATAATAATAAATAAATAAATGTGCAATAAATATCGAGAAATAGCGAGTCCTTGAAAGTGAGTCCACAGGTGTGGGAACAGTTCGGTGATGGGGCAAGTGAAGTTATCCCCCTTCGTTCAGAGCTTGATGGTTGAGGTGTAATAACTGGTTTTGAACCTGGTGATGTGAGTCCTGAGGCTCCTGTACCTTCTTTCTGATAACAGCCACGGTTGCCACCACTACTACATATACATTTCCCACCTGCAATAGAGCTTGTGGGTCCTGGATAGGACTGTATAGTCATCAAAAGATCTCACCGTTAAAGGAGTGGACGTTGTCATCAGATTTCGATGGACAACCGACGGAGAAGTGAAAAGAGAGGATAACTCGGGTGGTGGGGGTCCCTGATGATGGATGCTGCTTTCCTGCAACAGCATTTCATGTAGATGGGCTCGACGGTGGGGAGGGCTTCACCCACGACATACAGGACTGTACCCACTACTTTTTGTAAGACTTTTCATTCAACGGCATTGGTGTTTCCATACCAGGCAGTGATGCAGCCAGTCAATACACTCACCACCACACATCTACAGAAGTTTGTCAAAGTTTTAGATGTCACGCCAAATCTTCGCAAACTTCAGAGGAAGTAGTGGCGCTGCTGTAAACCTCAACCCTACTGCAGCCTCCTTGTGTAGCTCAGCAAGGAAGCTTTTTAGAAAGTCCCGGCATCTGCTCAATCCCAACATCTGATGGGGATATCAACATACAGCAAGTTGCAAATAGCATTCCTTTGTGTGAGGAAGTTCCTATATATCTTGTCATAAAATTCGGAGAATGAAGTCTGAGAATCGGAGCGGGAGTGCGGAGGAAGTGAATTTTTCGGTTTCATCGGCGTTCAGAGAGGCAGGACTGCGCAGGTGTGTGACGTCGGGCAGTGAAGCGCGGAAGATTTAAAAGGACAGAAATCCTGATTCGGGTGTAATTCGGAGAAGGAGGTCCGAGAATCGGAGCGGGAGTGCGGAGGAAGCCATTTTTGAATTTTTCGCAACACACATCAAAGTTGCTGGTGAACGCAGCAGGCCCGGCAGCATCTCTAGGAAGAGGTACAGTCGATGTTTCGGGCCGAGACCCTTCGTCAGGACTAACTGAAAGAACAGCTAGTAAGAGATATGAAAGTGGGAGGGGGAGGGGGAGATCCAAAATGATAGGAGAAGACAGGAGGGGGAGGGATGGAGCCAAGAGCTGGACATTTGATTGGCAAAAGGGATATGAGAAGATCATGGGACTGGAGGCCCAGGGAGAAGGAAAAGGGGGAGGGGGGAAAAGACCCAGAGGATGGGCAAGGGGTATAGTGAGAGGGACAGAGGGAGAAAAAGGAGAAAGAGAGAAAGAATGTGTGTATATAAATAGATAACAGATGGGGTACGAGGGGGAGGTGGGGCATTAGTGGAAGTTTGAGAAGTCAATGTTCATGCTATCAGGTTGGAGGCTACACAGACGGAATATAAGGTGTTGTTCCTCCAACCTGAGTGTGGCTTCATCTTTACAGTAGAGGAGGCCGTGGATAGACATATCAGAATGGGAATGGGACGTGGAATTAAAATGTGTGGCTACTGGGAGATCTTGCTTTCTCTGGCGAACAGAGCGTAGGTGTTCAGCGAAATGATCTCCCAGCCTGCGTTGGGTCTCGCCAATATATAGAAGGCCATATCGGGAGCACCGGACGCAGCATATCACCCCAGCCGACTCACAGGTGAAGTGTCGCCTCACCTGGAAGGACTGTCTGGGGCCCTGAATGGTGGTAAGGGAGGAAGTGTAAGGGCATGTGTAGCACTTGTTCCACTTACAAGGATAAGTGCCAGGAGGGAGATCGGTGGGGAGGGATGGGGGGACGAATGGACAAGGGAGTCGCGTAGGGAGCAATCCCTGCAGAAAGCGGGGGGCAGGAGGGAAAGATGTGCTTAGTGGTGGGATCCCGTTGGAGGTGGCAGAAGTTACGGAGAATAATATGGAGGACCTGGAGGCTGGTGGGGTGGTAGGTGAGGACAAGGGGAACCCTATTCCTAGTGGGGTGGCGGGAGGATGGAGTGAGAGCAGATGTACGTGAAATGGGGGAGAGGCCTTTGAGAGCAGAGTTGATGGTGGAGGAAGGGAAGCCCCTTTCTTTAAAAAAGGAGGACATCTCCCTCGTCCTGGAATGAAAAGCCTCATCCCAAGAGCAGATGCGGCAGAGACAGATGAATTGCGAGAAGGGGATGGCATTTTTGCAAGAGACAGGGTGAGAAGAGGAATAGTCCAGATAGCTGTGAGAGTCAGTAGGCTTATAGTAGACATCAGTAGATAAGCTGTCTCCAGAGATAGAGACAGAAAGATCTAGAAAGGGGAGGGAGGTGTCGGAAATGGACCAGGTAAACTTGAGGGCAGGGTGAAAGTTGGAGGCAAAGTTAATGAAGTCAACGAGCTCAGCATGCATGCAGGAAGTAGTGCCAATACAGTCGTCGATGTAGCGAAGGAAAAGTGGGGGACAGATACCAGAATAGGTTTGGAACATAGATTGTTCCACAAAGCCGACAAAAAGACAGGCATAGCTAGGACCCATACGGATCCTCCCCCTCGTACCCCATCCATTATTTACTTATATACACACATTCTTTCTCTCTCTCCTTTTTCTCCCTCTGTCCCTCTCACTATACCCCTTGCCCATCCTCTGGGTTTTCCCCCCCCTCCCCCTTTTCCTTCTCCCCGGACCTCCTGTCCCATGATCCTCTCGTACCCCTTTTGCCAATCACCTGTCCAGCTCTTGGCTCCATCCCTCCCCCTCCTGTCTTCTCCTATCATTTTGCATCTCCCCCTCCCCCTCCCACTTTCAAATCTCTTACTAGCTCTTCCTTCAGTTAGTCCTGTTGAAGGGTCTCGGCCCGAAACGTCAACTGTACCTCTTTCTAGAGATGCTGCCTGGCCTGCTGCGTTCACCAGCAACTTTGATGTGTGTTGCTTGAATTTCCAGCATCTGCAGAATTCCTCGTGTTTATGTTTTTGAACTTTTCGCTTTTTTTTCATCAGCGTTCAGAGAGGCGGGACTGCGTAGGTGTGACGTCGGGCAGTGAAGCGCGGAAGATTGAAAAGGACAGAAATCCTGATTCAGGTGTAATTCGGAGAAGGAAATCTGAGAATCGGAGCTGGAGTGCGGAGGAAGCAATTTTTGAATTTTTCGAGTTTTTTCCATCGGCGCTCAGAGAGGCGGGACTGCGCAGGCGTTTGATGTCGGGCAGTGAAGTGCGGAAGATTTAAAAGGAACAGAGCCTTATACAGCGGGCAGCGTAGTTTGCGGGCTGCGGAGTGAGCTGGGAGCAGAGTGAAAGCTTAAGGCTTCGGCTAAACAGGCTTAGGCGGAAACAGGCGAGGCAAAGAGGGTTTGGTATTCATTTTTTGTTGTTATTTGAGGAGAGGGGCAGTATGAGTGTGAGGGCAGTTTGTTGTTCTCGGCGCCAGATGCGGGAGGCCCTGGAGTCTCCCAGCCTCCTGGACGTCCACATCTGCACCAGGTGCGCCGAGATGCAGCTCCTAAAGGACCGCGTTAGGGAACTGGAGCTGCAGCTCGATGACCTTCGTCTGGTCAGGGAGAGTGAGGAGTTGATACAGAGGAGTTACAGGCAGGTGGTCACACCGGGGCCACGGGAGGCAGATAAGTGGGTCACGGTTAGGACGGGCAAGAAGAAGAGTCAGGTAATAGAGAGTACCCCGGTGGCTGTGCCCCTTGACAATAAGTACTCCTGTTTGAGTACTGTTGGAGGGGGGACAGCTTACCAGGGGGAAGCAACAGTGGCCGTGCCTCCAGCACAGAGTCCAGCCCCGTAGCTCAGAAGGGTAGGGAAAGGAAGAGGAGGGCAGTAGTAATAGGGGACTCGATAGTAAGAGGGTGAGATAGGTGATTCTGTGGATGCAGTCCGGAGATCCGGATGGTAGTTTGCCTTCCTGGTGCCAGGGTCTGTGATATTTCTGATCGCATCCAAAATATTCTGAAGTGGGAGGGAGAGGAGCCAGAGGTTGTGGTACATATGGGTACCAATGACATAGGTACGAAAAGGGGAGAGGTCCTGAAAGGAGAATAGGAAGGGAGTTGAGAAGAAGGACTGCAAAGGTAGTAATCTCGGGATTACTGCCTGTGCTACATGACAGTGAGAGTAGGAATGCAACGAGGTGGAGGATAAATGTGTGGCTGAGAGATTGGTGCAGGGGGCAGGGATTCAAGTTTTTGGATCATTGGGACCTCTTTTGGCGCAGGTGTGACCTGTACAAAAAGGATGGGTTACACTTGAATCCTAGGGGGACCAATATCCTGGTGGGGAGATTTGCGAGGGCTACTGAGGTGACTTTAAACTAGAATGGTTGGGGGGTGGGAATCAAATTAAAGAGACTAGGAAAGACGAGGTTAGTTCACAAATAGAGAAAGCAGGTAGACAGTGTGTGAGGGAGGATAGGCAGGGGACAGAGATCAGGAGCACTCAGACCGAAGATGTAGGGGACAAGGAAGAAAAAGATAACAAAGTTGCTTGCTCCATTAAGGATAAAAAGAGAGTAAGAGGTGGGGAGTTTCTTAAATGCATCTATTTTAATGCTAGGAGCATTGTAAGAAAGGTGGATGAGCTTAGAGCATGAATTGATACCTGGAAATATGATGTTGTAGCTATTAGTGAAACGTGGTTGCAGGAGGGGTGTGATTGGCAACTAAATATTCCAGGATTTCGTTGCTTCAGGTGTGATAGAATAGGAGGGGCAAGATGGTGAGGTGTTGCATTGCTTGTCAGAGAAAATATAACAGCGGTCCTCTGGCAGGATAGATTAGTGGACTCGTCCAGGGAGGCTATTTGGGTGGAACTGAGAAATGAGAAAGGTGTAATAATGCTTATAGGGGTGTATTATAGACCACCTAATGGAAACCGAGAACTGGTGGAGCAAATTTGTAAGGAGATAGCAGATATTTGTAGTAAGCACAAGGTTGTGATTGTGGGAGATTTTAATTTTCCACACATAGACTGGGGGGAAGCCCATTCTGTAAAAGGGCTGGATGGTTTGGAGTTTGTCAAATGTGTGCAAGATAGTTTTTTGTAGCAATACATAGAGGTACCAACTAGAGAAGGGGCAGTGTTGGATCTCCTGTTAGGGAATGAGATAGGGCAGGTGACGGAGGTATGTGTTGGGGAGCACTTCGGGTCCAGTGATCACAATACTATTAGTTTCAATATAATTATGGAGAAGGATAGGACTGGACCCAGGGTTGAGATTTTTGATTGGAGAAAGGTTAACTTTGAGGAGATAGGAAAGGATTTAGAAGGAGGGGATTGGGACAGTTTGTTTCATGGGAAGGATGTAATAGAGAAATGGAGGTCACTTAAAGGTGAAATTTTGAGGGTACAGGATCTTTATGTTCCTGTTAGGTTGAAAGGAAAGGTTAAAAGTTTGAGAGAGCCATGGTTTTCAAGGGATATAGGAAACTTGGTTTGGAAAAAGAGAGGGATTTACAATAAATATAGGCAGCTTGGAGTTAATGAGGTGCTCGAGGAATATAAAGACTGTAAAAAGAATCTTAAAAAAGAAATTAGAAAAGCTAAAAGATATGAGGCTGCTTTGGCGAGTAAGATGAAAATAAATCCAAAGGGTTTCTCAAGTTATATAAATAGCAAAAGGATAGTGAGGGATAAAATTGGTCCCCTAGAGAATCAGAGTGGACGGCTATGTGCAGAGCCGAAAGAGATGGGAGAGATTTTGAAGAATTTCTTTTCTTCAGTATTCACTAAGGAGAAGGATATTGAATTGTGTAAGGTAAAGGAAACAAGAAGGGTAGTTATGGAAAGTATGATGATTAAAGAAGAGGAAGTACTGGCGCTTTTAAGGAATATAAAAGTGGATAAGTCTCCGGGTCCGGACAAGATATTCCCTAGGACCTTGAGGAAAGTTAGTGTAGAAATAGCAGGGGCTCTGACAGAAATATTTCAAATGTCATTAGAAACAGGAATGGTGCCGGAGGATTGGCGTATTGTTCATGTGGTTCCATTGTTTAAAAAGGGTTCTAAGAGTAAACCTAGCAATTATCGGCCTGTGAGTTTGACATCAGTGGTGGGTAAATTGATGGAAAGTATTCTTAGAGATGGTATATATAATTATCTGGATAGACAGGGTCTGATTAGGAACAGTCAACATGGATTTGTGCGTGAAAGGTCATGTTTGACAAATCTTATTGAATTCTTCGATGAGGTTACTAGGAAAGTTGACGAGGTTAAACCGGTGGATGTTGTCTATATGGACTTCAGTAAGGCCTTTGACAATGTTCCACACAGAAGGTTAGTTAGGAAGGTTCAATCGTTAGGCATAAATATCGAAGTAGTAAAATGGATTCAGCAGTGGCTGGATGGGAGATGCCAGAGAGTAGTGGTGGATAACTGTGTGTCAGATTGGAGGACGGTGTGTAGCGGTGTGCCTCAGGGATCTGTACTGGGTCCAATGTTGTTTGTCATATATATTAATGATCTGGATGATGGGGTGGTAAATTGGATTATAGAACGCATGCAGATGATACTAAGATAGGTGGCGTTGTGAATAATGAAGTAGGTTTTCAAAGCTTGCAGAGAGATTTAGGCCAGTTAGAAGAGTGGGCTGAAAGATGGCAGATGGAGTTTAATGCTGATAAATGTGAGGTGCTACATTTTGATAGGACTAATCAAAATAGGACATACATGGTAAATGGTAGGGCATTGAAGAATGCAGTAGAACAGAGGGGTCTAGGAATAATGGTGCATAGTTCCCTGAAGGTGGAATCTCATGTGGACAGGGTGGTGAAGAAAGCTTTTGGTATGCTGGCCTTTATAAATCAGAGCACTGAGTATAGGAGTTGGGATGTAATGTTGAAATTGTATGAGGCATTGGTAAGGCCAAATTTGGAGTATTGTGTACAGTTCTGGTCACCGAATTATAGGAAAGATGTCAATAAAATTGAGAGAGTACAGAGGAGGTTTACTAAAATGTTGCCTGGGTTTCATCTCCTAAGTTACAGAGAAAGGTTGAATAAGTTAGGTCTTTATTCTTTGGAGCGTAGAAGGTTGAGGGGGGACTTGATAGAGGTGTTTAAAATTATGAGGGGGATTCATAGAGTGGACGTGGATAGGCTTTTTCCATTGAGAGTGGGGGAGATTGAAACAAGAGGACATGAGTTGAGAGTTAAAGGGCAAAAGTTTAGGGGTAACATGAGGGGGAACTTCTTTACTCAGAGAGTGGTGGCTGTGTCGAACGAGCTTCCAGCAGAAGTGGTTGAGGCAGGTTCAATGTTGTCGTTTAAAGTTAAATTGGATAGATATATGGACAGGAAGGGAATGGAGGGTTATGGACCGAGTGCAGGTCAGTGGGACTAGGTGAGAGTAGGAGTTCAGCACGGACTAGAAGGGCCAAGATGGCCTGTTTCCATGCTGTAGTTGTTATATGGCTATATATGGTTAAATGCTCTTGAAGGCATAATTCAGATAAAGAATGGGATATGAGGCTGAATGGCCTCTTCCTGCATCTACTTCATATGTTCTTATTGAGCCCTAGAGAGGGATACAGTGTGGAAACAGCACACAAATCCCACTCTGCCCACCAAACACCCATTTTTATACTGATCCTAATCATAAACTATTCTATTCTCCCCATAATCCCAACAATTCCCCCCCCTCATCCACACAGAGGGAGAATTCAGAACTAACCCACCAACCTGCACGTGTTTGGGACGTGGGAGAAAGCTGGAGCACCCCGAGGAAACCCACGGGGTCACATGGAGAGTGAGCAAACACGCAGGCTTGGGCTCAATGTCAAACATGCCCAAACCTCCACCGGTGTCAACAGCTAAGCGGTTATTGAACATTCCGACATTCCCCCCCCCACCCCCACCCACCCCACAAGGGTATTTAGCCACAGACACCACCGGTGAATTCGAGGGAACTGAATGACTTGCAGTTCTCTTTGACATTGTGCATTTTAACCATGGCTCCGTAATTGTCACCCAGGCAACAGAACCAAAGGGTTTGATTAGTCATTGTAAACTGCAGCTGAATCAAGGCTGTGTTAACGTACAAGATATTCCTGCTTACGGTGATAGCACAGATCCCAGAGAAGGGCACACAACCCTGGGGGAGGATAAGGGTCCATTACTCAGAAAGCAGCATTCATCATCAAAGACCGCACCATCCTTGCCCTGCATCATTCTCATTACCACCATCAGGAAGTATGTACAGAACCTTGGGTCCTGCATCACCAGATTCAAGAACAGCCATTACTCTTCAACCATCAGGCTCTTGAACCAGCATAAATTCACTCACCACAACTCTAAACTGATTCCACACCCATGGACTCACTTTCAAGGACTCAAAGTTCAAAGTAATATATTATCAAAGTACATACAAAGTACAAAGTCACCATATACAACCCCGAGATTCTCTTGTAGGCACACTCATTAAATCTACAGAATGGTAATCAATGACTTGATAGAGGAGTTTAAAATTATGAGGGGGGTTGATAGAGTTGACGTGAATAGGCTTTTTCCATTGAGAGTAGGGGAGATTCAAACAAGAGGACACGAGTTGAGAGTTAAAGGGCAAAAGTTTAGGGATAACATGAGGGGGAACTTCTTTACTCAGAGAGTGGTAGCTGTGTGGAACGAGCTTCCAGCAGAAGTGGTTGAGGCAGGTTCGATGTTGTCGTTTAAGGTTAAATTGGATAGCTATATGGACAGGAAAGGAATGGAGGGTTATAGGCTGAGTGCAGGTCGGTGGGACTAGGTGAGAGTAAAGAGTTCGGCACGGACTAGAAGGGCCGAGATGGCCTATTTCCGTGCTGTAATGGTTATATGGTTATATGGAAAGAACGCACCAACTCGGGCATTCAACCAACGTGCAAATACAAAAAGAAATAAATAATAATCATAAATAAATAAGCAATAAATGTCATGAGAACATGAGATGCAGAGCCCTTGAAAGTGAGTCCATTATGTGGGAACAGTTCAATGATGGGTCAAGTGAAGTTGAGTGGTTACCCCCTTTTGTTTAAGAGACTGATGGTTGAGGGGTAATAACTGTTCCTGAACCTGGAGGTGTGGGTCCTGAGGCTCCTATACCTTCTTCCTGATAACAGTAGTGAGAAAAGAGCATGCTCTCGGTGGTGGGGGTCCCTGATGATGGAAGCTGCCTTCCTGCGACAGCGTTTCATGTAGATGTCCTGACTGGTGGGAGGACTTTACCCATGATGGACTTTACAACTCATGTTCTCTGCATTTTTATTTACTTATTTGCATTTATTATTATTTATTTTATTTATTATTGTTGTTATTATTTGTGTTTTTATGTGTATTTGCAGAGTTTGTCTTCTGTTGCACATTGGTCGTTTGTCCGTCTCTGTGTATAGCTTCTCATTGACTCTACTGTATTTCTTTGTTCTACTGTGAATGCCAGCAAGAAAGTGAATCTCAGGGTAGTAATTGGTCGCATGTATGTACTTTGAACTTTGGTTGGTCGGGCTGTAACTGACTTTGGCCCCATCTGTTTTTCTGACCTCTGTGCAGATTAACGAAGCACAGAGGGCTGGGGCAGCCAGCTGGTGTACTGCAGTAGAACCTCCTACCATAATGATGATGAAATTTCCTTGATGTCGGTCGCAGGAGAATCCCATGCCGGGAATGCTCCAGGAGGCTACATTCCTGCATCCTGCAGTTAGTTCATGTAGTTATTGGGAGCAAAGAGGGCTTTCTCCTCTCAAGTAGGATTCCCAAGTGCTATTCTGCTCAGATTTGAAAGTCCTCTTCTTCTAAGGCAGGGGTCCCCGATCCGTAGACCATGGACCCCTTGCTCAACAGTATTGGTCCTTGGCATTAAATAGATTGGGAACCCTGTTCTGTGGTATTCCCGTTCTGAAGAGTTCCAGGGTGACATAGAAGCAGTACTTGGCTTTTTGTCCAAAGTGTGTCTAGTCAGTCCTGCCCCAGTGAGGACGCTCGGTCCGACACGGATTTTGTTCCAGCGTTTTGAATGCATTGGCTTCTCCCAGGTTTGAGTGTCTCCACCTGGAGTGCTCGCTGGGGAAAGCCCTTTCCACCCGGGTGACTCAGAGCCAAGTGCGTCTGCGACTGCACCATCTCCCCCACCCACAACCCCGGCACTCCTTCTCCGCCACCTGAGTGGTGAGGCTCTCCACCCCTCGCCATTCTCAAAATCCTTTGCTCCCGCCAGATTTACTTAGGCTATATATATGCGCCTAAGACTTTTGCACAGTTCTGTATAGGCATCGTTATTTCAACCAACAATCTAACAGTAAGGTTCAAAGTACATTTATTATCAAAGTATAGAACTCTGAGATTTATCTTCTCATGTTACCAATGTAAAGAGTTAGAGATACACATCACACAGCTGGGGGAGCTGCTGCCTCATAGCACCAGAGATCCCACTTCAGTCCAGGCCTCGGGTCCTCTCTGCATGGAATCTTCAAGTGCTCTCTGTGACTGCGGGAGTTTCTCCCAAATGCTCCAGTTTCCTCCGACAACTTCACTACTTAAACCATCCCTCCTGTAAATTGCTGAGCAACAGAATTGGTTTGGAGAAGTTGTGAGACAGCCGTCCCAGTGAGGACACTCGGTTCTGCCACGGATTTTGTTCCAGCGCTTTGCAAGTACTGGCGGTGTGTGAGAGAAAATGTGACCGGAGGCAATCTGGGATTGCTGGGATTGTTTTGAGATCTGATGTAAATTCACGTGTCAAATGGCTTCCAACGGGTCTGCAAGAAGCTATGAATAATAAAAAGAATTTCTTGCCGTTTGTGGTTTTTGACATATGTCTTGTTACTTGTGTTTTAAGTAATCTTTTTATATCTTGCCTTCCCACAGTACCGTGATTCAAAATGTCACCACTTCAGTTTATGACTAGCATGCTGACACCGCAGTGTTGACTCACTGTAAACGCTGGTGTGGGGTTGCTGGTTCATCTCTGATGCTTGTCTCCAGGCAACAGCAAATGTCACTGTGATAACATGATGTCAATTTTTCAATGTCCACGCCACCAAATTCCAACTAACAACAGATGTCGGAGATCACAAGTCCAATCGGAGCCAAGATGCCACAGGACTGATTTCCTGTGTAAAACAGGGAGATATCTGAAGAGATATTTCTTCACCTCGCAAAACCTGAAACCTGTCAGATAAAGATCTCCAATCCCGCTAGATGTTTGTGCATTGAATTAATGATGTTTGTGAGTGGAATTAATAACATCATCATCATTATGTGCCATGTTGTATGGCGTGGGTGATCATGGGCTTTCCATTACCATGATTGCACCCGGCAAATTTTTCTACAGAAGTGGTTTGCCATTGCTTTCTTCTGGGCAGTGACTTTACAAGACAGGTAACCCCAGCCATTATCAATACTCTTCAGAGATTGTCTGCCTGGTGTCAGTGGTCGCATAACCAGGACTTGTGATGTGCACCAGCTGCTCATACGACCGTCCACCACCTGCTCCCATGGATTCATGTGATACTGATTGGGTTGGGGGGTGGTGGTAAGCAGGTTCTACACTTAGCAGGCTCGCGGTGGGAAAGAGCACCTCACACTTCCACTGGGGTCTCCACCCCACCACCCAGAATTAACAACAGCAGGTAAGAAAATAGGAGATTGATTAACTAATTCATAGAAAATGACACACAACAGACTTAGAAATTCAGGAGAGCGACATGCACAGGCAAGTGGGTGTATTGGCCATGGAGTCAGACAGTCACTCAGGATGGAAACAGGCCAGCTGGTCCATGGCAACCAAATGCCTTTCTAAGCGAGCTCCATATGCCTGCATTTCAAAGTCAAAGTCAATTATATTATCCAAGTACATATATGTCACCATATACAACCCTGAGATTCCTTTACTTGTGGGTGTACTCAGCAAATCTATAGAATAGTAACTATAGCAGGATCAATGAAAGATCAACCAGAGTGCAGAAGACAACAAACTGTAAATGCAAATATAAATAAGTAGCAATAAGGAATGAGAACATGAAATAATGAGATTAGAAGTCCTTAATGCGAGATCATTCATTTTCCCGCCTCAACCCCATTCTACCACCTACTCCCCATAACCTTTGACACTCTTACTAATCAAGAAACCGTCAACCTCTGCTTTGAATATACCCAATGACTTGGCCTCCACAGCTGCCTGTGGCAATGATTCACCACCCATCTAACTCCTCTCACCTTCTCACCAGTTCCCCATAGATTCCACCATTCTCCTTATGGACAACCTACAATGGTTAATCAACCTACCAACCTGCACCTCTCATGGGATGTGGGAGGAAACGCAGCACCCAGAGGAAACTCATTATCTAATTCAAAAGACCAAGCGGGGCTCTTGTCAGCTGCACGAGCACATGCATGTATAGATGCAACGAAAAACTTAACTGCAGCAAAACCACGGGCACACAGCACCAGATCTAAAAGGTTCACCACTAAAACATAAGCATGCATTAAACACAATTTTTACAAGAAAAGTTCTACAGAGGACATTTTAGTGCCAAGAGATCACAGTGGTTGTAGTGTTGCTGAGAACTATGCAGCTGAGCACTCACATGGGCAACACTCTATGTCTAAAACTCATCTAGGCCTCTGCTTCCTTTGGAGGCTAAAAAAATTTGACATGTCCTTGTCAACGCTTACCATTTTATCAATGCAACAGAACCAGAAACAGGTTTAATATCACCGGCATACATCATGAAATTTCTTGTTTTTGCGGCAGCAGTGCGTTGCAATACATATTAAAAACTGTGAATTACAGTAAGATACATAGATATAACACAGTTAAATTATATATATATATGTGTTACATTAAATAAACAGTGCAAATCTCCATGGATTGTCACCTTGTCGTGGTGGAGAAGCTTGTGTGGTCCTGAAATCCCAAGAGCGATGCCGTCTGGAGCTATGCTCCTGGTAGGGTCACCCATGGCGGTAAGGTGGAGGGTGAGGTCCCTGACAAAGAACAATCCAACCAAGACTCAGCGGTGGAACAGGCAGACGAAATTACTTCGAACTCAATGGATGTGAAGGCGGATGAAGGCTGCAACAAATCCATCAGCTCCAATCGTCGTGGTTTCTATGCCATTGGAATCAGTTGGTTGATTTGTGAAGTATCGTGTGCTTCTTGGAGTGCAGTATCAAGTATACATTAAACAAATACATGCACAGGCATCTTCACTCTGTGGGCCACTTCTTCAGAACGAAGACCATCATCCTCAACCTCGAGGGATGCCCACCACCACGACAACAACGACGGCAAAAAAAAGTAGGGAGGTAGTGTTCTTGGCCATTCAGAGATCAGATGGCAGAGGAGAAGAAGCTGTTCCTGAATCACTGAGTGTATGCCTTCAGGCTTCTGTACCTCCTTCCTGATGGTAGCAATGAGAAGAGGGCATGTCCTGGGTGATGAGCGTCCTTAATGATGGATGCCTCCTTTTTGAGGCACCGCTCCTTGAAGATGTCCTGGATACTAGGGAGGCTAGTGCCCATGATGGAGCTGACTAAGTTTACAACTCTCTGCAGCTTACTTCGATCCTGTGCGGTAGCATTCCCCCCACCCCTGCGGCACCCCCCCATACCAGACGGTGATGCAGCCAGTTAGAATACTTTCCACAGTACGACTGTAGAAATTTGCGAGTGTCTTTGGTGACACACCAAACCTCCTCGAACTCCTAATGAAATATAGCCGTTATTGTGCCTTCTTTGTAGCTTCATCGATAAGTTGGGCCCAGGACAGATCCTCAGAGATGCTGGTATGGCAACTGCTCTATATGTGACCACAAGAAACCGCAGAGAGTTGTGGACACAACTCAGCACGTCCTGGAACCCAGCAACCCCTCCATGGACTGGGTCTACACTTCCTGTTGCTTCAGTAAAGCAGCCCTCATGAAAAAGATGTGACCATACTGAAGATTCTCTCCTCTCCCATCAGGTAAAAGATACAAAAACTAGAAAGCACATAGCACCAGGTTCAAGGCCAGCTTCTACCCCACTGTTGCAAGACTTTTCAGTGGTTCTCTAGCACAATCATGGACTCTTGATCTCACATCTAACTTGTTATGATCATACACCTTAATGTCGACCACCACTGCACTTTCTCGGTATCTGTTACACTTTATTCTACATTCTGCAACTACGAGAAAGTCTGCAGATGCTGGAAATGCAAAGCAACACACACAAAATACTGGAGGAACTCAGCAGGTCAGGCAGCATCCGTGGAAAAGAGTAAACAGTCAACGTTTCGGGCCGAGGCCCTTCTTCGGGACTGAGAAGAAAGGGGGAAACCGCCAGATTAAAAATGGTGGGGCGGGGGGGGGGAAGTAGGCTAGCTGGAAGGTGATTGGTAAAGCCAGGTGGGTGTGAAAGGTCAAGGGCTGGAGAGAAAGGAATTTGATAGGAGAGGAGAGTGGACAATATTTGAAAGGGAAGGGAAGGGGGACCCAGGGGGAGGTGATAGGCAAGTGAGATGAAGTAGAAGGCTGGAGTGGGGAATAGAAGAAGAGGGGAGGGGAGGGAATTTTTTTTAGCAAGAGGTGAAATTGATATTCATGCCATCAGGTTGGAGGCTACCTAGAGGGAATACAGTAGTGCTAGAAAGTTTGTGAACCCTGAAATTTTTTTCTTCATTTCTACCTAAATATGACCTAAAATGTGATCAGATCTTCATTTTAAGTGCTAAAACTAGACAATTATATTTGTTCATTTATTTATTGAGAAAAATGATCCAATATTACATGTATTTGTTGGAAACAGTATGCAAACCTTTGCTTTCAGTATTTGGTGTGACCCCTTGTACAGCAACAACTTCAACTAAATGTTTCTGGTAACTGTTGATCAGCCCTGGACACCAACTTGGTGGAATTTTAGGCCATTCCTCCTGACAAAACTGCTTCAACTCTGGGATGTTGGTGGGCTTCCTTGCAAGAACTGCTTGCTTCAGGTCCTTCCACAACATCTCTATAGGATTAAGGTCAGGACTTTGACTTTGCCATTCCAAAACACAAATTTTCTTCCTGTTAAACCATTCTGTTGTTGATTTACTGTTGTCTTTTGGGTCATTGCCTTGTTGCATCATCCAACTTCCTTCTACTAGGCCTCAGGTAACTGACTGCTACCCTGACATTTTCCTATAAAACATTTTGATACAATTTTGAATTCATTGTTCCTTCAATGATTGGAAACCGTCTAGACCCTGAGGCAGCAAAGCAGCCCCAAACAATGATGCTCCTTCTACCACGCTGCACAGTTGGGATGAGGTTTTAGTGTTGGTGTGCAGTGCCCTTTTCCCTCCAAACAAAGCGGTGTGCATTTCTGCCAGAGTTCAACTTCTGTCTCATCTGTCCACAGAATATTGTCTCAGAAGCATTGTAAAACATCCAGGTGATCTCTTGCAAACTTGAGACATGCAGCATTTTTTTTTGGAGAGCAGTGGTTTCCTCTGTGGTGTTCTTCCATGAACACCCTTCCTGTTCAGTGTCTTTCTTATAGTAGACACATGAAAAGAGACTTTAGCAAGTTCTAGAGATTTCTGCAGGTCTTTTCCTGTTACCCTTGGGTTCTTTTTCACCTCTTTTAGCATTGCTTGTTGTGCTCTTGGTGTGATCTTTGCAAGACACTCACTCCGAGGGAGAGTAGTAATAGTACTGAATCTCCTCCATTTGTAGAAATTTCTCTAACTGTGGACTGACGAACACTCGGGTTTTTAGAAATGCTTTTGTAGCCTTTTCCAGCTTCATGGATCTCTACAATTCTTCTTCTAAGGTCCTCTGAAAGTTGTTTTGATCGAGGCATGGTGCGTATAAACAAATCTTTCTTGAAAAGAGCAGGCTCTCAGTATCCTGACATTGTGTGCCTTTTTTTTTATGGGGGAAGGCATCTCTACAACTGACACCTCTAATCTCACCTCAGCTGCTGATGATACTAAATTGAGCGGAAAAGCAAATTGTGCAGAGAGTCTGCAGAGAAATACAGATAGGTTAAGTGAGTGGGCAAGGGTCTGGCAGATGGAGTACAATGTTAGTAAATGCGAGGTCATCCACTTTGGAAGGAAGGAAAAATGAAAGAACAGATTGTTATTTAAATGGTTAAAAAAACTGTAGCATGCTGCTGTGCAGAGCGACTTAGGAGTGCTTGTGCATGAATCACAAAAGGTTGGTTTGCAGGTACAGCAGGCTGTCAGAAAGGCAAATGGAATGTTGGCCTTCATTGCTAGAGGGATTGAATTTAAGTGCATTAGGTTATGCTGGAACTGTACAGGGTACTGGTGAGGCCGCGCATGGAGTACTGCATGCAGTTGTGCTCTCCTTACTTGAGGAAGGATATACTGGCTTTGGAGGTGGTGCAGAGGAGGTTCACCAGGTTGATTCCAGAGATGAGGGGGTTAGACTATGAGGAGAGATTAAGTTGCCTGGGACTGTACTTACTGGAATTCAGAAGAATGAGAGGAGATCTTATTGAAACATATAAAATTATGAAAGGGATAGATAAGATAGAGGCAGTAAAATTGTTTCCACTGGTAGGTGAGACTAGAACTAGTGGACATAGCCTCAAGATTCAGGGGAGTAGATTTAGGATGGAGATGAGGAGGAACTGCTTTTCCCAGCGAGAGGTGAATCTGTGGAATTCTCTGCCCAAAGAAGCAGTGGAGGCTACCTCAGTAAATATATTTAAGACAAAGTTGGATAGGTTTTTGCATATTAGGGGAATTAAGGGTTATGGGGAAAAGGCAGGTAGGTGGAGATGAGTCCATGGCCAGATCAGCCATGATCTTATTGAATGGCGGAGCAGGATCGACTGCCAGAGGGCCTACTCCTGCTCCTATTTCTTAAGTTCTTACGTTCATTGATTGGAACACCAAACTCCAAATTGCTTTTGTAGAAGGCATTACCCGAGGGGCACTCATACTTTTTCCAACAAGTAATGTAATATTGGATCATTTTTCTTAATAAATAAATGAACAAATATAATGCTTTTGTGTTATTTACTTAATTGGGTTCTCTTTATCTAGTTACACGACTTATGCGAAGATCTGATCACACTTTAGGTCATATTGATGCAGAAACAGACAACATTCTACGGGGTTCACAAACTTTCTCGCACCACTGTATAAGGTGTTGCTCCTCCAACCTGAGGGTGGCCTCATCTTGGCGCAGTAGGCTACGCACCAACATGTCGGAATGGGAACTAGAATCTGAACTAAAATGTTTGGCCACCAGGAAGCCCCACTTTTGGCAGACGGAGCAGAGGTGCTCAATGAAGCGGTGCCCCAATTTATGCCGGGTCTCACCAATGCATAGGGGGCCACATCGGGAGCACCGGACACAACGGGCGACCCCGGCACATTCGCAGGTGTTGCTTCTCCTCCAAGGACTGTTTGCTGGGGCCCCGAATGGAGTTGAGAGAGGAGGCGTATGGGCAGGCGTAGCACTTGGGTCACTTGCAGGGTAAGTGCCGGGAGGGACGAATGGACAAGGGAATCTGCAAACAACAGGAATTCTGCAGATGCTGGAAATTCAAGCAACACACATCAAAGTTGCTGGTGAACGCAGCAGGCCAAGCAGCATCTATAGGAAGAGGCGCAGTCGACGTTTCAGGCCGAGACCCTTCGTCAGGACTAACTGAAGGAAGAGTGAGTAAGGGATTTGAAAGCTGGAGGGGGAGGGGGAGATGCAAAATGATAGGAGATGATAGGAGAAGACAGGAGGGGGAGGGATAGAGCCGAGAGCTGGACAGGTGATAGGCAAAAGGGGATACGAGAGGATCATGGGACAGGAGGTCCGGGAAGAAAGACGGGGGGGGGGGGTGACCCAGAGGATGGGCAAGAGGTATATTCAGAGGGACAGAGGGAGAAAAAGGAGAGTGAGAGAAAGAATGTGTGCATAAAAATGAGTAACAGATGGGGTACGAGGGGGAGGTGGGGCCTAGCGGAAGTTAGAGAAGTCGATGTTCATGCCATCAGGTTGGAGGCTACCCAGACGGAATATAAGGTGTTGTTCCTCCAACCTGAGTGTGGCTTCATCTTTACAGTAGAGGAGGCCGTGGATAGACATGTCAGAATGGGAATGGGATGTGGAATTAAAATGTGTGGCCACTGGGAGATCCTGCTTTCTCTGGCGGACAGAGC
The DNA here is from genome assembly GCF_963921235.1 of Mobula hypostoma. Taxonomy (NCBI): domain Eukaryota; kingdom Metazoa; phylum Chordata; class Chondrichthyes; order Myliobatiformes; family Myliobatidae; genus Mobula; species Mobula hypostoma. Next base: position 150,710,053 of record NC_086104.1, on the reverse strand, counting down.
GTAGATGTTCAGCAAAGCGGTCTCCCAGTCTGCGTAGGGTCTCACCAATATATAAAAGGCCACATCGGGAGCACCGGACGCAGTATATCACCCCAGTCGACTCACAGGTGAAGTGATGCCTCACCTGGAAGGACTGTTTGGGGCCCTGAATGGTGGTAAGGGAGGAAGTGTAAGGGCATGTGTAGCACTTGTTCCGCTTACACGGAATCTGCAATCTGTGTTTGTTTTACCTTGTACTATCTCAAGGCACAGTGGAATGAATTGATCTGTATGAAGAATATACAAAACCTAGATGCACGTGACAATAATAAACCCATTCCTATTCCATCCCAGATCCTGACACTCTGAAACCGTAGCTCTATGCACTGTGTCACTGTCCCACAAAATGTAAGTGATCTGGAATGGTATCTTTTCAACATTTCTTTATGCCCATATCACAGGTTATCAGTTACCAGTCTGACAAAGATAAACTCAAACAATGCATCCTTCCTAACTAAACATTCCCTTGAACAAAGGATTTGTTGTTGCATTAGAGATTTCTCACTGATTCCCACCCCCAACACAAACACAAGGACCCACCCTCATTAATATTCATTCCAGTGTTTAATCAACAGGCACTATTGGGCTAATTTAAATCTCCATAATCATGCATCATTATCACCTTAATTTCTTCTGACCTTATTCACACTTAATAGCATTATGGCAGTAAACTTTGCATTCTTAACAACACAAACACTTACACTTGTTTACTGTGAGATACCAGGACTGTAATGCTCTACTCAGAAATTTTATTGCATATTCAGCCCCACCACAGTCTTTCAAGCAACACACATCAAAGTTGCTGGTGAACGCAGCAGGCCAGGCAGCATCTCTAGGAAGAGGTACAGTCGACGTTTCAGGCCGAGACCCTTCATCAGGACTAACTGAAGGAAGAGTTAGTAAGAGATTTGAAAGTGGGAGGGGGAGGGAGAGATCCAAAATGATAGGAGAAGACAGGAGGGGGAGGGATAGAGCCAAGAGCTGGACAGGTGATTGGCAAAGGGGATATGAGAGGATCATGGGACAGGAGGCCCAGGGAGAAAGACAAGGGGGGGGTACCAAAGGATGGGTAAGGGGTATAGTCAGAGGGACAGAGGGAGAAAAAGGAGAGAGAGAGAAAGAATGTGTGTATAAAAATAAATAACGGATGGGGTACGGGGGGGTGGGGCATTAGTGGAAGTTAGAGAAGTCGATGTTCATGCCATCAGGTTGGAGGCTACCCAGACGGAACATAAGGTGTTGTTCTTCCAACCTGAGTGTGGCTTCATCTTTACAGTAGAGGAGGCCGTGGATAGACATGTCAGAATGGGAATGGGATGTGGAATTAAAATGTGTGGCCACTGGGAGATCCTGCTTTCTCTGGCGGACAGAGCGTAGATGTTCAGCAAAGCGGTCTCCCAGTCTGCGTCGGGTCTCGCCAATATATAAAAGGCCACATCGGGAGCACCGGACGCAGTATATCACCCCAGCCAACTCACAGGTGAAGTGTCGCCTCACCTGGAAGGACCGTCTGGGGCCAGAATTCCTGTTGTTCACAGTCTTTCAAGGTTAGCTCCTGCAAATCAGAACTAGGATGCAGCTTAGAGCTATAGCGCCTTAGGGTGATATGACCCAGAGACAGGCCCTTTGGCTTAAATGGTCACAGCTGACCAAGATGCTCCATCCAACCTAGTTCCATTTATCATGTCACTAGGCCAATAAACTTCTAAACCTTTCTAGCCTCCTGGAAAATGCCAGAAATTCCAAAGCAACACATAACAAAATGCTACCCTTCTTTTCTTTCTTGGTTTCGTGGCTATCCGGAGAAGAAGAATTTCAGAGTTGTATACTTGGATAAAAAATGAACCTATGAACAAAATTCTGGTGGAACTCAGCAGGTCAAGCAGCATCAATGGAGGGAAATAAATAGTTGATAATTTGGACTGAAATCTGATTTCCAGTGTCTTCAGTGTTATTTAACTATATATATATTTACTGTAATTCACATTTTTACTCTATTATTCGTAAGGCCAGTGTTGTTGTGGGGATGGAACCGGACTCTCTGACGGTGGTGTCTGAAAAGAGGATGCTGTCTAAGTTGCATGCCATCTTGGTCAATGTCTCCCATCCACTACATAATGTACTGGGTGGGCACAGGAGTCAGCCAGAGACTCATCCCACCGAGATGCAACACTGAGCGTCATAGGAAGTCATTCCTGCCTGTGGCCATCAAACTTTACAACTCCTCCCTTGGAGCGTCAGACACCCTGAGCCAATAGGCTGGTCCTGGACTTATTTCCCGGCATAATTTCCATATTACTATTTAACTATTTATGGTTTTATTACTATTTAATTATTTATGGTGCAACTGTAACGAAAACCAATTTCCCCCGGGATCAATAAAGTATGACTATGAGTATGACTATTATTACCTATTGCATTGTACTGCCGCAATGACAACAAATTTCATGACATATACTGACAATACTAAACCTGATTCTGATTCTTGTTCCATCAATTCGATGCAAAAATGCTGGTATTGACTCTAAGTAAGTTCAGAGTTTAAAATACATTTATTATCAAAGTTTGGATATGTCACCACATGCTACCCTGAAATTTATTTTCTTGGAGGCATTCACAGGAGAACAAAGAAATACAGTGGAACTGATTTTAAAACTACACACAGAGACTGACAACCAAAGTGCAAAAGACAAGCTGTGCAAATACAAAAGAAACAAATAGCAATCAGAATAATAATGATAAATAAGTAATAAGTAATAGCTATAGAGTTCTTGAAAGTGAGTGCGTAGGCTGTGAATTCAGTTCAGTGTTGAGGTGAGCGAAGTTATCCACACTGGTTCAGAAGCCTGGTGGTTGAAGAGTAGTAATTGTACCTGAAGCTGGTGGTGAGCGACTAAGGCTCCTGTACCTCCCTCCCAATGGCAGCAGTGAGAAAAGAAAATCGCCTGGATGGTGGGGAATCTTGATGATGGACGTTACTTTCTTGTGGCAGTGCTCCTCACAGATGTGCTCAATGGTGGGGAGGGCTTTGCTTGTGATGGTCTGGGCTGTGTACACTATGTATTGTAAACTTTTCAGTTCACGGGCACTAGTGTTTCCATGATGCAGCCAGATGGGATACTCTCCACTGTGCTTCAGTAGAAGTTAGTCAAAGTTTTTTTTAGATCATGAGAACACTCAGTCCTCTTTTACTGTCATTTAGAAATGCATACATGCATTAAGATATGATACAATGTTTCTCCGGAGTGATATCACAGAAAACAGGACAAACCAAAGACTAACACTGACAGAACCACATAATTATAACATATAGTTACAGCAGTGCAAAGCAATACCATAATTTGATAAAGAACAGACCATAGGCACAGTAAAAAAAAGTCTCAAAGTCCCGAGTCAATCGACTCCCGAGTCCCCGATAGCAGGCGGCAAAAGGGAGAAACTCCCTGCCATAAACCTCCAGGCACTGACAACCTGCTGATACCTTGGAAGCAGCCAACCACAGCCGACACTGAGTCTTCATAGGATGGGGTTGAGAAGGATAGTAGAGCAGACTTGATGGGCCAAATGTCCTAACTCTGTTCTTATGGGTTTTGTGGCTTTTTATAGTCTTCTGGGCACCCGAGAAACAGCGACACTTGCGCACAGTCCCTGATGACTTGATTTGACACAAATGAAGCATTTCACTGTATGTGTCGAGATGCGTGTGACAAATAAAGCTAATTCTTTCTCATCTCTTTCTCCAACATACATTAGTGTGCAAGGTAACAGAGGAAACTCAAGCACCTCTGCTCCATCCGCCAAGAACAGAACTTCCCAGTGGCCAAACATTTTAATTCAGATTTCCATTCCCGTTGCAGCATGTCAGTCCATGGCCCCCTCTTGTGCCAAGAAGAGGCCATCGTCATGGTGAAGGAACATCTTATATTCCATCTGCGTAGTCTCTAACATGATGACATGAATATCGATTTTTCCTTTCAGTAAAAAATTATTCCTCCCCTTCCCCTCTTTCTTTATTCCCAACCCTGGTCTTTTATGTCTTCTCACCTGTATTATCACTTCCCCGTGCGTCCCCCTCCTCCTTCCTTATCTCCTCTGTTGTATGCACCTCTCCGATCAGATTCCATCTCCTTCAGCCCTTTGCCTTTCCCACCCACTTGGCTTCATCTATCACCTTCCAGCTAGTCTCTTGTCCCTCTCCCAACCATTTAATTCTGCCATCTTCTCCCTTCCTTTCCAGTCCTGAAAGAGCATCTCAGCCCGAAACGTCCACCGTTTATTCACTTCATGGATGTTGCCTGACCTGCTGAGTTCCTCCAGCATTTTGTGTGTGTTGTTGTAGAGAAAAATCAGTCTTAAAATGTCAATTGTTATTGATCAGAAAGAGATTATTTCAGCTACTGAAACAAATGCAAAAAATAAACGTATTTTTAAATATCCTCAGCCCTGATCTTTATCTTAAAACTTCCAACCTTTCAATAAATTGCCCCAGAGCTCCAATGAACAATCAATGAACTGTCTATGCTCTGGATGTGAAGAGAGCATCAAGTGATTGAAAATTGGTCATTGTAATTGGTTTATTATTGTCACGTGTACCAAGATACAGTGAAAAGCTTCCCTTGCATACAGTTCATACAGGCCAAATCATTACACAGTGCATTGGGCTAGAAGAAGGCAAAACAATAACAATTCAGAATAAAGTGTAACAGCAGCAGAAAAAGGGCAGTGCAGGTAAACGATAAGCTGCAAGATCGTAATGACATAGATTGAGAGGTCAAAAATCCTTCTATTGTACAAGGGAACTATTTAATAGAAACATAGAAAACCTACAGCACAATACAAGCCCTTCGGCCCACAAAGTTGTGCCGAACATGTCCCTACTTTAGAAATTACTAGGGTTACCTATAGCCCTCTAGTTTTCTAAACTCCTTGTACCTATCCAAAAGTCTCTTAAGAGGCTCTATCATATCCACCTCCACCACCGTTGCCGGCAGCCCATTCCACGCACTCACCAGTCTCTGCGTAAAAAACTTACCCCTTACATCTCCTCTGCACCTACTCCCCGCACCTTAAACCTGTGCCCTCTTGTGGCAGCAATTTCAGCCCTGGGAAAAAGCCTCTGGCTACCCACACGATCAATGCCTCTCATCATCTTATACACCTCTATCAGGTCACCCCTCACCCTCTGTCGCTCCAAGGAGAAAAGGCCGAGTTCACTCAACCTGTTTTCATAAGGCATGCTCCCCAATCCAGGCAACATCCTTGTAAATCTCCTCTGCACTCTTTCTGTGGTTTCCACATCCTTCCTGTAGTGAGGCGACCAGAACTGAGCACAGTACTCCAAGGGGACTGACCAGGGTCCTATATAGCTGTAACAGTGGGGTCTGACCAGGGTCCTATTAAGCTGTAACAGTGGGGTCTGACCAGAGTCCTATATAGCTGTAACAGTGGGGTCTGACCAGGGTCCGATATAGTCTTATAACAATGGGGTAACTTTTCTTGAGTCTGCTGTCACATGCTTTCATGCTTTTGTATCTTCTGCCCCCGTGGAAAAGGGGAGAAGAGTGAATGTCCAAGGTGAGCGGGAGCTTTGATTATGCTGGCTGCTTAACTGAGGTAGTGATGTGTCGAGAAAGTCCACGTGGTCTGTGTTGTGCTGTGCTGTGTCCACAAGTCTCTGCAGTTTCTTGTGGTCACGTGCAGAGTGTTTGCTGTGCCTACCCCTGATGCATTCTGTCTGGATAGCCTCCAACCTGATGGCATGAACATTGACTTCTCAAACTTCCACTAATGCCCCACCTCCCCCTCGTACCCCATCCGTTATTTATTTATATACACACATTCTTCTTTTCTCTCTCTCCTTTTTCTCCCTCTGTCCCTCTCACTATACCCCTTGCCTATCTTCTGGGTTTTCCCCCCTCCCGCTTTTCTTTCTCCCTAGTCCCATGATCTTCTCATATCCCTTTTGCCAATCACCTGTCCAGCTCTTGGCTCCATCCCTCCCCCTCCTGTCTTCTCCTATCATTTTGGATCTCCCCCTCCCCCTCCCACTTCCAAATCTCTTACTAGCTCTTCTTTCAGTTAGTTCTGACGAAGGGTCTCGGCCCAAAACATCAACTCTACCTCTTCCTAGAGATGCTGCCTGGCCTGCTGCGTTCACCAGCAACTTTTATGTGTGTTGCATGCATTCAGATAGGATTCTTTCTATGGTGCTTTGTTAAAGATTGGTAAAGGTTGACAGGGACATGCCAAATTTTTTTTAGCCTCCTGAGGAAGTAGAGGCGTTGGTGGGCTTGTTTGGCCGTGATTTCTCAATTAGTGGTAAGACAGAGGATTGGGAAGCTTTTAAAATCCTACAGGGCGAAACTAAAAGAATCATTAGGAGGGAAAAGAAGAAATATGAAAGCAAGCTAGCAAACAATATCAAAGTGGATAGTGAAAGCTTTTTCAAGTACCTAAAAAATAAAAGAGAGATGAGAGTGGGTATAGGGCCACTAGAAAATGAGGCTGGAGAAATAATAACGGGGGACAAGGAAATGGCAGATAAACTAAATGAGTAATTGAATCAGTCTTCACTGTGGAAGATACTAGCATTGTTTCAGATGTTGCAGGGTGAGAGGGAAGAGAAGTGAGTACAGTTACAAGGGAGAAGGTGCTCAAAAAGCTGAAAGACCGAAGGGTACATAAGTCACCCAGACCAGATGAACAGCACCCTAGAGTTCTGAAAGAGATAGTTGTAGAGATTGTGGAGGCAGTAGTAGTGATCTTTCAAAAATATTTGAACTCTAGTATGGTGCCAGAGGACTGGAAATTGTAAATGTCACTCCACTCTTTAAGAAAGGAGGAAGGCATGGCAGGAGGATTTTCTGCACAGTAAATTATGGGGGGAAAGGCAGGTAGTTGGAAATGAGTCCATGGCCAGATTAACCGTGATCTTATTGAATGGCAGAACAGACTCGACGGGCCAAATGGCCGACTCCTGCTCCTATTTCTTATGTTATTATGTAACGGAAACTATAGACTAGTTAGCCTGGTCTCAGTGGTAGGGAAGATGCTGGAGTCATTTTTTAAGGATGAGGTTATGGAGTACTTGGTGACAGGAGACAAGATAATACAAAGTCAGCATGGTTTCCGTAAGGGAAAATCTCGCCTGACAAACATGTTAGAATTCTTTGAGGAGATTACACGTAGGATAGATAAAGTGGATGTTGTATATTTGGACTTTCAGAAGGCCTTTGACAAAGTGCCACACACAAGACTGCTTATTAAGTAAAGAACCTATAGTATTACAGGAAAGTTACTGGCATTGGCTGATTGGTAGGAGGCAGCGAGTGGGAATAAAAGGATCCTTTTCTGGTTGGTTGCCAGTGACTAGTGGTGTTTTGCAAGGGTCGGTTCTGTTGGGACTGCTTCTTTTTATGCTGTCTAATAATGATTTAGGTAATGGAATAGATGGCTTTGTTGTCATGTTTGCAGATGATACAAAGATTGGTGGGGAGGCAGGTAGTGTTGAGGAATTCGGTAGGCTGCAAAAGGGTTTAGACAGATTAGGAGAATGGGCAAGAAAGTGGCAAATTAAATACAATGTTGGAAAATGTATGGTCAAACACTTTGGTAGTAGAAATAAATGTGCAGACAATTTCCTAAACAGGGAGAAAATTTAAAAATCCGAGATGCAAAGGGACTTGGGAGACCTTGTGCAGAACACCCTGAAGGTTAGCTTGCAGGTCGAGTCAGTGGTGAGGAAGGCAAATGCAACGTTAGCATTCATTTCAAGAGGTCTAGAATACAACAGCAAGGATGTGACGCTGAGGCTTTATACGACACTGGTGAGGCCTCATCTTGAGTATTGTGAACAGTTTTGGACACCCATCTTGGAAAAGATGTGCTGGCATTGGAGAGGGTCCAGAGGAGGTTCACAAGGATGATTCAAGGAATGAGAGGGTTATCACACAAGGAACATTTGATGGCTCTGGGTCTGTACTCGTTGGAATTTAGAAGGATTGGGGGCGGGGGAGATCTTATTGAAACATTTCGAATGTTGATAGGCCTAGACAGAGTAGATGTGGAAAGGATGTTCCCCATGGTGGAGGAATCTAGGACAAGAGAGGAAAGCCTCAAGATAGAGGGGCGTCCATTTCAAACGGAGATGCGTAGAGATTTCTTTAGCCAAAGGGTGGTAAGTTTGTGGAATTTATTAACACGGGCATCTGCGGAGGCCAGGTCATTGGGTGTATTTAAGTTAGAGCTTGACAGGTTCTTGAATGGAAACTGCATCAAAGGCCACGGGGAGAAGGCCGGGAAGTGGGGCTGAGGAGAGGAATAAAGAGTCAGCTAAGATGAAATTGCACAGCAGACTTAATGTACCAAATGGCCTATGTCTTGTGGTCTTATGGATACTGGGAGAAGGCTGGAGATTGGGGCTGAGAGGGAAAATAGATCAGACATGATGAAATGGCGGAGCAAAATCAATGGACCAAATGGCCTAATTCTACTCTATATCTTATGTTCTTATGGCTTATGGGGTGCTTAATGATGAGTAGGGTGCTCATTGACTAACATGTCAAGAGCAATGGCAGAAGGAGCTCAATCCTAAAGAGAAGAAAGGGATGTACTTTCGGAAGACCATTAACAGTTCAATGCCCATACAGAAATCAGATGGCAGGGGAAAAGAAGCTGTTCCTGAATCACTGAGTGTGTGCCTTCAGCCTCCTGTACCTCCTCCCTGACGGTAGCAATGAGAACAAGGCATGATCTGGTTGATCAGGGTCCTTATTCATGGACGCCTCTCTTTTGAGGCATCGCTCCTTGAAGATGTCCTGGATACGACAGAGGCTAGTGCCCATGATGGGGCTGCAGAATCTTGTACGTTTGTCAAAGACCTTCCTTTTGTCCTCTCTTCACCCTCCCTATCACAACTCTGCTGTTTCACACAGTTCTAATGAAAGGGCATTGGTCTGAAATCCATACTCTTGTTTCTCTTTCTCTGTTTACTCCATTTCTTCAGCACGCCTCCAGAACGAAGCTGGATTAACACACATCTCACTCTAACTTTCACCCTTCCAGCCCAACGAGCCCACGTTGCAGGACTACACCATGTGAGCAATTTAATTAATTATTGAGATAATGGCACAGAACAGGCCTTTCTAGTCCTTGTTGCTGTGCCGCACAGCAATCCCCCGATTTAACCCCAGCCTAATCACGGGATAATTTATAATGACCAATTAACCTACTAACTGGTACATCTTTGGAATGTGGAAAGAAACCAGAGCCCTCAGAAGAAACTCATGCAGTCACAAAGAGAACGTACAAACTCCTTACAGACAGTGACAGGAACTGAACCCCATCGTTGGTACTGTAAAGCATTGCGCTAACCACAATACTACTGTGCCGCGAAGCCGTATGGCTTTAAAACATGCACGGGAATCGCAGCACCCAGAGGAAACCCAACAGTCAGAGGAAGGAAGTACAAACTTTCACAGACAGCTGCAGGAACGGTACAGCGCCTGGGTTGCTCTTGCTGTAACAACATGACACTAACTGCTGCACTACGATTTCCCTAATCAAAATTGTAGCCAAATAGTAACCATAGGGAGAGAAAAAAACCAACTTAAATAGCAATAATGTTGCCAGGGCTCAATGCTCAGAGTTACACTTTATTAGTTACCTGCCGTTCATAGTCTTCTGCTGCTGTAGCCCATACAATTCAAGGCGTTACGTGTTCAGAGGTGTTCTTCTGCACACGACTGTTGTAAAGCGTGGTTCTTTGAGTTACTGTCGCCTTCAGTTTGAACCAGTTTGGCCATTCTTCATAAGACCATTAGACACAGAAGCAGAATTAGGCCATTCTGCCCATCAAGTATGCTCCGCCATTTCATCATGGCTGATCCATTTCTGTCTCAACACCTATTATCTTGCCTTCTCCCTGTAACCCTTCACGTCTTGACTAATCAAGAACCTATCAGCCTCCGTCTTAAATACACCCAATGACTTGGCCTCCACAGCCCCTGTGGCAATGAATTCCACAGATTCACTACCTTCTGGCTAAAGAAATTTCTCTTCCAACTTCAATCATTAACAAGGGGTTTTCATCCACAGAATTGTGCTCACTAGATTTTTGGGTTTTATTTGCACCATTCTCTGTAAACTCTAGAGACTGCTGTCTGTGAAAATCCCAGGAGATCAGCAGTTGCTGAGATACTCAAATCACCCTGTCCGGCACCAACAATCATTCCACAGTCAAAGTCACTTAGATCACACTTCTTCCCCATTCTGATATTTGGTCTGAAAAACAAATGAACCTCTTGACAATGTCTATTTGCTTTTACTCTTTAAATTGCAGCCATATCATTGGCTGATCAGATATTTGCATTAACGTACAGGATTAACAGGAACCTGAGAGGCAACTTCTTCATGCAGAGATATACGTATATCAAATGAGCTGCCAGAAGAAGTGGTTGAAGCAGGTAAAATAATCGCATTTAAAAGATACTTGGACAGGTACAGGGATAAAAAAGGGTTTAGATCAGGGGTTCCCAATCTTTTCTGTGCCATGGACCAATAACATTAAGCACAGCGTCTGTGGACCCCACATTGGGAACCCCTGGTTTAGATGGATATGGGCCAAAAGCAGGCCAATAGGACCAGCTTAGATTGGCATCTTGGCCAGTATGGATGAGCTGGGCTAAAGGGCCTGACTCTGACTCTACTTAAACACAGTTGTGGTGACAGTACTGAACCCCTAGAATTTTAAATGGATGCCTGCGCATATTTTTTGATATGTGCTATATTGAACAAGGGTCCCAACCCAAAGCCTGGACTGTCTCTTCAGAGATGCACACTAAGTGCTGAGGGAACTCAGCAGGCCAGGCAGTGCCTATGAAAAAGAGTAAACAGTCGAAGTTTCGGGCCGGGACCCTTCATCAGGACTGGAGAGACAGAAAGATGAGGAGTCAGAGTAAGAAGGTGGGGGGAGGGGCGAAGTGTCGGAGCAGCAGAGATCACCGAGGGGAGAGCAGTGAGAGAGGGTTTCACTGACCCCTGTCAAAGGGAAGATCTAATCTTCTTCAGAATAGGCATCCCTGGAAGAGACATTGCAGTGTAGTAGTCCAATCACAAACAAAAGAAGTCCATGGCCTCCTCTACTCTCGCAATGAGGTTGGAGGAGAAACACCTAATATTCTGTCCGGGCAGCCTCCAACCTGATGGCACGAACATCGATTTCTCTAACTTCTGCTCACGTCCTCCCCCCTCTCCTTTAACATTCCCACTCCCATTTCCCTCTCTTACCTATCTCCTTTCCTGCCCATCACCTCCCTCTGGTGCTCCTCCCCTCCCTCTTCTTTCTTCCATGGGCTTCTGTCTTCTCCTATCAGATTCCTGCTTCTCCAGCCCTGTATCTCTTTCACTAATCAACTTCTCAGCTCTTTACTTCACACCTCCATCCCTCCTGATTTCAACTATCGCCTCGTGTTTCTTCCTCCCCTCCCCTCATCTTCTTACTCTGCCTCCTCATCTTTTCCCTCCAGTCCTGATGAAGGGTCTCACACCAAAGTGTTGACTGTACTCTGTTCCATAGGGGCTGCCTGGCCCCAAGTTATATTCACTGTAAGTCACAGCTTATTTTCAATATTAGCATGTAGTGCATTGTACTGCGGCTGCAAATTTAACATATGCCGATGATATTAAACCTGATTCTGATTTAAGGGCAAAGACCCTTTGTCGGAATTGGGAAGAAGGAAAACAAAGCTCATTTAATTGCCTAGAGGGCGAATGGAAACTGTACATATTTTTAAATCACAATCAGTTAAATTGTCAGATGTAAAACAAAACATTTTCAGGTCTTTGAAAGAGTTTAAAAGCTATCTCAAGCAAAATCCATATATGAGTAACAAGCCAACAAAGTGGTATCTCCGGGAATAACCAACCATTATTTTCTTTAGGCCAGATGGAATACTTAGTGGTGGTTTCAATGGGGATGGTTTCCCCCGAAAGTGTTATGTTCACAGCTCACTGCAGAGACTTCGTGCCACCTACCTGTGAATTTTTCTGCCGACTGGATTTACCAACGTGTACTCTTTGCAGATCGTGATGGTAGATGGATTGTGGAGAAGTAGGCAAGTAAAACAAAACCCTTCGTACACAAAGGCTGTGGGTGGCCTGTGTCACGTCTGACAATTGAATACCACTCCGACAAAACAAATCAGCCATATGCAATGGATTTATTGAAACCAGACTTTTTTTTATGAATTTAATTTCCCTGGTGGTCATTTTCATGACAACATCGCATGCCAAGTCTGTGTCTGATTTTTCGGGAGTTTTGCGATCACCTAGAGTGATTTATTGTAATTGTGAGGGAGAATTAAACAGTTCTGAGTATGAGGTGGCAAAGAACATTAATTCAAATACTTCAACAATCACAACACTGGAAAAAGTGATCTTGCAGATAATGTTGAATGAGTAACATAGGTGCAAGCAAGTCCCCTGGAAAACCAAAGCAACACACACAAAAAAAATTGCTGGAGGAACTCAGCAGGTCAGGCAGCATGTGTGGAATAGAGTGAGCAGTCAATGTTTTGGGTGAGACCCTTCTTCAGGACTGAGAAGGAACGGGGAGGGTGCCAGAATAAAAAAGTTGGGGCTGGGGGTAGGAGAAGAGGCCACGGTAAGGTGACAGGTGAAGCCAGAAAGGTCAGGGGCTGGAGAAGAAAAAATCTGATAGGACAGGAGAGTGGAGCATAGGAGAAAGGGAAGTAATAGGCAGGTGAGAAGAAGTGGAAGTTCAGAGCGGGGAATAGAGGGAGGAGGTGGGGATTGTTTGTTCACCAGAAGGAGGAATCGACATTCATGCCATCAGATTGGAGGGTACCTAGTTGGAATATAAGGTGTTGCTCTTCCACCCTGAAGGCTGATTTATACTTCTGAGTTAACTCGACGCGGTAACGTACGCAAGTGGCCTATGTGCGTTGTGAGCATTTATACTTGTGCGTTGGTGTGTCTGTGTCGCTCTGCAATTTGGGCACGTCACGTATGTGCACACACCTGCCCGCGCAAGGCTTCATGGTCATGGCAGTCTTTCTCGGGGTAAACAAGTTTAAAGCCAGTGTCTTTTTTCGTAAAAGCGAAATGTGTCCTCCATAATTTCGGAGGTCCGTAAAGCTTTATGGAAAGCATTGCAGCCAGAGTTCCTTCCCTGCCCTTCAGTCGCCCAATGGGAAGCTATTGCAGCGTTGGAGGAAATGCGATGCTACCAAGCGGACCAATCACAGCCGTTGCGTTCTGTGTTGCCGCGACGCGTAGTTACATTTGGGGAGAGGTGCGCGTCAGGCTACGGCGTAAGGATCCGCGTAGGCTCTGCGTAGGGTGCTCGGCGACGCCGTACCTACGGCGTCGAGTTGACACAGAAGTATAAATCAGCCTTGAGGGTGGCCTCATGTTGGCCCAAGAGCTGCCAAGTAACAGGTGATGTGCTTGATAAGTTTGAAGATAACACTAACATTGGTGAAGTGGTGGACGGTGAAGCTGGTACACAAAAGATTCCGCAGAATGCTGGGGGTCTGGAGCAACGCACACAAAATACTGGTGGTGAATGAACAGTTGACATTTCGGGCTGAGACTGGGTCCAGTCCTGATGAAGGGTCCCAGCTGGAAAACATCAACTGTTCATCTCCCTCCCTAGATGCTGCATGTCCTGCTGAGTTCCCTACCATTCTGTGACTGTGGTGAAATAAGTAGTCCAGGGTTATAGACTCATGGAACATAAACAAGCCCTTCAGCCCATCTAGTCTGAGCTGAACTATCATTCAACCTAGTCCCATCAACCTGCACCTGGGCCGTAGCCCTCTACACCCCTCACATCCATGCCATTATCCAAATTACTTGTAAAAGTTGAAATGAAACCGCATTTACTGCTCTGAGTGAAGAAGATCTCTTCAATTTCACTTTTCCTTCTTAACTCTTGACCTCCAGTTGTAGTCCCACTCAACCTCAGTTGAAAAAGCCTGTTTGCATTTACCCTACCTGGAACCCTCATAATTTTGTATGCTTCTATCAAATCTCCCCTCACTCTCCTACACTCTGGGGAATAAAATCCTAACCTATGCAGCCTTTCCCTATAACTCACGTCCTCACATCCCAGCAACATCCTCGCAAATTTTTTCTTATTGATATCTTTCCTGCAGGGAGGTGATCAAAACTGCACACAATACTCCAAATTAGGTCTCACCAAAGTCTTAAATAACTCCAACATGACATCCCAATTCCTGTACAAAATACATTGATTTATGAAGGCCAATCTGCCAAAAGCTCTCCTCATGGCCTTTCTACCCGTGACGCCACTTTCAAGGTTAGATAGGTCTGTATTGACAGATCCCTCTGTTCTGACATACCCCTCAATGCCCTGCCATCCACCATCTAAGTTCTACCCTGGTGTGTTCACCCAAAGTGCAACACCCTACACTTGTCTGCATTAAATTCCATCTGCCATTTCTCAGCCACAACAGGATCTGGATGGACTGAGAAAGTTTGCCAAAGAATGGCAGTTGTAATTCTGTACAAGCATAAAGGGATTGTTTTGAGATGTTAGAATAAGGCAGGACTCACACAGGGCCCTGGGGAGCACTGTAGAACATTGAGACATAATGATACAAGTACAGTATTGCTAGGGTGCCTACAACTTTTGCACAGTACTGTAGTAATTTTATGAATTGCACTGTTCTGCTATGGCAAAAAAAAAACAAATTTCATGACATATGTGAGTGATGATAAAACTGATTCTGATATGGGTCTCTATCGTGGACCAAGAGTGGGAAGGAGGCAGGAAGAGGGGAATCATGGTTGGGAAAAAGGGAAGGGAGAGGGGAGGGAGCAGGAAACACTAGAGAGACATTCTGCAATGATCAATAAACCAATTGTTTGGAATCAAATGATCTTGCCTGGTGTCTCAAGACTTTTGCAAGTACTGTATAGCACTTCCAGCACTTAAGATAATGTTAACACAGTAATATTAACAGATTTAAAGAAGTATTCTGTAGACGGACAAGTTAACATAAAATGTATAGATGACATATGATTAAATATACAACTGTATAATGCTACAGGCACTGTCATGAATTATTGTACTGGGTGGTAGCAGATTGTTCAGAAGTCGTATGGTTGGGGGAAGACGCTATTGCCCAGACTAACCGTCCTCGTTCTTATACTGTGGTACCTTCGGCCTAATGCTAGGAGGTCAAAGAGATCGTGGGACATATGGGAGAGGTTCTTGACAATGCTGAGGGGGGTCTGTGAACCCAGCACTTCTGGCATATGCCCTGGATGTGGTGGGGAGAGAGACCCCAGTGATCCTCTCAGCAGCCCTCACAACCTGATTCAGGGACTTGCAACTCTCATACCCAACGGTGATACAGCTGGGCAGGGCACTCTCAATGCAACTCCAGTCAAATGTGGTTAGGATGGGGCTGGAGAGTTTGCTCACCTCAATCTCCTCAGGAACTGGAGCTGCTGCTGTGCTTTCTTGGGAGGAGGGACCAGGGGAGATGATCAGTGATGTGCGCTCCAAGATACTCCAAAAATACTAATCAACATTAATCCCACATTTCATTCTCCCCGAATACTCATCAATTCTGCACCCCCAGCTGAAATTTAAACCAGTTAATTAACCTACAAGCCAGATGTCTTTGAGATGTGGGAGGAGACCAGAGCATGTGGAGGAAACCCACGTGGTCACAGGGAAAGCGCGCACCAGACAGACAGCATCCAGGGTCAGGTTTCAACCTGGGTCCCTGATTCAAAGCTCAAAGTAAATTCATTATTAAAGTATGTGTATGTCACCATATACAACCTGAGATCTGCCTTCTTGTAGGCGTTCACAGGAAAAGAAAGAAATACAGTAGAATTTATAAAAACTGTAAACAAAGACGGATATCAGGTTTAATATGGTGTATGTCATGAAATTTGTTGTTATGCAGCAGTAGTACAATGCAATATATAATAATAAAAACTGTAAATTACAGTTTATAAGTATATATATATATAAAACACTACCCCATTACCTTTCTGCACTACTTATTTAAATATTATATTCTATATATATAAAAGAATGAACTTAAGTAATTAGTGCAATAAACGTAGTTAGGAAGTATTGATGGGATCAATGCCCATTCAGAAATCTGATGGCAGAGGGAAGGAAGCTGTTCCTGAATCGCTGAGTGTGTGCCTTCAGGCCCCTGTACCTCCTTCCTGATGGTAGCAATGAGAGCAGGGCCTGTCCTGGGTGATGGGAGCCCTTAATGATGGATGCCACCTTTCTGAGGCATCGCTCCTTGAAGATGTCCTGGATGCTGGGAAGGTTAGAGCCCTTGATGGAGTTGACAGTGATCACAACTTTCTGCAGCTTCTTTCTACCCTGTGCAGTAGCTTCCCCCACCCCCCACCTCCCCCCTACCCCCGTACCAGACCAAACAACCAATGTGCAAAAGTTCAAAGTTCAAAGTAAAATTTATCATCAGTGTACATACATGTCACCCTGCAAATAATAAGAAAGTAAATAAATAATACTGAGTTGTAGACTCCTTGGAAGTCAGTCTATTAGTTGTGGAACCAGTTCAGCGTCGAGGTGAGTGAAGTTATCCATGCCATATCTGAAGCCCCACACACAAGGAACTCAGCAGGCCAGGGAGCATCTGTACAAAAGATGCTGCCTGGCCTGCCGCACCCACGTTCCTGAAGAAGGGTCTCAGCCCAAAACGCCAGCTCTACTCTTTTCCACAGGTGCTGCCAGACCTGCTGGGTTTCTCCAGCGTTTTTTGTGTGTTGCGTTTGGATTTCCAGCAACTGCAAATCTTCTCGTGTCAGTACAGGAGCCTGATGGTTGTAGGGTGGTAACTGTTCCTGATCCTGGTGGTGTGGGACCTAAGGAAGTACCTCCTTCCCGAAGGCAGCAGCAACATGAGAGCATGGTCTGGATGTCTGCATGGTGGAGTCCTTGATGATGGATGCTGCTTTCTTGTGGTTGTTGTGCTTAATGCCTGTGATGGACTCGGATGCATCCAATACTTTTTGTACACAATTCTATTCTCTTCTCCCTTTCTCTTCACCATTCACACCTCGGACTTCAACTACCGTACAGAGTCTTGCCATCTTCAGAAGTTTTCGGATGACTCTGCCATAGTTGGATGCATCAGCAAGGGAGATGAGGCTGAGGACAGGGCTACGGTAGGAAACTTTGTCACATGGTGTGAGCAGAATTATCTGCAACTTAATGTGAAAAAGACTAAGGAGCTGGTGGTAGACCTGAGGAGAGCCAAGATACCGGTGACCCCTGTTTCCACCCAGGGGGTCAGTGTGGACATGGTGGAGGATTACAAATACCTGGGGAAACGAATTGACAATAAACCGGACTGGTCAAAGAACACTGAGGCTGTCTACAAGAAGGGTCAGAGCCATCTCTATTTCCTGAGGAGACTGAGGTCCTTTAACATCTGTCGGACGATGATGAGGATGTTCTACGAGTCTGTGGTGGCCAGTGCTATCATGTTTGCTGTTGTGTGCTGGGGCAGCAGGCTGAGGGTAGCAGACACCAACAGAATCAACAAACTCATTCGTAAGGACAGTGATGTTGTGGGGATGGAACTGGACTCTCTGACAGTGGTGTCTGAAAAGAGGATGCTGTCCAAGTTGCATGCCATCTTGGACAACGTCTCCCATCCACTACATAATGTACTGGGTGGGCACAGGAGTACATTCAGCCAGAGACTCATTCCACCGAGATGCAACACTGAGCAGCATAGGAAGTCATTCCTGCCTGTGGCCATCAAACTGTACAACTCCTCCTTTGGAGGGTCGGACACCCTGAGCCGATAGGCTGGTCCTGGACTTATTTCCTGGCATAATTTACATATTACTATTTAACTATTTATGGTTTTATATTGCTATATTTATACTCTATTCTTGGTTGGGGAAACTGTAACGAAAATCAATTTCCCTTGGGATCAATAAAGTATGCCTATGACTATTCCTGGGCACTGGTGTTTCCATACTAGGCTGTGATACAACCAGTCAGGATACTCTCCACTGTGCGTCAATAGAAGTTTGTCAAAGTTTTAGATGCAGTGAGACAGTGGCTCTACCAGTGGGATAGCACCGCCCTTGTTAAAGTGTTCAACAAACTGCTTACATGGAACAGTTCTCAGGCCACAGCACCATGTGACAGTCCAGGAACGTGACAGCACCACAAACCACAGCCTCCTCTCTGGATGGCTTCCTCTGCAGTGTGCTGCTCTCTCACATCTGCGCCGCTCAGCAGAGCAACATCTACGCTCTCTGTCCTCCAATAGAGGCTGCTGATGAGCTACTGTTGAAACAGCAGAAACCCTGCTCAGACTGTGTGCAGTCACTTCAGCTCCCGTGCAACGCGGGGAAATGAAACTCACGTCTGCAAACATCTGCCACCACTTGGCATTCACCAGAACAATCAGAAAGCAACTATCCACTCAGCTTTTTACCTGCAAGTGAAAGAGTCGTCGAATACTTTCTACCAACAAATGTAAAGTAAATCGAGTGCACATGCACAATAAGTTGTATTGAGATCTCATTTCCAGCAAAGGCACATCTTACGGATTCCTGACCCAATCAGTCACATCAAGACTGCTCCTAAGCCCCTTGTGTCTCACCCTCCAGGCAGAGTTACATTCCCTCCTTCGTGTTCTGTTTCCTTCGGGGTTTGGAGTTCAGATGCACAAACTTCCCCTCCTGTTTGCCTTATCTGGCAGTCATTTAACAATCCCTGAAACGCTTTCAGTTATCTCAGAGCTCAATTTCTGTGCCTGGGAAATGTGACTCAGTAAACGTCCCCAAGAAATAAATGAAATGTTACAGCAAATTTATTACTTGTTCAGAAACTGACATAGAGTTTGCTTTCTGGAACCATGAGGTTTAGTTTTTCAAATCCCGAGCATTTGCATGGGAATTATTTATGGTTTGTGAGTATCACGCACAGAAGGCAATGCGTTAAACTCTTGCTGCATGTGTTGTTCAGTTGTTGCTACGGTCCGAGGGGTTCTCTCTGCAACTGCCAGAGGTGCTTTGAAATTTCACCGTGTGTGAGAGGGAGAGAGGGAGGGGGGAGGGAGAGAGAGAGAGAGAGAGAGAGGAGTGAGTGAGTGAGGGGGAAAGAAGGAAGGAGATAGAGAGAGGAAGGGGATTGAGGGGCAGGAAAGAAGGGGAGGGGATAGTGGGGAAGGGGAGGGAGAGGGAGGGGGAGAGAGGGAGAGAGAGAAAGGGGTTTTGAGGGGCAGGAAAGAAGAGGAGGGGAAGTGGGGAGGGAGAGGGACAGAGACAAAGGGGATTGAGGCAGGAAAGAAGGGGAGGGGAGAGTGGGGAAGGGGAGGGGAGAGTGGGGAAGGGGAGGGGAGGTGGGGAGGGAGAGGGACAGAGACAAAGAGGATTGAGGCAGGAAAGAAGGGGAGGGGAGGTGGGGAGGGAGAGGGACAGAGACAAAGAGGATTGAGGCATAAAAGAAGGGGAGGGGGAGATGGGAACAGGTGGAAAGTGGAGAGTGGGAGAGCGAGGGAGGGGGAAGGGGGGAGGGAGAGGGGAAGGTTCGGGGGGGGGAAGGGACCAAGGAGAAAAGGACAAGGGAAAGGGAGGCAGGGAGAGAGAGACAGAGAGAGAGAGAGAGAGAGAGAGAGAGAGAGAAGGGAAAAGAGAAAAAAGAGTGGTAGAGAAAGAGAGTGAGAGAAAGAGGAGAGAGAGTAAGGGAGAGAGAAGGAGGGGTCAAGAGGGAGGTAGAGGAAGAGATAAAGAAAGAGAGAACAAAAGAAAGAAGAAAAGAGAGAAAGAAAAAGAGGAGAGAAAGAGAGACAGAGGGGGAGAGAGGGAAAGAGAGAAGGAAACAGAATAAGAGAGAATGTGCAAAGGCTGAGGTACTTTAGCATCGACTGAGACAGCTTGGTGCAAGAGCTGGACAGGTGGGCAGATGTTCCTTGTTCAGAAAGGTCGGGAATCTCTCCAGACAGATGCTTAGAAGGCAGAAGGAATGAGCAGCAACGCCACTGGATTGTTAGTCTCTGCTGTCAACTCTGGTTAGTCCCTGAGATCAGAGTACAGTTTTTATGGATGTTTTGCATGAAATCAAACAAACACGGCTTCCACTGCACATCACACAGGAAGCCCCAGTTTTTCCACTGCTACCTAATTAGCTCGCCGAGACTAGAGGCTAAGAAAATATTTCTTTAAACACTAAGGAAACCTATTTGTACAGCCCAAAGAAAACTTAACAGTTATGCATCAGAGTTTGAACTCTGCAATTTACATGATTGTTGTTGTCCTAGCCTTTAAGTTCATGTCCAGAAGAAAACATCTTTGCATATGAAAATGTCACTTCTATGGTGGATGAAAACCAAACCTAATAAAACCTTCCTGTGAACCAGCGTATCTGGGCTCAGCATATGAATGCAGCAACAAAGAAGGCACAAGAGTGGCTACATTTCATTAGTTTGAGGAGATTTGGAATGTCACCAAAGACACTCACAAGTTTCTACAGATGTACCATGCAGAGTGTTCTAACTGGCTGCATCACAGTCTGGTCTGCCGGCAGGGGGGGAGTGGAGTGGAATGCTACTACACCGGATCGGGAAAAAACTGCACAGAGTTGTAAACTGAGTCAGCTCCATCATGGGCACTAGTCTCCATAGATTCCAGGACATCTTCAAGGAGCCAAGCCTCAAAAAGGGGGAGTCCATCATTGAGGACCACATCACCTAGGTCATGCCTTGTTCTCATTGCTACCATCAGGAAGGAGGTGCAGGAGCCTGAAAGCACACACTCAGTGATTCAGGAACAACCTTTTTCCCACTGGCATCCGATTTCTGAACGGACATTGAACCCATGAATACTACCTCACTACTTTTTAAAATTTCTATTTTTGCGCTATTTAATTCATGTATATAGGCTTACTGCAATTTGTTTTTTCTCTCTATTACCATCTACTGCATTGCTGCCTCAAAGTTAACAAATTCATGACATATGCAGGTGATAATAAACCTGATTCTGATCTTTTGCCCGTCACGAGTCAATCAGTTCTGAGAGTGTAGCATGACTATAAACGTGTTAACCATGCCTCGGGCATCTTTTACAGAGATTAGTTCTGACCAGAAGAGTGATGGGAGTTGGTTTACTACTGCCGCGTGTAACTGAGGCCAAGTGAAAAACTTGTCCTGCGTCGACAGATCAGATTGTTACGCAGTGCGCTGAGGTAGAACAAGGTAAAACAATAACAGAATGCAGAATAAAGTGTAACAGCTACAAAAAGAGTGCGGTGCAGGCAATAATGTGTAAGATCATAATGAGGAGATTGTGAGGCCAAGAGTCTATCTTACCATACTCATCACCACTATCATCATCATGTGCCACGTTGTATGACGTGGGCGATTGCGGTCTTTCCATGACCATGACCGTGCTTGGCAAATTTTTCGACAGAAGTGATTTGCCACTGCCTTCTCTGGGCAGTGACTTTACAAGACAGGTGGCCCCAGCCATTATCAATGGTCTTCAGAGGTGGTTCGCCCAGGGTCAGCGGTCGCATAACCAGGACTCTTCATGTGACCCTGATTCGGTGGGTGGGGGAATGCTAAGCTGATGCTACATCTTGTCCAAGAGTGACACGCCGGCTAGCAGAGGGAAGGAGCACTTCCACCTCCTTTGATAGAGACTTATGTTCATCCTGCCACCCTTATAGTACATAGCATTTAAGCCAAGCAACATGCTAGTAAGCCTCTCCACAGTTTCCCAGGATGATCCCTATTTCCTTTCCTGCAATACGTTGCAAACCAGAGAAGTGAATCACATTAGGTTGCAGTATACATGAGCGGGCTCTCCAGAGCAGTGGGTTGTTGTTAACCCTCTCCACGCCTTGCGGCGCTCGGGGTGGCACACTTGCCGTTGACTTAGCATTTTGTCTGTTTTTCACAAGGCAGAGTTGTGAGCTTCGTGCTCAGCCCAGCGCAGATAGAAAGAACGCAGGGAGCCGGCCAGATTCGAAGCTGGGATCTCTCGCGCGCCCGAAGTCTGGTGCGGATGCCACAACACCACTGGCCGGCGACTAGTGGGCGAACACAAGCATTAATGTTCCACACGAGTCTCCTTCACCCCATTTTGCTCAAATGTGATGTTAGCATTCATTTCAAGAGGACTAGACTATAAAAGCAAGGATGTAATGTTAAGGTTTTATAAAGCACTGATGAGGCCTCATTTGGCATATTGTGAACAGCTTTGGGCCCTTTTTCTTAACAAGGATGTGCTACCACTGAGAGGGTTCAAAGGAGCTTCATGAAAATAATCCCAGGATTGAACGGCTTGTCAGATGAAGAGCGCTTGATAGCTCTGTACCTGTTCTAACTGGAATTCAGAAGAATGAGGGGTGACCTAACGAATGTTGAGAGGCCTCAATATAGTGGATGTGGAGTGGATGTTTCCTATGGTGGGAGAGTCTAGGTCCAGAGAACACAGCCTCAGAATAGAGGGGCGTCCTTTTAGAATGAAGATGAGGAGGAATTTCTTTAGCCAGAGAGTGGTGAACATGTGAAATTCGTTGCCACAAGCAACTGCGAAGGCCGAGTCTTTAGGTATATTAAAGGCAGGGGTTCATAGATTCTTGATTGGTCAGGGCATGAAGGGATTCTACATCACTGAATCATGGCTGAAGGATGGTTGTAGTTGGGAGCTAAATGTTCAAGGTTAGACATTGTATCGGAGGGATAGAAAAGTAGGCAGAGGGGGTGGTGTGGCTCTGCTGGTAAAGAAATGGCATCAAATCAGTAGAAAAATGTTACATAGGATCAGAAACTGTTGAATCCTTGTGAGTTGAGTTAAGAAACTACAAGGGTAAATGGACCCTAATGGCAGTTATATACAGACCCCCAACAGCAGCCGGGATGTGGACCACAGGTTACAACAGGAAATAGAACAGGCGAGTCAAAAGGACAATGTTATGATAGCCATGGGAGATTTTACTATGCAGGTCGATTGGGGAAATCAGGTTGGTAATGGACCTCAAGAGACTGAGTTTGTTGAATGCCTAAGAGATGGCTTTTTAGAGCAGTTCGTCATCGAGCCTACTTGGGGAACAGCTATACAGGATGGGGTGTTATGTAATGAACTGGAGGTGATTAGGGAGCTTAAGGTAAAAAACCCTCAGGAGGAAGTGATCGTAATATCATTGAGTTCAACTTGAAATTTGATAGGGAGAAAGTAAAGTCTGGCATAGCAGTACTTCAGTGGAGTAGAGGAAATTACAGTGGTATGAGAGAGGAGTTGGCCAAAGTAAATTGGAAGGAGATGCTGGCAGGGATGACAACAGAGCAACAATGGTGTGAGTTTCTGGGAGAAATGAGGAAGGTGCAGGATAGATGTATTCCAAAAATGAAGAAAAACTCAAATGACAAAATAGTACAACCATGGCTGACAAGGGAAGTCAAAGCTAATGTAAAAGCAAAAGAGAAGGCATACAACAAAGCAAAAATTAGTTGGAAGACATAGGATTGGGAAGCTTTTGAAACCCTACAGAGAGCAACTAAAAGAATCATTAGGAGGGAAAGATGAAATATGAAAGCAAGCTAACAAACAATATCAAAGTGGGTAGTAAAAAACTTTTTCAAGTATGTAAAAGATAAAAAAAGATGAGAGTGGATGTAAGACTGCTAGAAAATGAGGCTGGAGAAATAATAACGGAAGACAAGGAAATGGCAGATGAACTAAATGAGTATTTTGCATTAGTCTTCACCGTGGAGACATTAGCAGTGTGCCAGATGTTGAAGGGTGTGAGGGAAGAGAGGAGAATGCAGTTGCTATTACAAGGGAGAAGATGCTCAAACAGCTGAAAGACCTAAGGGTACATAAGTCACCCAGATGAGATGAACTGCACCCCAGGGTTATGAAAACGGTAGCAGTACAGATTGTGGAGGCATTAGCAATGATCTTTCAAAAATTACTGGACTCTAGCATGGTGCCAGAGGACTGGAAAATTGCAAATATCACCCCACTCTTTAAGAAAGGAAGAAGGCAGCAGAAAGGAAATTATAGACCAGTTAGCCTGACTTCAGTGGTTGGGAAGATGTTGGAGTCAATTGCTAAGAATGAGGTTATGAAGTACTTGTTGACACAAGACAAGAGAGGACAAAGTCAGCATGGTTTCCTTAAGGGAAGACCTTGCCTGATGAACATGTTGAAATTCTTTGAGGAGATTATACGCAGGACAGATAAAGTTGATGCAGAGGATGTTGTATATTTGGGCTGTCAAAAGGCCTTTGACAAGGTGCCACACATGATGCTGCTTAGCAAGTTAAGAGGGCATGGTATTACAGGAAAGTTACTGGCATGGTTAGAGCACTGGCTGATTGGTAGGAGGCAAGGAGTAGGAATAAAAAGATCCTTTTCTGGTTGGCTGCTCGTGACTCATGGTGTTCCACAGGGGTCGGTGTGTGGACCACCACTTTTAAACAGCCAACTGAAATAAGGCAGCACAAGTGACCAAGACGTACCATGGAGACACCAGACACTGCAGATGCTGGAATCGGAGGCAACGTACCAAGTTCTGGAAGAACTCAGCAGGTCAGGCAAAATCTATGGATGGGAAGGGACAGCCAATGTTTCGGGTCGAGACCCTTTATCTGGACAGCTAGTATGTACACAGATGTATACATTGCCAGGTGTACATCTTTCCTACTTTTAGGTGAAGGATATGTTGGTTGGGGCTCACAAAAGTTCACCTGCTCCTCAAATGTTCGCTGTTTCACAATGGTCAGCATTGGGACCACTTCTTTTCATGCTATATAGTAGGTCAATGATCTGGGGACACTGAATTGATGGCTTTGTGGCCAAGTTTGCAAATGATACAAAGACAGGTAGAGGGACAGGTAGTTTTGAGGAAGCAGGGAATCTGCAGAAGGGCTTGGACAGATGAGGAGAATGGGCAAAGAAGAGGCTAATGGAATATAGTGTCGGGAAGCGTACAGTCATGCATTTTGGCAGAAGGAATAAAGGTGTGGACTATTTTCTAAACATGAAGAAGGTTCAGCAATCAGAGGGGTCTTTGACAATACTGGACAATGCAGCACTTCTGATATACAGGAATGTCCTAAATGTATGTGGAAAAGAAGAACAGTAGAGTTCTTGAAAGTGAATCTGTAGGTTCTGGAATCAGTTCAGTGTTGAGGCAAGTGAAGTTATCCACACTGGTTCAGGAGCCTGATGGTTGTAGGGTGACAAATGTTCCTGAACTTGATGGTGTGTGACATAAGGATCCTGTACCTCCTGCCAGAAGGTAGCAGTGAGAAGAGAGCATGGCCTGGATTGCGGGGATTTACATTACTCATAAATATATTAATCCTTTTAAAGATAAACTTTGCTGATTTACTTTCACAACTACTCCAAAATCCTATGTTTGTACACCCTAGGTCCAATATCCTAGCAGGCAGGTTTAATAGAGCTGTTAGGAGGGTCTAAAGTCATTTGGCAGGGGAATGGGAAGCGGAGTGATAAGGCCGCGGAATGGGAAAACAGAAATAAATCAAAGATAGCGCGCAACAGAGATGATAGAAAGAACAGGCAGGAGGTGAGGCATAATCACAGCCAGTGGGATGAGTTACAGGGCAATACAGGTGTGGTGCAGTTAAAATAGAAAGCAACAAATACTGGACAGAGAGTGTTGTATTCGAATGCACGCAGCATAAAAAGTAAAATGAGCAATCTTGAAATTCAGCTACAGATTGGCAAGTATGACGTTGTGGCCATCTCTGAAACTTGGCTAAAGGATGGCTGCCATTGGGAGTTGAATGTCCAAGGATATACGGTGTATTGGCAAGATAGGTTAGTAGGCAGAGGGGGTGGTGTGGCCCTGTGTATAAGAAATAGGATCGGAAGGTGTAGAGTCTCTATGGGTTGGGTTAAGAAATGGCAAGGGTAAAATGACCCTAATGGCAGTTGTATACAGGCCTCCAAACAGCAGCCAGGATGTAGATTACAAATTACAGCAGGAGATAGAAAAGGCGTGTCAGAAGGGCAATGTCATAATAATCGTTGAGGATTTTAACATGAATGTGGATTGGGAAAACCAGGTCAGTACTGGACCTCAAGAGAGAGAATTTGTAGAATGTCTAAGGGATGGCTTTTTAGAACAGCTTGTTGTTGAGCCCACTAGGGGATCGGCTGTGCTGGATTGGGTGTTGTCCAATGATCCGGAGGCAATAAGAGAGCTTAAGGTTAAGGAACCCTTAGGGAATGGTGACCACAATCGAGTTCACATTGAAATTTGAGAAGGAGAAACTAAATTCTAATGTGTCGGTATTTCAGTGGAATAAAGCAAATTACAATGGCATGAGAGGGGAACTGGCCAAGGTTGACTGGAAAGGGATACTAGCAGGAAGGACAGCAGAGCAGAGCAGCAATGGCTGGAGTTTCTGCAAAAAATGAGGGAAGTGCAAGACAGATATATTCCAAATAAGAAGAAATTTTTGTATGGAAGAAGGACATTGCTGACAAGTGAAGTCAGAGCCAAAGTAAAAGCGAAAGAGTAAGAAAGCCAAAGCTAGTGGGAAGATAGAGGATTAGGGAGCTTTTAAAAACTTGCAGAAGGAAGCTAAGAAGGTCATTAGGAAGGAATAGATGAATTATGAAAGGAAACTGGCAACTAATATCAAAGAAGATACTAAAAGCTTTTCTTAAGTATATAAAGGGTAAAAGAGAGTTGAGGGTAGATATAGGACCAATAGAAAATGACACTGGAGACATTGTAATGAGAGATGCAGAGATGGCAGAGGAACTGAATGCATATATTGCATCCGTCTTCATGGTGGAAGACATCTGCAATATATTAAAGACTGTCAGGGAAGTGAAGTATGTGCAGTGAAATTTACGACTGAAAAGGTGCTCAGGAAATTTAATGGTCTGAGGGTGGATAAATCTCCTGGACCTCGTGGAATGCACTCTCAGATTCTGAAGGAAGTAGCTAGAGGGATTACGGAGGCATTAACAATGATCTTTCAAGAATCGATAGATTCTGGCATTGTGCTCGAAGACTGGAAAATTGCAAATGTTACTCCGCTATTTAAGAAGGGTGGGAGGCAGCAGAAAGGAAACTATAGACCTATTAGCCTGACATCAGTGGTTCAGAAGTTGTTGGAATCGATTGTCAGGGATGAGATTACAGAATACCTGGAGGCACACGGCAAGTTAGGCCAAAACCAGCATGGTTTCCTGAAAGGAAAATCCTGCCTGACAAACATACTGCATTTTTTTGAGGCAATTACAAGCATGGTGGACAAAGGAGATGTAGTGGATGTGGTGTACTTGGATTTTCAGAAGGCCTTTGACAAGGTGCCACACATGAGGCTGTTTAGCAAGATAAGAGTCCATGGAATTACTGGGGAGTTACTGGCATGGGTGGAGCATTGGCTGATCGGCAGAAAACAGAGAGTGGGAATAAAGGGATCCTATTCTGGCTGGCTGCCGGTTGCCAGTGGAGTTCCACAGGGGTCGGTGTTGGGACCGCTGCTTTTTATGATATATGTCAATGATTTGGACTATGGGATTAATGGATTTGTGGCTAAGTTTGCCGATGATACAAACATAGGTGGAGGAGCATGTAGTGTTAAGGAAACAGAGAGCCTGCAGACAAACAGTTTAGGGGAATGGGAAAAAAAGTGGCAAATACAACGTTGGAAAGTGTATGGTCATGCACTTGGGTGGAATAAATAAACGGGCAGACTAATATTTGGATGGGGAGAGAATTCAAAATGCAGAGATGCAAAGAGACTTGGGAGTCCTTGTGCAAGCTACCCTAAAGGTTAACCTCCTGGTTAAGTCAGTGGTGAAGAAGGCGAATGCAATGTTGGCGTTCATTTCTAGAGGTATAGAATATAAGAGCAGCGATGTAATGTTGAGGCTCTATAAGGCACTTGTAAGACCACACTTAGAGTACAGTGTGCAGTTTTGGGCTCCATATTTTAGAGAGTATGTACTGACATTGGAGAAGGTTCAGATAATATTCATGAGAATGATTCCAGGAATGAAAGGGTTACCGTATGAGAAACGTCTGGCAGCTCTTGGGCTCTGTTCCCTGGAGTTCAGGAGAATAAGGGGGGGATCTCATAGAAACATTCCAAATGTTAAAAGGCCTGAACAGATTAGATATGGCAAAGTTATTTCCCATGGTAGGGGAGTCTAGGACAAGAGGGCACAACTTCATGATTGAAGGACGTCCATTTCGAACAGAGATGCGGAGAAATTACTTTAGTCAGAAGGTGGTAAATCTGTGGAATTTGTTGCTATGAGCAGCTGTGGAGGCCAAGTCATTGGGTGCATTTAAGGCACAGATAGATAGGTTCTTGATTAGCCACAGCATCAAAAGGTATGGGGAGAAGGTAAGGGAGTGGGGATGACTAGAAGAATTGGAACAGCCCATGACTGAATGGTGAAGCAGACTTGATGGGCTGAATAGCCTACTTCTGCCCCTATATCTTATGGTCTTACTCATTTCGTCCCCAATCTACCACACATTTGTAGTTCACTCTCTTCAGAATTAGGAATTGCTTTCAGATTTTAGCATTTCTATAAACTTTTAAACATAAAGAGAGAGGTTAGTACATTCAGGGACTTGTGTAAACACTATTTTTGTGACTGTATGTGCTACTGTAACTAGATGTGCAGTGTGTGACTGTATGTGCCGTGTTTGCACCCTGTCCCAGAGGAATACTGTTTCATTTAGTCATATACATCTATATAGCTGAATGACAATTAAACCTGAATTGGTTTGGCGTATGAATATTGAAGCATACAGTGAAATGATTGTTTGTGTCAAATCAAATCAGCGAGGATTTTTACTGGGCAGCCCGCAAATGTTGCCATCTTCCCGGTGTCATCATATTGTGTCCACAATTCACTAACTCTAACCTTCGGAGATGTGGAGGAAACCAGAGCACCCAGAAAAAAACCCACACTCCTGAAAGGCAGTGGCGAGCAGTTTCAAGTTCCTGGGTGTCGAGATCTCTGAGGACCTAACCTGGTCCCAACTTATCGATTCAGGTATAAAGAAGGCAAGACAGTGACTATACTTCATTAGGAGTTTGAAGAGATTTGGAATGTCAATGAAAACATTCAAAGATTTCTATAGATGTACTATAGAGAGTATTCTGACAGGATGCATCACTGTCTGGTATGAGGAGGCTCCTGCACAGGACCGAAAGAAGCAGAAGATTGTAAATTTAGTCGGCTCCATCTTGGGTAGTAGCCTACAAAGTACCCAACACATCTTCAAGGAGTGGTGTCTCAGAAAGGCAGTGTTCATTATTAAGGACCCCCAGCACCCAGGGCGTGCCCTTTTCTCACTGTTACCATCAGGTAGGAGGTACAGAAGCCTGAAGGCACACACTCAGCAATTCAGGAACAGCTTCTTCCCCTCTGCCATCCGAATCCTAAGAGGAGACTGATCCCATGAACACTACCTCACTTTTTAAACATATATTATTTCTGTTTTTGCACGATTTTTAATCTATTCATTATGCATATACTGTAACTGATTTACTTATTTATTTTTATATATTATGTATTGCATTGAACTGCTGCTGCTAAGTTAACAAATTTCACGACACATGCCGGTGATAATAAACCTGATTCTGATTCTGATTCTGATCTGAGAACTGAACCCCATTCTTACAGCTGGCATTGTATTGCTAACTGCATGCTATTATACTCCCCAGATCATCAGTTAATTCCTACACAACACTAGATCTAAACCATATTGCTTCCTCAATGTTCCTCAACATAATGATCTACAAAACCACAACATACTAGATTAATTCATTCACCATGTAATTTGAAATAATTTGTCCAGTCAGCATACACACTCAGTGGCCACTTTATTAGGTACCTACTGCATCTATGTTCATGGTCTTCTACTGCTGTAGCCCATCCACTTGAAGGTTTGATATGTATTGGATTTAGCGATGCTCTTCTTCACACCACTGTTATACTGCATGGTTATTTGAGCTCTCATTTTCACCCACAAAGCTGTTGTTTACTGGATATTTTTGTTGCTTTTTGCATCATTCTCTGTAAACTCCAGAGACTGTTGTGGGTGAAAATCCCAGGGAGATACTCAAACCGCCCCATCTGGCACCAACAACCATCCGACGCTCAAAGTCACCTAGATCACATTACTTCTGCATTCTGATGTTTGATCTGAACAACAACTGAACCTCTTGACCATGTCTGCATGCTTTTATGCATTGAGTTGATGCCACATTATTGGCTGATGAGATATTTGCATTAATGAGCAGGTATTCAGGTGCACCTAATAAAGTGGCCACAGAGTATACATTAAAGTTACACCATTCATTTCTAGATGTAACATCCTGCGGACTGTGTGGATGTCCGCAGAGGACAGTTACCACGGTAGCAGGACTGGGGAACCCACAATACAAGGGGTTTATTTTCACTTCCTGCTCAATTTGTTTGTTAATATTGCCCGATGGGGAAGAACAACTGATTAAAATAAGTAGCTTTGTCACCAGCAACAAAGGCGACATCAAAACTCACAGCAGACAGGACCCACCCTTGCTTCCAGCTTTGGTTTTAAAATTTACAGAGCAGAACAACCGAAACTCCACAGATCTGAAAGCTGCTTCCCTTCAGAGTGCATGAACACATTGGAAGCTATAGCAGGAAATCTCACAGTGGATTAAACACACTGTAAATTCTTGAACTGCAAAATACATTGCTAGTATTTCAGACATTAATCTGTTGGGCAATGGGGAATATCATTTGTGACAAGTAGACTCTCTACATCTTTGCCCGTGATGCCTCATGAGTGCATAATGCAGGTGACAAATACTTACTGTAAGCCCTGCAAGTGGGCATCAGTCCTGTATGTCTGCAGAAGGATCCCATCTACTTCTGAAGACGTCTCACATCTAGTCCTGAAGAAGAGTCTTGGCCCAAAATGTCAATTGTTCATTTATTTCCATAGATACCTCCTGACCTGCTGGGGGTTCCACCAGCACTTTGTGTGTGTTCTATCTACTTCTGACCCTCCTTGCTACATGCTGCCCTGGGAGGAGAGGAGGTGGAATTTGGACCATCTTGAAACACACAAGTGAGGCAATATTCAGTGTATCAAGCCTACTTGCATTTCTATAGTGTTGGATAAGACTCTTATAGAACATTCCGAAGTGTCCCACAGCTCCTACAGCTAGTAAGATGCTTTTGAAATGCAGTTACTGTTGCCATGGGGGAAATGGGAAAGCTTCAGCAAAGTACCTACAAAAGAGTCTTTTAGAGATGGATAAGCATTGTTGAGAGAGATCATAAGATCCTAAGAAAGAGAAGCTTGAAGAGACATGGCATGTCAACAAATATACTCAAAAACTTCTATAGATGTACCGTGGAGAGCATTCTGACAGGCTGCATCACTGTCTGGTATTGGGAGAGCTACTACACAGGACCGCAAGAAGCTGCAGAGAATTTAGTCACTCCATCTTGGGTACTGGTCTACAAAGTAC
Source organism: Mobula hypostoma (assembly GCF_963921235.1). Taxonomy (NCBI): domain Eukaryota; kingdom Metazoa; phylum Chordata; class Chondrichthyes; order Myliobatiformes; family Myliobatidae; genus Mobula; species Mobula hypostoma. The sequence continues at coordinate 150,678,467 of NC_086104.1, read as the reverse complement.
CCAGGACATATTCAAGGAGCGTTGTCTCAAAAAGGCAGTGTCCATTATTAAGGACCTCCAGCACCCAGGGCATGCCCTTTTCTCTCCGTTACCATCAGGTAGGAGACACAGAAACTTGAAGGCACACACTCAGCGATTCAGGAACAGCTTCTTCCCCTCTGCCCTCCGATTCCTAAATGGACATTGAACCCTTGGACACTACCTCACTTTTTTAATATATTATTTCTGTTGTTTTGCATGATTTTTAATCTATTCAGTATACACATACTGTAATTATTTACTTATTTACTTACTTTTTTTTGCTATATTATGTGTTGCATTGCTGCTGCTAAGTTAACAAATTTCACGACACATGCGGGTGATAATAAACCTGATTCTGATTCTGAAACTCTCCTCAGGACCACATCGAGGTGGCATAGAAGGGAGGAATGCAGAATGTAGCATTACAGTTACAGAGAAAGTGCAGTACAGGTAGATAAATAAAGAACCAGAAGGCAGACCTAAAAGGGCGCATGTGTGGGGTAACTCCTGGGGTAAAGATAAGAATAAATACATGTGACGAAGAGCACTTGGTAAACGCACTCCTTAAGTGCACGCATACACACACACACACACACACACACACACACACACACACACACACACACACAAACATTGCCTTGTCATTCTGCTGATGTTACGCTGAGTATACATACTTCAGTATCTTCCCCGGTAAATCCTCACAATGGGTCCTAGACCTAGCTTATGCACCCAGGTTGGCTTTGTGGTGTCTTTCCAGCCAGACACGGCAGAATATTCCATTTCTTTAGTAATGCAGATGTGTAAATGTGTATCAGCTGTGTGTATCCTGTATTTAAGGTAGATACTTCTATTTATTTAGTAATACGATTGTAGTTACATTGTGGGGTGCATCATATTCTAATTCATGCGTAGTCTTAAATTAACTCAGTGGGTAATTAAAGACAGTATGTCCTGGTGCCTAATAAATGGGGCTCTTTACCCGCAGCAAGAGAGATGGGGCTGCCAGGAGTTCACACTGGGCAAAAATAATATGGAGATATTACTGTGTTTTCTGATAGATATCTGTTTTTGCTTATATTGGCAGTTTTGACTATTTTCACGCATTTTTGTCAGTTTGATTTTTGATGCACCTTATAAGCAAGTAACTCCAGCCATTTTTTCCTTGGGTCATAACCCACGTTAGCAAACAGTGCGCCATTACACTCTGATGCTTCATAAGCAAAAAAGAACATCTAGCAGAGAGATGGAGGATTGCATGGAATAAGCCAGCAGTCCCCAACCACTGGGTCGCAAAGCATGTGCTACCGGCGAGGAAATGATAAAAGTCAGCTTCACCTTTCCTCATTCCCTGTCACGCACCGTTGAACTTGAACATAGGGTTGCCAACTGTCCCGTATTTGCCAGGACATCCCGTATATTGGGCTAAATTGGTTTGTCCCATACGGGACCGCGCTTGTCCTGTATTTGCCCCGCTAAGGTAGAGCGTTCCTATGAAACCTTTCGTGCCGAAATGGCGTAAAGTGAAGAAGCAATTACCATTAATTTATATGGGAAAAATTTTTGAGCGTTCCCAGACCCAAAAAATAACCTACCAAATCATACATAAAACCTAAAATAACACTAACATATAGTAAAAGCAGGAATGATATGATAAATACACAGCCTATATAAAGTAGAAAAAATGTATGTACAGTGTAGTTGGGAAGATTAAGCCAAAACTGATTTGTGGAAAAAAAATTGGCACGCACACGCATGCGCACATAGGTGCCCGCGCAAGGCTTCATGGTCATGGTAGTCTTTATCAGGGTAAACACAAGTGTCCCGTCAACACACACAAAAAATGCTGGTAAACTCAGCAGGCCAGGCAACATCTATAGGAAGACGTTTCGGGCCGGGACCCTTCGTCAGGATTTGACTGCTACTTTTGTCCCTTATTTGGGAGTGAGAAAGTTGGCAACCCTAACTGTAAAAGACATGTTGAGGTGAGTTTAACCCTACTTGAACACCCAGCCCCCCCCCAGTCGGCCAGTGCGCAAGAATATTGTCAATATTAAACCGGTTCGCGGTGCCAAAAAGGTTGGGGACCCCGGCATAAGCCATGGAACACAATCGAAGCGCTACTTGGAGAGGATCCAGTGAAGGTTCACGAGAAAGATCCCGGAAATTAAAGAGTTAACATGTGAGGAGCATTTGCTGGCTTTGGTCTTGTACCTCTGGAGTTAAGAAGATTGAGAGAGGAATCTCAATGGAACCTACTGAATATTGAAAGGCCTTGATCGAGTGAACGTGGAGGATGTTTCCTATAGTAGAAGAGGGACAGTCTCAGAGTCGAGGGATGTTCCTTTAGAACAGAGATGAGGAGCAAGCTCTTTAGCCAGAGGGCAGTGAACCCGTGGAACTCACTGCCACAAACGGCTGTGCTCGCTAAGTCATTGAGTATATTTAAAACAGAGGTTGATAGGTTCTCGATTAGTAAGAACATCAAAGGTTATGGCGAGAAGGGAGGAGAATAGGATTGAGAGGGAAAATAACGCAGCCATGATGGAATGGTGGAGCAGACACAAAGGGCCAATTGGTCTAATTCAGTTCCTACGTCTTATGTTCATATATAACTTACAATGAGCAATTCAATCTTTCTTTGCACCATCTCCCACCATTACTAATACATTGGGCAAAGGCAAATTTTCAATTATTTTCCTTAGTTAAGTAACAAGCTACGAATTTTTTTCCCAGTGAAATCTCTCCTTGCTACTAAATCTACATTTTCGTACTACCTCATCCAGCTGTGGTATCCTATTTCTTTACCCGTTTCTGGGCCCCTCTCTTCATTCTGTAATTCCAGTCAAAACCATGAGTACTTTTCGCAGTTCAGCCAACACTGGTCACTCCAACCAAAAATCCAGGTCCTTAAAGGCAAGGGGCTTTTACCATTAGAGTGCTATTCCATCCAATCTGCTACCAGTCTTTGATCAGGACATCATATGCTGAATTTCCTTTAAGTTCAGCAAGGATTACCAGCACCAGGCTTCCCACCATCAAGGACATATAGCTGCCAGAAAAGAGCTAGTAATATCATGAAGGATCTCACCCACCTAGGTTGTTTGCCCCACTCCCATCAACAAAGAGACTACGTAGCATCCACCCAGGACTACCAGACTGAAAAACAGTTACTTTCTCCAAGCAGTAAGGCTGATCAATACCCCAACCCACTAAAACACCTGTCCACACCCCCACCACCACCACTTTATCATTTCCTCTCAGAGTCACCTTATGTACGGACACTCCTGTGCCTAGTGTCACTTCATGTACATAAAAATCAATCTATGTACATAAGCTCTCTTATGTATTTACAGTTATTGTGTTCCTTATCTTGATTTTTCATCAGATCTGGAGTAACAATTATTCTGTTCTCCTTTACACTTGTGTACTGAAAATGAGACTAAACAATCTTGAATCTTGAAACAGAGACTTTAAAACCACACCAAGGTGTAGCTTGCTCATTCCAATACATTTCCACAGCACAAGTGTGTGTTCCACACTCAAAGTTCAAAGGTCAAACTAAATTTATCATCAAGATACATATACGTCACCATATGCAAACCCGAGATTCATTTTCATGCAGGCATTCACAGTAGAACAAAGAAAGTATGATAAAATCAATGAAAAACGACACACCAAGATAGGCAAGCATTCAATGTGCAAGGGAAGACAAACTGCAAACACAAAAAACCCCCACAAATAATAATAAATAAATAATACTGAGAACATGAGTTGTAGAGTCTTTGAAAGTGAGCCCATAGGTTGTGGTTGTTCAATGTTGAGGTGAGTGAAGTTATCCATGCCAGTCAAGGAGTCTGATGGTTGAAAGGTAATAACTGTTCCTGAACCTGGTGGTGTGGGACCTAAGGACCCTGACCCTCCTTCCCAATGATAGTAGGGAGAAGACAGCATGGCCTGCACTGGTGAGGGACCTTGATGACGGATGCAATGCTCCTTGTCGATCCACTCAATGGTGGGGAGGGTTTTGCCCATGATGGACCGGGCTGTATCCGCTACTTTTTTGCAGGCTTTTCCATTTTTGGGCATGTGTCAGAAACAACTGGGAAGGGCAGGAGAAGTCAGGCAAATCTTAAAGAGAAACTCATGTCCTACACTTCAAACAACGATCCCAAACTTGGGGAGTGCGGCGTAGGGAGATATTGCTTTGAAACTTGAGAGTCCAGGAAAGAATATCCATCATACAAATTTCCATTCCACCACACAGAGCTACTAATTTGAAACACTCTTTAGGACATAAAGAACCAACAAAACTCTATGCCCCAGAGATTCCATTTGGTTGTTTTTAAAGCACAGTTCATCTGAAATCAATTGACACAATGCAAGAGATCACAGAATAGAACAGCACAGCATAGTACTGGCCCTTCAGCCCACAATGTTGTTCTGACCCTTTAACCTAAAGGGTTAATCTAAGATCAATCTAACCCTTCCCTTCTACACAACCCTCCATTTTTCTTTCATCTATGTGCCTAAGAGTATCTTAATTGTTCCTAATGTCTCGGCTTCTACCAATCCCAGAAGTACATTTCAGCCATTTACTATTCTTTGTGTAAAAAAACTATCTCTGACATCTCTCCAACACTTTTCTCAACTCACTTTTAAAGGACGTCCTCCAGTATCAGCCAATGCTGCCTCAGGAAAACATCTCTGTCTGTCCACTCTATCTACGCCTGTTAACGTCTTGTACCTCTCTCATCCTCCTTCGCTCCAGAGAGAAAAGCCCTCGCTCTCTCAACCTTTCCTCATAAGACATGCTCGCTAATCCAGGCAGCTTCCGTGTAAACCTTCTCTGCTCCTTCTTGAAAGATTCCACATCTAACGAGGCGACCAGAACTGACCAGGTCACCGAGATTCAAGCGCGAACTCTGCCCTCAGCACAGATCAAGCTTCTGTGTGCATCCAGTGTTTGAGAAACACTTATGACCCAACAGAGCAGCTGGTAGACCTACAGCCTCAAGGTTCAATCCTGATCTCTGAGGCTGCCCATGTGGAGTTTGCACGTTCTCCCTGTGGGGTTTTGCAGTTCTCTCCTCACATTGGGAGGTGGATTGGTCGCTGTGAATTGCCCCAGATGGGTCAAATCTAGGAGAAATGGTTGGGAATCTGGGGAGAGTAAAAATCAAATCTGGATGGGATTAGCATAAGCAAGTATTTGATGGCTGACATAAACATGATGGGCTGAAGGGCCCGATTTTCAATATGATTCTGAAAATCTCACCCTACCCAAAAAGATCTGGTTAGGTCACATCTGGAGCACTGTATACAGTTCTGGTCGCCCCACTATAGGAATGATGTTGAGGCTTTGGAGAGGGCGCTGAAGAGGTTTATCAGGATGCTGCCTGGCTTAGAGGGCACGTGCTATCATGAGAGGCTGGATAAACTTGGGTTGCTTTCTCTGGAGCAGTAGAGGCTGAAGGGAGATCTGAGAGAGGTTTACAAGAGCGGCATGGATAGAGTAGACAGGTAACATCTGTTTCCCAAGGCAGAATTGTCTAACACCAGAGGGCATGCATTGAAGGTGAGAGGGGGTAGGTTCAAAGGGGATGTGAGGGGTAAGTTTTTTACTCAGAGTGCGGTGGATGCCTAAAATATGATGCCTGGTATGGTGGTGGAGGCGAAAGCATTCGAGGCTTCTACTGATGTCTACTATAAGCCTCCTGACTCTCACAGCTATCTGGACCATTCCTCTTCTCACCCTGTCTCTTGCAAAAACGCCATCCCCTTCTCGCAATTCCTTCATCTTCGCCGCATCTGCTCTCAGGATGAGGCTTTTCATTCCAGGACGAAGGAGATGTCCTCCTTTTTTAAAGAAAGGGGCTTCCCTTCCTCCACTATCAACTCTGCTCTCAAATGCATCTCCCCCATTTCACGCACATCTGCTCTCACTCCATCCTCCCGCCACCCCACTAGGAATAGGATTCCCCTGGTCCTCACCTACCACCCCACCAGCCTCCGGGTCCAACATATAATTCTCCGTAACTTCCGCCACCTCCAATGGGATCCCACCACTAAGCACATCTTTCCCTCCCCCTCTCTGCTTTCCACAAGGATTGCTCCCTACATGACTCCCTTGTTCATTCGTCCCCCCCATCCCTCCCCACCGATCTCCCTCCTGACACTTATCCGTGTAAGTGGAACAAGTGCTATACATGCCCTTACACTTCCTCCCTTACCACCATTCAGGGCCCCAGACAGTCCTTCCAGGTGAGGCGACACTTCACCTGTGAGTCGGCTGGGGTGATATACTGCGTCCGGTGCTCCCGATGCAGCCTTTTATATATTGGCTAGACCCGACGCAGACTGGGAGATCATTTTGCTGAACGCCTACACTCTGTCCGCCAGAGAAAGCAGGATCTCCCAGTGGCCACACATTTTAATTCCACGTCCCATTCCCATTCTGATATGTCTATCCACGGCCTCCACTACTGTAAAGATGAAGCTACACTCAGGTTGGAGGAACAACACCTTATATTCCGTCTGGGTAGCCTCCAACCTGATGGCATGAACATTGACTTCTCAAACTTCCACTAATGCCCCACCTCCCCCTCGTACCCCATCCGTTACTTGTTTATATACACACATTCTTTTTCTCTCTCTCCTTTTTCTCCCTCTGTCCCTCTCACCATACCCCTTGCCCATCCTCTGGGCTTTCCCCCCCACTTTTCCTTCTCCCTAGGCCTCCTGTCCATGATCCTCTCATATCCCTTTTGCCAATCATCTGTCCAGCTCTTGGCTCCATCCCTCCCCCTCCTGTCTTCTACTATCATTTTGGATCTCCCCCTCCCCCTCCAACTTTCAAATCTCTTACTAGCTCTTCTTTCAGTTAGTCCTGACGAAGGGTTTCAGCCCAAAATGTTGACTGTACCTCTTCCTAGAGATGCTGCCTGGCCTGCTGCGTTCACCAGCAACTTTTATGTGTGAGGCTTTTAAGAGGCGTTTGGATAGGCACATGGATGTAAGGAAGATGGAGGGATATGGACATGGTGTGGGTAGCAGGGATTAATATTTGTGTGTTTTCGAATGGCTTTTTAGCTGGTTCAGCACAACATTGTGGGCCGAATGGCCTGCTCCTGTGCTGTACTGTTCTATGTTCTATAAAGGCCATGTCCCAGTATAATGAGTATAGCTGCCAAGCTTTGGACAGTTACTGACTGGGGGGAATTTATTTTGCACCCCAATAGACATATTTCTACACTTATCAGCACCTGTAGTTTGAACTTGTAGGTTGCACCAAGGTTATGACAGGGTTCCATCCCTCTGAACTGATCATAACCCAAACTGTTCACAAGTCAGAAATGCAGCCATGAACCAAGTTCTCACCTGGCAAAAGATAGCTGCGTTACGAGTGGGACGGATTTTCCCATACCTGGCAAATCCACCCCACCATTACTTACGTACAGGCTGAACCTAAGTCAGAAGGAGAATCAGAATCAGGTCTGATAACAATGGCATTTGTCGTGAAATCTGTTGTCTTTGCAACAGCAGTACAATGCAATACATAATAACAGAGAAATTACAGTAAATATATATATAATAGTTAAATTAGTCATGCAAAAATAACAATTTTAAAAAGCGAGGTCATGTTCATGGGTTCAATATCTATTCAGAAATCGGATGTCAGAGGGGAAGAAGCTGTTCCTGAATCATTGAGTGTGTGCCTTTAGGCTCCTGTACCTCCTTCCTAACGGTAACGATGAGAAGAAGGCATGACCTGGGTGACGTGGTCCTTAATGATGGATGTTCTCTTTATGAGACGTCGCTCCTTGAAGGTGTCCAGGGTGCTACAGAGGCTAGTGCTCATGATGGAGCTGACTAAGTTTACAATTCTCGTTTTTGTGTATTATAACCTGTACTAAGGAACTTACTGTTGTACTCCAGTGTAATCAGAAAAGTTAAACAGTCAAATTCACACCATAGAAAACTATTCCATAGGTCACATCCATTCATCTGGGAATTCAGGACTGTGCTAATTCTGCTACCTGACTGAAAATTTAAAGTGAATATATCATCAAACACCACCTCATTACCATGTTACCATATATCACCTTTCTTGCAGCCGTTTACAATGGGGGAAAAGAAACACATTAGAATTGACAAAAAATATACATAAATGGACACAGACTGACTGTCAATGTGCAATCTATGGACTAGACACACCAACACTCATCCAAAGCAGTTTCTGTTTAACTTACAAAGTCATCTGCAATTGCTTAAAAATAGATATACCCCCAATGATGGACTTAGGGGAAATTTTTTAGGAAGGGTGGGGATTTCAGCTGCGCTAATTAAACTGCACATCAATTCAATTCACTTGAACATAAGGAATCTATTGTAAAGCCAAACTATTTTTATTCAAAAACTGATGTTCCATGGCTCCATCCTATTACGCTGTTTCACAACAGATTTTGCGCTCAAATGGATTTGAGCAAAATCTACTCAAAAATAAATGCCTAACAACAGGCTCGGGTTTCAGCACAGTTTGATGAAGGAAGAGTTTCAGACTATAACTCTACAATACAAAAATAGTCTAAAAAATAATATAATAAAATTGTTAATTAGCAAATATACTGGTTATTTGCTCATCAGTGATGGGCTCAATCAGCTCCATCATGGGTACTAGCCTACCCAGCATTAAGGACATCTTCAATCAATCTTTGATCAGAGATTAAGGGAGCTAGGGCTTTAACTCTTTGGAGAGAAGGAGGATGAGAGGAGACATGATAGAGGTGTACAAGATAATAAGAGGAATAGATAGAGTGGACAGCCAGCGCCTCTTCCCCAGGGCACCACTGCTCAATACAAGAGGACATGGCTTTAAGGTAAGGGGTGGGAAGTTCAAGGGGGATATTAGAGGAAGGTTTTTTACTCAGAGAGTGGTTGGTGCGTGGAATACACTGCCTGAGTCAGTGGTGGAGGCAGATACACTAGTGAAGTTTAAGAGACTACTAGACAGGTATATGGAGGAATCTAAGGTGGGGGCTTATATGGGAGGCAGAGTTTGAGGGTCGGCACAACATTGTGGGCCGAAGGGCCTGTACTGTGCTGTACTATTCTATGTTCTATGTTCTATGTTCTAAGGAGCAATGCCTCAAAAAAGCAGCATCCATCATTAAGGACTTGCATCACCCAGGCCATGCCCTGTTCTCATTGCTACCATCAGGGAGGAGGTACAGAAGCCTGAAGGCTCACACTCAATGATTCAGGAACAGCTTCTTCCCCGCTGCCCTCAGATTTCTGAATGGACACTGAACCCTCACTACTTATTCAATTTTATATAATGCACTGCAATATACTGCTGCCACACAACAAATTTCACGACATATGCCAATAATATTAAACCTGATTCTGATTTTGATTCTGGATGTACTATAATTAGACATATTGATTACCACGTATGAGATACCAGACCACTGATCTCAACCTACTGAAGTCATAGAATTCATAACCACAAGAGATTTTGTAGATGCTGCAAATCCAGAATAACACACACACACACACACACACACAAAATGCTGGAGGAACCCAGCAGGTCAGGCAGCATCTATGGAGAGGAATAAACAGTCGACGTTTCAGGCCAAGACCCTTCACCAGGACTGGAAGTGAAGGGAGCAGAGGCCAGAATAAGAAGTTTGGGTGGTGGGGGAGAAGAAGGAGTACAAATTGGCAGGTGATTTGTGAGACCAGGTGAGAAGGAAAGTGGGGGAGGGTTAAGGAAGTAAGGAGCTGCGAGGTGATAGGTGGAAGAGGTGAAAGACTGAAGAACAAAGAATCTGATAGGAGAGGAGAGTAGGCCATGGCAGAAGGGGTAGGAGGAGGAACACCAGAGGGTGAGAGGGTAACCAGAATGGGGAATGGAAAATGAAAGAAGGGGCAGAGTAGAGAAATCACTAGTTTTTGGAGAAATCCATGTTCATGGCATTGGGTTGGAGGCTACCTAGACAGTATATGGCATGTTGCTCCTCCAACCTGAGAGTGACCTCATCATGCTCTTGGCCCAAAATGTCTTCTATTCATTCCTCTCCATAGTTTGGCCTCATCATGGCAGTAGAGGAAGCCATGGACCGACATGTCGGAATGGGAATGGAAGTCAAGTTGAAATGGGTGGCCATCGGGAAATCCCACCTTTTAGATTGAATGGAGGAACAGAATCAACAGCTGAATGGCCTAATTCTGTTCCTATATCGTGTGGTCAATACAAGATGACCAACCACAGGGTGGCACATCGGCAAGGGAAGAAAACATCACCATGCCATCCCTTATGTCACTTCCTGTGCCAAGGAAGGCATGTGTACAGATTGACCACATAGAATTCAGAAGCTGCTTAAGTTGTCTTTCCCATCAACTACAACTGAGCCACTGCAATGTGAAGCAGCAAACTGCATTGAACTGCCTAAAGTTGTGCTTCTTACGTAAATTGTCAAATTGATGCACAATGGGCAAAGTTTCAGATTTTTAATGAATAATTGCAAATATTTAAATTTAATTGGCACATATTTACTTCATGGTAGTTTATGTCATGATATTAAACCTGATTTTGATGGTAAAATGGCGGGAGGAGAAGATGGCAGCGCAACACAGCGCACGCAGCTCTCCGGTGAAATGATATCGTATCTGTTAAATAGGGGCCGTGGACAATTCTGACTTGATGAAGACGGACGTGAGAAGCAGAGGAACATCTGGAGAAATTTTTGAAATGCCTGGTTCGCTGCTGCTGTTACTGTGCGATCGAGAATCTCCGGAGGGTAGGCCCCAAAATCCCCGGCTTTGCCTGCTGCTGGTGACCGAGGCTGAGGTCAAAATGTTCGGATAGAGATGGTGCTCGGTACTCGGTGTCAGAGGGCTGATCAGAGCTCGAAGTTTTCGGACGACTCAGAGTCGGACTGTGGTCGGGCATGGCAGGGAGAGTTTTCTTCCTTCTCCCGTCTGCGTGAGATGTGGGACTTCGAGAAACTTTGAACTTTTTTTTACTGTGTCATGGCCTGTTCTTCATCAAGTTATGGTATTGTTGCACTGTTGTAACTACATGTTATAATTCTGTGGTTTTGTTAGTTTTTCAGTCTTGGTCTGTCCTATGTTTTTGTGATATCACAGCGGAGGAATATTGTATCATTTCTTAATGCATGCATTACTAAATGACAATAAAAGAGGACTGCGTGTCCACATAATCTAAAAAAAATTCCAAGTGGAGGCCAGTGTATTTTAGGCTTAGCACAACATTATATCAAGAGGCACAAGAGACTGCAGATGCTGGGATCTGGAGCAACAAGAACCAAACAGCTGGAGCAACTCAGTGGGTCAGTCAGCATCTGTGGAGGCAATAGTATGCACCAGTCCTGATACAGGGTCTCAAGCCAAAACACTGACTACTGCTTTATATTTACTGGTGCTGCCTGACCTGCTGAGTTCCTCTGGCATCTTATTTGCTTATTTGCTCCACGACCTAATATAGGTTTGCTTGCATTCCATGCAATTGCTCCTTGAGTATTAAAGAAAGGTGAATGAGCTCCTTCCCAAATTAAAGGAAAACCCTGTGAAGGATCAGGGTGTTCCAGTATTCTACTGTTGCAGACCACAATTCCTATTCCTCTGAAACAGAAAAACAATCACTTTTAAAAGTCCCGGAGTTAGCAACCACGCCTTTTCTAACTTTACAAGATTTTTCTCCGAGAAATAATTTTTTTAAGTATCATCAGTATGTCCACCTGCCACCTAAATAAAAACTGGTGGAACCGGTTCAGATACAATGGGCTGTTTTACCTCATTGTATATGAGGAAGGCCCACCAGTTTAATTTTTTTTTTAATTATTTAGAGATACAGCAATACAACAGGTCTTTCTGACCCAACAAGACTGTGCTAGTTACACCCATGTGACCAATTAACTCTATGTTTGAACGAAACCAGAGCACCCAAGAAAATCCACATGGTCGTGAGGAGAACATACAAGCTCCTTGCGGACAGTGGCAGGAATTGAACCAAGGTCACTGGTTCTGAAATAGTGTCATGCTAACCACTGGGTGACCGTCACTCAACTTCTCCCCACAGCCTTGGGAGTTTTTCTTCTCAGGTAGTTATCAAACTCCTCTTGAAAATTATTATTGAGTTTTCTTGTGGAACAAATGAACAACTATCTTTGCGAAACACACTCTAGGAAATAACTGATAGAAGAATTTACCACCTCTTTTCTTCGAGTCGTAATGCTGAGTAAAAAGGAGAGGTAGGTCGCAAAAAAAAAAACCGGAGAACTGCTTTCTCCGGTTAGCAGACGATCTCCCTCCACGCCTCTCTGACGTAGTGGGGAACCGCGTACAAGGCGAGTTACTGCAGCGGTTTGCCATTGCCTTCTGCCGGGTGAGTTTCCAAACAGACCACCAGCTCGTAACCCAGCACGGATGGAAAGCCTGCAGGGGAGCAGGCTGGATTCAAACTCGGGACCTTTCGTCCCGAAGTCCGACGCTGATGTCACTACGCCACCAGCCGGCTGAGTATCCAAGATAAAAGGGACATCCGACACTGGAGTCTGGAGCAACGCACAAGAAGCTGAAAAAAGTCAACAAGTCAGGCAGCATCTGTAGAGGGAAATGGTCTGTTGACATTTCAGATCAAGACCCTTTATCTGCACATAGAACATTGAACAGTACAGCACAGGAACAGGCCAGTAGGCCCACAATGTTGTGCTGAACCAGCTAAAAAGCAAATCAAAAACACCCAAACACTAATCCCTCCTACCTACACAAAGTTCATACTCTTCCACTTTCCTGACATCCATGTGTCCATCTAAGCGTCTCTTAAAAGCCTCGAATGTATTTGCCTCTACCACCACACCAGGCAGTGCATTCCAGGCATTCACCAGTCTGAGTAAAAAACTTACCCCTCACATCTCCCTTGAACCTATCCCCTCTCACCTTCAATGCATGCCCTCTGGTATTAGACATTTCTACCCTGGGAAACAGATATTCCTGTTTAATCTATCTCTGCCTCTCATAATCTTATAAACCTCTATCAGATCTCCCCTCAGCCTCCACTACTCCAGAGAAAACAACCTAAGTTTGGCTAGCCTCTCATGATAGCACATGCCCCTCTAAACCAGGCAGGATCCTGGTAAACCTCTTCTGCGCCCTCTCCAAGGCCTCAACATGGTTTCTATAGTGGGGCAATCAGAACTGTATGCAATACTGCAGATGTGGCCTAACCAGAGTTTTATAAAGTTGCAACATAACCTCTTGACTTTTGAACTCAATGCCTCGACCAGTACAAGCAAGCATTCTTAACCAACTTATTGACTTGCGTAGCCACTTTCAAGAGCTACGAACTTGAATCCCAAGATCTCTCTGCTCAGCAACACTGTTAAGGATTTTGCCCTTAACAATGTCCTATCTTCGTACCCTTCATCTCAATCTGAATCATCAATTGTTCATTTCCAACCACAGCTGCTGCCTCATCCCTACTATCCTGGGCATGCTCTGGTGCCAATGGAGCATTTCATTGTCCATCTCAATGTAAATATGACAATGAATGCTAACTTAATATTTTCAAACCTCCAAGAGAACCTCAACCTTGTTGTTGGGTTTGGAGGCTTGCATGTCTCAATGGCTGGAGTCAGGGCTTTATGCTTTGGCTCTTGGTAGGGTCACCAATGCCAAACAGGTCAAAGGGTAGAGGCCAGACTAAGAGTGGTCAACCAGTCTTCTTAGGCTCAACTCAAGGCTAACAACCCTGACTGGTAAAACAAAACAGCAATGAAGAATCCTTCTAAATCTGAGTGCTTCGGTTTTCCAGAGTTTCCACCCAGGACTTGCGTGACTGACAGCAGTGAAAACCGAGTTAGTGACACAATGAAGGAAGCCCTGCACACCACCAAAGGTGATGGACCTTCACTGCTGCCCTAGGTGTCAGAGGCGCAACGGGCAGTAAGTAATCATTTCAAAAGATCAGGGGGCTGAGGAACAGGTGCTGAAGAAGGGTTGAGGTAATGGGATAGAGCACCCAATGATCATCGTGAACTATAGAGCAGGTTTAAGGGACAAGCCTACTCCTGTTCCTATTTGCTTACAGTTAAGAAAGCACATTGGGCTCATCTAAAACAACACACAAAATGGTGCAGGAACTCAGCAGGCCGGGCAGCATCTGTGGAAAAGAGTAAATTTCGACATTTCGGGCTGAGACCCTTCATCAGGACTGGAAAGAAAGAAAGAAGAGAAATCAGAGTAAGAAAGAGGGGGAAGGAAAGGAATAAATAAAAGGTTGTAGGTGATAGGTGAAACCAGGAGAGGTCAAGGGTGGAAGTAAAGAACTGGGAAATTGACTGGTAAAAGAGATAAAGGGCTAGAGAAGGGGGAGTCTGATAGGAGAGGACAGAGACAATGGAAGAATGGGAAACGGGAGGTGATGGGCAGGTTAGGAGATATGGTGAAAGAGGGAAACAAGAATGAGGATAGTGAAGGGGGGAGGCAATTACCGGAAGCTTGAGAAATCAATGTTCACCCTGTCAGGTTGGAGGCTACCCAGATGGAATATAAGGTGTTGCTCCTCCATCCTGAGTGTGGGCTTTATCTACTTCATAAACAAGAGAATATGCTTTAAGTTGGAGCTTTACTGTGATAGGGGCATGAAAGGAAAGAGCAGGTTTGGGGAGGCATCAGGTATGCAGAGGTAGGTGTGGGTATCTCTATAGAAAACATCTGGTATCGATATGCAGGAATCTGATTATGCTGGAAGAGGAAATGCAATCAAGTTTGGGAACTGATCTAAATAATGAGTTAATCATCAAAGACCACGGTTTAATCTGAATATATGTCATTACCATGGAAACACAGAGTCAAAAGGAACCATATGTTAAAAGGAACAGACAGACGTTACACTGATCATTATAAGGGATCTCGGTTTGTGCTGTAAATCCAAAACATTGGAAGCCCATGCTCTGATGTGGTAAACGTGATAGACAATGGGTTTCCAGCTCCAGTAAGGATTGCACTGCTGATATTAGGATCAGAGTCATAGACGAGTACAGCACAGAAACAGGCCCTTTGGCCCATCTAGTCCGTGCTGAAACTATTTAATCTGCCTACTCCCATTGACCTGCACTGGGACCATAGCCCTCCATACCCCTACCATCCATGTACCTATCCAAACCTCTCTTAAATGTTGAAATCGAGCTTGCATGCACCATTAATGCTGGCAGCTCGTTGCACTCTCTGAGTGAAGAATTTTTCCCTCATATTCCCCTTAAACTTTTCACTTTTCGCCCTTAACCCACGACCTCTGATCGTAGTCTCATCCAACCTCAGTGGAAAAAGCATGCTTGCATTTATCCTATCTACCCCTCATAGTTTTGCATACCTCTATCGAATCTCCCCTCAATCTTCTACGTTCTAAGGAATGAAGTCTTAACCTATACAATTTTTCTTAATAACTCAGATCCTCCAGACCCAGCAAAATCCTTGCAAATTTTCTCTGTACTCTTTCCATCATTTTTACATCTTTCCTGTAGGTAGGTGACCAAAACTGCTCATGGTTCTCCGAATTCGGCCTCACCAATGTCTTATATAACTTCAGCATAACATCCATCTCCTGTACTCAATACTTGGATTTATGAAGGCCAATGTGCCAAAAGCTTTCTTTATGACCCTATCTGCCTGTGATGCCACTTTCAACGAATATTTGTAGCACACATTACTGTAGCCGTTAGTGCAATGCTTTACAGTGCCAGTGATTGCCAATCAGGGTTTCACTCCTGACGCCATCTGTAAGGAGTTTGTACATTCTCCCCGTTACTAAGTTGGTTTCCTCACAGCCCAAGGATGTAGTATAGTTAAGGAGTTGTTGGCATGCTACGTTGGCGCCAAGAACATGACAACACTTGCAGGCTGCCCCCACCACAATCCTCACTGTGTTGGTCGTTGACGCAAATAACATAATTCATTCTACATGCACAAAATGCTAGAGGAACTCAGTGGGTCAGGCAGTATCTACGGAAATGAACAAACAGTCGACGTTTCGGGCCAAGACCCTTCTTTAGGAGTAGAAAGGAAGGGGGGAGGACACCAGATTCTTTTCACTCAATGTTTCAATGCAACGAATAAATCTTTACATTCAATCCCATCTGGACTATTGTTTACTTGTTCAAAGTTCAAAGTATGTATACTTGATACAACCTTTGACATTTTTCTCCTTACAGGCAGCCACGAAACAATGAATCCAAACAGAACCCGTTAAAAACAAAAGAAGGCCATCAAACACCCATTGTGCAGAGTCAGAGAAATAAAAACAAATTGTGCAAATGATAAAAGCAAGCAAGCAGTGTTCAGAACTGAAGTCCACAGCGCCAGACCTCGCTGCAGTCTGGTGTTTCCTTTGCTCTTGGAATCAGGTTGTGCCACTTCAATATGGCCAGTACCCAAACTTTTCAATTCGGCTCGACTCTTAAATTAATCAAACCTCAGATCTCTCCTCACCTCAGCCACATCTAATTACCCAACCTTTCCAACTTCCAGTCACAGCCAAAATCCTAGTGAAACCATAAGAGTCAGGAGCAAAATTAGGCCTTTTGGCCCCTCGAGACTGCTCCGTCATCCCATCATGGCCAACTAAGAAGGAAACATTGATTCAACACCCTCCTCTTTCATATTTAAGATCTTTCTTATTGACCAAATATTCCAAACTGCTGATGAATATCGAGAGAATATTTTATCTGGAAAAGGCATCAATTAGATTTCAGAAGTTGCACAAGATTGAAATATGCTGTATACTTGCAGAATGCAAAACCTGAAGCACCAATAAATTTAATATCTGTGATTCGTTTGCTGAACCGAAGTAAAATGTTCATAATTTCTGCGTGTCCTGTTTTACTGGATTTTTAAAAATTGAGATGCAGTGCAGAATAGGGCTTTCTGGCCATTCGAGCCACGCTGCCCAGCAACACCCGATTTAATCTGAGCCTAATCACAAGACAATTTACTCGGTACGGGGGCAACGGTGGGAATTGAACCCTGATTGCCTGTACTGCAAAAAGTCACACTACTGGGCCGTACATTTATACATTTTACATTGACTCAATTGCTGCTCTTCAGATCTTGTCATTGCAATTTTTAAAGCAAAATTTTTATCATTTTATAGAATTTGATGGACAGACTGAAATATTATGACTTAACACTTAATGCTTTGGGGTACGGGAATATCAACCTCGCTGCCCTGAACAGCATCGAAAGCGGTAATAGGTGTTGAGATTCAGTTATTCGTCACTTAAAAATTATTCAAATACAACTGAACTCGGAGTTTGAAGGGAAGGAGTTAAACTCACTTATTTCTAAGTTTTGAAAGAAAGAATTTAACTTGGCTTCAGTTGTTAAGTTTTAAAGTTTCAGCAATTTATCTGAAATAAACAAAAAAAAACACATAATACTTCAATGTTCCCAGTGACCCTCACCGGATAGCTATACCATTGGGAACATGCTATCCAGTTGAATTATAGCTTGGCCTGGTGATTGCTCTTCCCAAGACTGCAGTTGTGAATGCAGCCCAGTCCATCAGAAAAACCAGCCTCCCCTCTGTCTACACTTCCCACTGCCTCAGGAAAGCAGCCAACATAATCAAAGACCCCACCCACCCTGGTCATTTTCTCTTCTCTACCCCCCCCCGGGCAAAAGTTACAAAATTTTGAGAACATGTAGCACCAAGCTCAAAGACAACATCCACCCTACTGTTGTAAGACTCTTAAACAGAACTCATATATGATAACGACACTCTTGGTCTTCCATACTACCTCAATATAGTGCCTACACCTTAAATACACTGCACTTCCTCTATAACTGTAACACTATATTCCACATTCTGCATTTTTTTGCCCTTCTGTACGACCTCATTGTATTTATTTATGGAATGAACTGATGGGACAGCACACAAACAAAGCTTTTCATTGTATCTCGGTGCACCTGACAACAATGAACCAATTACCGATAATACTATGAAGGATTGGTTGACACAGTAATATAGTGGGGCTTCTGCTGTCTCACAGATCCACGGAACAAGTTTGATCCTGACTTTTGGTGTTCTCTGTGTGGAGCTTGCATGTTCTCCCTGTGACCAGGTGGATGCTGTCCGCATTCTCTGTTGTCAGAATCGGGTTTACTCTCTCTGGCATATGTTGTGAAATTTGTTAACACTACAACAGCAGTACAATGGAATACATGATAATATAGAGAAGAAACTGAATTACAGTAACTGTATGCAGCATGTCTACTAAACAGTTAAGTTTAAATAGGTAATGCAAAAAAACAGAAATAAAAAAGTAGTGAGGTCGTGTTCATGGGTTCAATGTCCACTTAGAATTCGGATAGCGGAGAGGAAGAATCGCTTAGTGTGTGTCTTCAGGCTTCTGTACCTCCTTCCCGATGGCAGCAATGAGAAGAGGGCCTGTCCTGGGTGCTGGGGGTCCTTAATGGCAGATGTCGCCATCCTAAGCCTCCGCTCCTTTAAGATGATTTGGATACTACGGAGGCTAGTGCCCATGACGGATCCAACTAATCTTACAACTTTCGGCAACTTCGATCCTGTGCAGTCGCCTCCCCCCCATTTCAGACGGTGATGCAGCCAGTCAGAATGCTCTCCACGGTACATTTGTGGAAGTTTTCCACTGTTTCAGGTGACAAACCAAATCTCCTCAAACCTCTAATGAAATATACACACTGCCTTACCTTTATTATAGCTGCATCAGTATGTTGCATCCAGGTTAAGTCCGCAGAGATACTGACACACAGAAACTTGAAATTGTTCACTCTCTACACTTCTGATCCCTCCATGAGGATTGGTTTGGGATCCCTCGTCCTACCCTTTCCGAAATCCACAATCAGCTCTTTGATCTTGCTGAAGCTGAGTGCAGGGCTGTTGCTGTGACACCACTCGACTGACTAGTCTATCTCGCTCCTGTACGCCCTTTCATCATCATCTGAAATTCTGCCAACACTGGTTGTGACCTCCCACAATAGAAAAGTGGAAGCCTATGTGGGAGGGAAGGATTAGATTCATCTAGGAGTAGGTTAAAAGGTCAGCACAACATTGTGGGCTGGAGGGGCAATACTGTACTGTAATATTCTATGTTCTGCAGTACTGTGCAAAAGTCTTCGAAATCCTAGATTTTTTTACATCAGGGGTTCCCAATTGTGTTTAATGGTAGGGGTCCATGGTATAAAAAGATTGAGAACTCCTGTTTTATATGGTTTCAGAAGAAATGATTTCAATATCATCGAGGCTGTCTGGGATTACCTGGAGGGACACAAGCAAGCAAGACAGCTGAAATCTGCAGATGAACTGTGGCAAGTTCTCCAAGATGCTTGGAACAACCTACCAGCCAATTTTCCTATAAAACTGCACTGCAGTGTACCCAAGAGGATTGATGCAGCTTGAAAGGCAAAGGGTGGTCACACCGAATATTGATTTGATTTAGTTTTTAACTGTTCATTGCCCTTTATAGCAGTTTTTTTATATTTTGAAACATTTCATTTCATTATATTTGAAACCATCTTTGCTTTACAGAATTTTTCTGCACGTGCCCAAGACTTTTGTACAGTACTGTATCTGCTGGTAGGATGGTGACGCATTCGATCACAGTGACTTCTACCAGGTCAACAAAGGGTGCAGCTGTCCATTTAAAATGTAGTTTTTGTGATTACACGATTCTGTGATTCTGCTCGACATCAAGAACTTAAGAGTACTGCAGGCCTACCCAATCAGCAAGTTGCTCGTTGGCAGAGAAAGCGAAGGAGCTGGACTTGGTGGCAGACTGTGCTGCCTCTTGTGTCAGAGAGGCTTCAGAGGAGTCGGGGCATGAAGGAGGCATGCAGTCCAACAGCAAGTGACCGACTTAGTCACTTTTCTTGCGCTCACAAGACCCTTTTGGACATGTGAACATGGAATGCTGCAAGCCGATTCGTTAATTGACTGGTGGACAGCGGTGGGGGAGGGCGGCGAGGGAGCTGTGTGGCCTCGATCACAATGGGGACCAGGCCTCAAGCCACGCGATTGCCTGCTTACAGCCACCAGGAGAGATGCATTGAAGCCGGTGCACTCCCCTGCGGTCGGTGTGGCACAGAGTCCAGGCTGGAGTTGCTCTTGCAACACACCCGCAGTATTTGCTTGGCAGAGGACAAGTTGTATTGTGGTCATCTACAGATTTCAGTGGCATTCATGGACTCAGGGTCTGGACTATTTTTTTTGGGGCGGCATATTTTACTGATACCTTACAAGCATTTACTGTCTTGTATGAGCCACGTGTGCTTTGTGCTGTGTGTGACCATTGGTACTATGTTTTGCACCTTGGCCCCAGAGTAATGCTGTCTCGTTTGGCTGTATTCATGTATGGGTGAATGACAATTAAACTTGAATTGAATATTCTCTCCCAAAGACGTGCCGGTTGCTAAGAGAATAAGGGAGAAGTTAATGGACAGGTAAACGTTACACGGAAATAAGGAGGTGAGTGGAAATGATCTGGAAGCTAGCACAGACTTGATGGGCTGAACTACTTCCTCTATCATAAAAATATGAGCAGATTCATTAAATTCTTAAACTAATAGTAAAAATAATACAATATTAAAATATGGCTGATATTACATGGGTCAAGGCACCAGATCACAGGCAGAGCAGTTACTCATATAATGATGTGATTGGATTAGCAGCAATAATTATATGCTACATCAGGAGATTGTAACTTGTCATATATTGGTCACATTATCTGTGATGTCCTCCTTAATGACTGGTGTACACAGTGCCCAGGATTCTCTGAAGTCTAAACTGATGCTTTCTTCATGAAACTTTATGCCTTTCTCACACTTCAGATACCAATCCTGCTGTACAAAGTCAAATGAGTCGCTACATGCCAAAATGTTATCATAATTTGTGTGATGACCTTTTTCCCAAGATAGGACTGAGATGCAGTCTCCTGAGGTCGTGGCACAGGCATTTTTTTTTAGGTTCATAGGCATGATTTTGGGGACAGAGAAGGGAGTTGAAGGTTAGGTTAGAGTTTAGGGACATGGATTTGGGGGAAATTAGAGGGTGGATTGGAATGTAAGCCTATGCTCCACACACACACACACAAAAGCCATTGGCAAGGGTGAGGAAGAGGACATCCAGGGTCATGTCATCAGTGAGATCAGAGTTTGAAGCCTAGTTTTCGGGGTCCCATCATCAACGGGTCTGGCATTCAAGGCCTGGAGTTTGGATCCTCTTCCGGTTTGGACATCTGTCAGCCCTGGGTTGATACTGAAGATCAAAGATCTGAAGGCCGATCAGAGGTCCAGGTCAAAGTCTGAAGGTCAACTGGAAGTCTAGAAGCCAAGACCCAACGGCCAGAGCCTGGGATTGTGACTCTCTGTGAGTCCACTGGGGAAGTCACGGCCCAGTGTCTGTGAATCCACGAATCCGCTGTAGGCTAGAAGTTGAAGAAAACGGCCTGTCCTGGGGTTAAAGGACTCTGTGTGTGTGTGTGTGTGTGGGTGGGAGGGAGGAAAGGGACATTTTCACCATTATTGCTTTATTGCTTGGTATGTTATGCATCGTTCTACCAAGCATTGTGGGCAAACTATGTTGGTGCTGAAATGTACGGCGATACTTGCGGGACTTGGGTGTGCTGGTTGTTCAGGAATGTGACACGTTTCACTCTTTTTCAATGTACATGTGATAAATAAATCTGAATCTGAATTGGATACTTCTTGTTGATTATTGTTCAGACCAAACACTAGAACATGGAAGAAATGTGATCGGAGTGACTTTCGACCACGGAATGATCGTTTGGTGCCAGATGGGGTGGTTTGAGTATCTCAGAAGCTACTGATCTCACACACAACTGTCTCTAGAGTTTACCGAGAATGGTGTGAGAAACAAAAAGAACATCCAGTGAGCAGCAGCTCTGTGGGCACAAGCGCCTTGTTAATGAGAGAGGTCAGAGGAGAATGGCCAGACTGGTTCAAGCTGACAGGATGTCAACAGTGACTTGAATAACCACAAGTTACAACAGGAGAAGAACATTTCTGAATGCGCACATTGAACTTTGAAGTGGAGGGACGACAGCAGCAGAAGACCACAAACATACACGCAGAGGCCACTTCATTAGGTACCTCCTGTTTCTAATAATGTGACCACTGAGTTAACAGTTTTACAGTTACAGAGCAGGTAGACAATAAGGTTCAAGGCCATGACGAGGCAGCTTGTGAAGTCAAGAATCTATCTTACCATATAAGAGGTCCTGTCCTTGTCAAAGGAAAACAATATATTTAATTATTTGAATAAAGGAAAAATTATTCAATTGCTTAACTTTTAGGAGCAACTCTCTCCCCAAGGTGTCAGATTTCAGAACAGTCCATGAACACTATTCGTTGCTTGTCTTTGCAGTTTATTTATTTCATAACATAATAATGTTTATGTCTGGCACTGTACTGCTGTTGCAAGAGAATAAATTTCACAACATATATACACCTGATTCTGATTTAATTCCCCTATTGGAATATTAGTCCAGTAACTCCCTACAAAAAGACCCATACAGCTGAGGGAACTGTGACACAAATGAGTCATTATACAACAACCTGAGGCAGTTTTACTCATTCCATCAAGTACAAGGGTGGCTCGGTAGCACAGTGGTTAGCACAAGACTTCACAGTGCCAGCAACCCAGGTTCAACTCCCACTACTGACTGTAAGAAGTCTGCACGTTCCCTCTGTGACTGCATGGGTTTCCTCCAGGCGCTTCCGTTTCCTCCCACAGTTGAAAGACCTGCCCGTTGATAGGTTAATTGATGACAGTAAATTATCCTGTGATTAGGCTAGGGTTGTTTGGGGGGATACCGGACAGCATGGCTCAAAGGGCTGGAAGGGCCTATTCCGTACTGTACGTCAATCAATCAATCGACCAACCAATCAATCAACCAAATGATGTCAAGTATTGCTGAGGTCTTCCATATAGAATACAAAGCAAGATATTTGAAAATTCTGAAGTATTCTTTGTGAATAAACATTTAACTAACCCATAATAAACTTTTCTCCTGGGAAAACCTTTGATATTTTCAAGGCTCAAATGGTGTTATTAGTTCTAGTTTCACATTCAGTGTGTAATTCATCAAAAAGGAATGAACCTCTTACACAAATAACCAATGCATTTAATTCGCTTTTTTTTTACCTCTGCCAAGGAACACTCATCCAGAGAGAAATTTAGGAAGTCTTTACATGCTATGAGCATATGCTACATTCTACCCCAGATACATGGACCTAATTCTCCAAATCCTACCATTTTAACAAGACTTCCCAATATTGAGTCCTTCTGCTGTTACTGCCTGTCCACCTCTGAGAGGCTTTAAGTCCCACTCCTAAAGGTTGAAGGTACCATTTGCTGAGGCTTTCTTCCAAATGTTTTGCAAAAAGAGAACTTGCATTTATATAGTGCCTTACATGACGCACTAAAGTGCTTTCCAGCTAGTCAGGTACTTTAGATGTGGAGCTACTGTTCCACACTGCAGCCACTCTATTAGGTACACCTGTGCACCTGCTCGTTAATGCAAATATCTAATCAGCCAATCACGTGGCAGCAAATCAATGTATAGAAGCATGCAGGTATGGTCAAGAGGTTCAGTTGTGTTCAGAAGAACATCAGAATGGGGAAGAAATGTGATCAAAGTGATTCTGACCATGGAATGATTGTTGGTGCCAGATGGGATGACTTGAGTAAGTCACGAACTGCTGCTCTCCTGAGAACTTCCACCCACAATTGTCTCTGGAGTTTACAGAGAATAGTGCGAAAAACAAAAAAAAAACATCCAGGGAGCGGCAGTTCTGTGGGTGAAAATGCTTTGTTAATGAGGGAGGTGAGAGGAGAATGGCCAGACTGGTTCAAGCTGACAGGAAGCAACAGAAACTCCAATGACCACAAGTTAGGACAGTGGTGTGTTGAAGAGTATCTCTGAATGCACAACTCATCGAACCTCGAAGTGGATGAGCTACAGCAGCAGAAGAGCATGAACATACAGTCACTGGCCACTTTATTAGGTACAGGAGGTACCCAGTGAAGTGGCCACTGAGCGTAAATTGATGGAAAAATATAGCAAAATAATGTAGTGGTGGTAGAGTTTGAAGATAGGTCATGATCTCATTCAATGGTCAACTCCTCTATGTCCACGTCCCTTGAGAACGTCTTTTGGGAAAGTGTTTAACAGAAATTGTGAAGCTGCAGATCGTTTAACATTTCTTTAAAATGTGTTAATTATTTTGCACTGTTGCTGCAAAAGATACTGAAAGGAAATACAGGTATTGAAATGTTTCAAAGCTCTCTGAAGTCAAGCTGCCGCCAGTCCAGTCTTACCTCCGTAAGCAGCCCCGGTTTCTTCTTCAGCTCCTCGCATTTTCTCTGCTTGCAGATCTGATGGCCCGTCTTGCGGTTCCTGCAGTTACTACATTCCCCGCAGTTGTCCTTTCTCTTACAAGGGTGGCAGACTCCACAGCGTTTGCGCTTCTTCTTCTGATACAGGCACGGCTCGGCCGCGCCCCGCAGCGTGGTAGGCATCTTCGCCGCCTCCGCCTCCAAGTCCTCGTAACTGGACTTGGAATAGTCGTCGGTCAGTTGTGGCTGGTCTTCGGACCCTGCGCCGTCCTCGGGGAAGTCCTTGGATTTTGCCTTGATCTCCGCCTGCTTTCCCTTCCTCATTGTTGCTTTCTTGGCTTTGGGGAAAACGAAGGCGATAGAAGCGGTGGAGGACTTCTTGGCGGACTTACTCTTTGCCTTTGAATTCTGGGCGTCGCCAGCTAACACCCTGGCCGGCTTGTTGAGCGCCGGGCCCTCAGTTTTGGTTAGGAAAGAGTGCAGGACCAACTGAGTCAGCGACGCTGAGGTGTTCCCACCCAGCGAGGAGCTTCCTCCATTCAACTGATGGTCCAGGTTTCTCCCCGTTCGCGGGCTGCTGGTGCGCCGCGAGCGTCGTTCCTCTTCTCCCAGCCACTGCTGGTCTCTCTCTTCTCTCAGTGCGCCGTCAAGGGATTCCGTGGGGTTTAGCATGTTCAAGCATCGTCTTCAACAGCCCAGGATGAGTATGCGTGGTTCAGCGGAGGGAGGTGGTTCTGTGATGTCCTTCACGGGCTTTGGGAACCATGGCTACCTCCGCCGCGACCAACAGCGTCATCCGATTTGGGTTGGAAGCTCTGAAACGAAAAGCGAAGTTCAAAACATTAGCCGAGGTTGTTACAAGTATACGTTCGCCCATGTTTCCCACTCCCGCCCGAGTTTCCGCCTTCTGGCGGTTGGGGAATGCTGGAATGAGTCGAGAGTCTCTTCTCCCCCGTTCCCAAGCGATTCCCCCCCCCCCAACTTACTCCCGCTTTTCAAACGCATGGAGACGTTCACAGGTCTGTTGCCGCACCTCGAACAGGCAGGTTGCGCAGTAGCGCAGCTCCCAAAGCGGCGGCTCCGTGGAGAGCGAGAGGACGGTGTCAATCCCCGTGAGCAAGTGTGCTGCTGTTTCGGGCGGGATAGATGAACTGGCCCTAGTGTGTAACCAGCCTCCGCTGTCTATACCTCTCGCTACCTCTGTAGGGCAACCAACATAACTAGACTCCCTTCTCCCCTCTCCCATCGGGCAGAGGATACAAACGCCTAGCAACACACACGCGACGCTGGAGGAACTCAGCGGGTCAGGCGGCATCTGTGGAAAAGAATAAAGAAGCAGTCGATGTTTCGGGCGGGCACCCTTCAGCAGGACTGGAAGAGAGGATGTGAAGTAAGAGGAAGAAGTACAAGGTGGTAGGTGGCAGGTGAAACCGGGAGACGGGGAGACGGGGACGGGGAGGTAACTAGCTGGGTAGCTGATAGGTGAAAGAGATAAAGGGCTGGAATTGGGCCGGGGGGGGGGGAGATCTGATGGGATGGTAGAAGACCATGGAAGAAAGGGAAGGGGGAGGAGCACCAGAGGGAGGTGATGGGCAGGTAAGGCAATGAGGTGAAAGAGGGAGACAGGAATGGGAATGGTGAAGGGGGGGGAGGGATAATTACTGAAAGTTCGAGAAATCCTGAAACAAAAACCTGAAAGCATGCACTGGCAGACTGGCAGGAGAGCTTCTATCCGAGGTTTTAAGACTGTTAAATAGTTCCCTAATTCAATAAGGTGGACTCTTGACCTCAATCTACCTGCTTCTGATCTTATTGTTTCCCTGCGCTGCACTCTCTACGCGTTACACTTTATTCTGTCTGCATTGTCCTGAAGAAAGGTCTCCACACAAAACATCGACAGTTTATTCTGTTCCGTGGATGCTGCCTGACCTGCTGAGTTCCTCCGGCACGTTGTGTGCGTTGCTTTGGATCTCCAGCATTCTGCAGATTCTCTCGAGTCTGTTATCGTTTTATCTTGTTCCACCGCAATGCCTGCTACAATGATTTGATCTGCATGAGCAGTGTGCAAGACCAGTTTTCCCAGTGTATCTCACTACGGCTGACAACAATAAGCCAATTCCAGTTCCATTCCAGGTGTTGGTAGGAGAGAGAGGAGAAGGATTTGTTTCAACCAGGGGTTCCCACCCTGGGGTCCACGAATCCCTCGTTTAATGGTAAACCTCCACGGCATAAAGGACGTTGGGACCCCCTGCTCTAATCAATGAATAGTGCTTGTCCTAAGGGCCTGCGTCTCTCCTTGGGTCTGCTCCTCAAACAGAGGGATAAAATAGGAGTAGCTTCCCCTGAGACGGATAAGCTGCAGGGTTTTTGCCCTTGAAGCATCACACTGCAACCTCCCAACCGCAGGGAGAAATGGAAAGGCCTTGTGAACCGGCAGGGAGGGAGGCCACTTAGTCTGCCAGGACTCCTGTTCTATACAAGATCCAACCTTACTCCTAGCCTCTTGGCATGTGTTCCTCTCCCTCCGCCTCCGCCACTTCTCAACACTCATCCAGCTCCCCAGTGAATCTGACCCCCACCTCCCACTGCAGATCCCAGCCAGTCATAGAACATTGAAATCTGCAGAACATTACAGGCCCTTTGGCCCATGTGCCCCAACCATGTAACCTACTCTCAAAACTGCCTAGAATTTCCCTAGCGCATAGCCCTCCATTTTTCTAACCTCCATGTACCTATCTAAGAGTCTGTTAAAAGGCCCTATTGCATCCACTCCTTATGTTAGTTCTAATTTAGGGGCCCTTCCTTCTGTGTTCCCTGGTCTATATGACGTGACCTTCAATGCCTCTGTGAGCTCCTTACAACTTTTCCTGTCCAAGGAAGGCTATCCCACTTCTGCAGTCCACCCACTTAATTATGAGTGTGTTTTCTCTCATGAATATTATCTTTTCTTTCTCGCTATTTTGAATGCACGCGTATGTGTTTGCACCTTGGGCCCAGGGGAACGCTGTCTCATTCAGCTGTATCCATGTATGGTTGAATGACCATTAAACTTGATTTGATTTGTTTGGATTGATTTCATGAAAGGCATACGTAGTGATAAAGTGGATGGTAACAGTCTTTTCCCCCAAGGCAGGGAAGACCAAAACTGTGGGACGTAGGTCTAGGGCGAGAGGGGACCAGAAGGGAAACTCTTTCACTCGTATGGTGGTGAATACATCATTCAGATTTAATTTTCACATGTACATCGAGATATACCGTGTTAACAACCACCGCAACCTCAGGATCTGCCGGGGGCAGCCTACGGATGTCGCCACGCCTTCCGGCACCAACATAGCACGGCAGAACAACACAGAACATGACAAGCAACAAAGCCATCCCCTTTCCTCCGTCCCACCCACCCACATACACAGTCCTCCAGTTTCCAGGCTTCGGCCACATGAAATGAGCTGCCAGAAGTGGCTGAGGGTTGTCCAACAGCAGCATTCAAGAAGCACGTGGATAGGTTCATGGAGGGATATGGGTTGAATGCAGGGCATTTGATGGAGAATGTGGGATCGGAATGGACTGGCAGAGCCAAAGAGGCTGGGTCTCTATCACTCTACGGTACTATAGTAACCCTGGAATCTTTTTGGGAAATCTCCCCTACACCATTTCTAAAGCCCTCACATCCTTCTTAAAGTGTGTTTCAGTGCTCCAGCTATGGCTGTACCCGTGTTTCATGAAGGTTTTCTCTGGAGTGCTGGAGGCTGAGTGGAGATCTGATAGAGGTTTATAAGATTATGGGAGGCACAGATACAGTGGATAGAGAGTATCTGTTTCCCAAGGTCGAAATCTCTAATGTCAGAGGGCATGCATTGAAGGTGAGAGGGAGTAGGTTCAAGGGGGACGTGAGGGGTAGCTTTTTCACTCAGATAGTGGTGGGTAACTGGAATCGATGTTCCCCCTAAGGTGTGCGTGTGCCCATCTTTTGCAAGTAGCACACAAAGGAATTTGAACTGCGCACAAAAGGTTGTCACCCTCTACCTCCTTGTTACGTTAAGTATATTTTATGACCGTACGCAATCACATTTCCTTTTCTGGTCCCTGATGCGGATGACGTTGACAATGTGGAGTTTGCGAAGGTTTGTCTGCAGATTTTAGAACTGGCTTATTTTCACTGTTTTTATTGAAGGAATTATTTTGTGTGCACATAAGACCATAAGACTATAAGGTATAGGAGCAGAAGTAGGCCATTTTGCCCATCGAGTCTTCTCCGCCATTCAATCATGGGCTGATCCAATTCTTCCAGTCATCCCCACTCCCCTCCCATCTCCCCCATACCCCTTGATGCTCTGGCTAATCAAGAACCTATCCATCTCTGCCTTAAGTGCACCCAATGACTTGGCCTCCACAGCCGCTCATCACAACAAATTCTACAGATTTACCACATTCTGACTAAAGTAATTTCTCTGCAGCTCTGTTCTAAGTGGACGTCCTTCAATCCTGAAGCCGTGCCCTTTGTCTTGATTCCCCTACCATGGGAAATAACTTTACCATATCTAATCTGTTCAGGCTTTTGAACATTTGAAATGTTTCCATCAGATCCCCTCTCATTCTCCTGAACTCCAGGGAATACAGCCCAAGAGCTGCTAGATATTCCTCATACGGTAACCCTTTCATTCCTGGAATCATTCTCGTGAATCTTCTCTGAATCCTCTCCAAAGTCAGTATATCCTTTCTAAAATAAGGAGCCCAAAACTGCACACAATGCTCCAAATGTGGTCTCACGAGTACCTTGTAGAGCTTCAACATCACATCTCTGCCCTAGCTCTTGTATTCTATACCTCCAGAAATGAACACCAACACTGCATTCGCCTTCTTCACCACTGACTTAACCAGGAGGTTAACCTTTAGGGTATCCTGTACAAGGAGTTTGAAGTCCCTTTGCATTTCTGCATTTTGAATTCTCTCCCCATCTAAATAATAGTCTGCCTGTTTATTTCTTCCACCAAAGTGCATGACCATACACTTTCCAACATTGTATTTAATTTGCCACTTCTTTGACCATTCCCCTGAACTATCTAAATCTCTCTGCAGGCTCTCTGTTTCCTCACCACTACCCATTTCTCCACCTATCTTTGTATCATCGCCAAATTTAGCCACAAATCCACTAATCCAATAGTCCAAATCATTGACATACATCGTAAAAAGCAGCAGTTCCAACACCGACCCCTGTGGAACTCCACTGGTAACTGGCAGCCAGCCAGAATAGAATCCCTTTCTTCCTACATTGGCCGATCAGCCAATGCTCCACCCATGCTAGTAACTTCCCTGTAATTCCATGGGCTCTTATCTTGCTAAGCAGCCTCATGTGTAGCACCTTGTCAAAGGTCTTCTGAAAATCCAAGTACACCACATCTACTATATCTCCTTTGTCTATCCTGCTTGTAATTTCCACAAAAAACTGCAGTAGATTAGTCAGGCAGGATTTTCCTTTCAGGAAACCATGCTGGCTTTGGCCGATCTTGTCATGTGCCTCCAGGTACTCCGTAATCTCATCCCTGACAATCGATTCCAACAACTTCCCAACCACTGATATCATGCTAACAGGTCTATAGTTTCCTTTCTGCTGCCTCCAACCCTTCTTAAATAGCGGAGCAACATGTTGTTGTCACTTGGCAAAAAATTGCACAGCACAAGATTTTTGCACACACTGATCATTACAAATTAGAGGGAAGATTGTCTGAAATGTGCTGCCTGGTATGGTGGTAGATGCAAATCCATTAGAGGCTTTTACGATAGGCACATGGATGTAGGGATATGGACATGGTGGAGGTAGGAAAGATTAGCATTTGAATGATTTTCATTTGCTTTTTAGCAGGTTTGACACAACATTGTGGGTCAAATGGCCTGTTTGTGTGCTGAACTGGTCTATGACTACCTTAATTTTCTACTCCAGGCCTCTATTTATTTATCATACTCCCTCCCGCGCGTGCCTTTTGATATGTACTGTGTTTTTTTCCTTTTTTTTCAAATCTTTTTATTGTTATATTATACAAAAGAAATAACATAAGTACATTGAAGTAGCAACACTTAAAATGTCTCAAAAAAGACATTATCTTAAAGATTAAAAAAAATTTGTAATAACAAAAATAACCTACTAAGCAGAAAAAGTGAGAAAACAAAACCCATTAGGTGTACAACCCCGGAGCCACGCGTCATACAAAAAGCTTCTAAAAATAAACATCAAACCGCCAACAAGAAAAGAAAATATACCAAAAAGTTTACAATTAGATCATGGAAAAAATCTATAAATTAGCTCAAATGATAATAACGAGCAAATGAGCCCCATCTTTTCTCAAAATCAAATAAAGGTTCAAAGGTTCGACTTCTAATTTTCTCTAAACTAAGACATAGCATCACTTGAGAGAACCATTGTGACAAAGTGGGAGCTGACGTATCCTTCCACTTCAACAAAATGGCCCTCCTAGCTATCAATGTAACAAATGCAATAACATGTTGGTCAGACACAGAAATACCATGAATATTTTGAGGAATTATTCCAAAAAGCACAGTTAATTTATTAGGTTGTAGATTAATTTTAAGTGCTGTGTTTTCTTGCCATTACCCTGCACCAAGGTAAATCATAGTGATCAATTAACCAGCCTTGGGATATGGGATGAAATCAGAACAACCCCTGGGGGGAATTCATACAGTCACTGGGTGAAAGTGCGAACTCCACACAGACAGTATTGGAGACCAGGAGGAACCCTACTGCAACGGTTATGTCAAAGAACTGTACGTACTGATTTCAGATTGCATAGATTCAGTAAAGAATTTTTAACTTCACTGAAAGCAGTATCCATCACCAAAGACACTCCCAATATCCAAGCAAAGTTCTCCTCTCGCTACTACCATGGGGCAGGAGGTACGGAAGCCTTAGAATCCTCACCACCAGGAAGTTGTTACTTTTCAACCATCAGGCTCCTGAACCAGCATGGATAACACCGTCCAACTGGACACTGACCTGTTTCCACAACCAGAAAACTCACTTTCAAGGACACTGCAGCTCATGTTCTCTAATATTTTCTTTTTTATTTGCACCAAGTACTTTTGCACTTTGATTGTTCATCAGTCAACTTATGTACGGTTTTCATAAATTCTACAGTATTTCATTGTTTTTCTGTAAATGTCTGCCGTAGGATGAAGCCCAAGAGAGTGTATGGTGACATACTCTCAGTGGCCACTTTTTAGATACACCTGCCCGTTAATGCAAATATCTAATCAGCCAATCACGTGGCAGCCACTCAATGCATTAAAGCATGCAGACATGGTCAAGAGGTTCAGTTGTTGCTCAGACTAAACAACTGAATGGGGAAGATGGCAGCGTGCCGCGCGTGCACAGCTCTCCAGTGAAAAATGATATCATATCCGTTAAATAGGGGCCATGGACAATTCTGATTTGATGGAGAATGGATGTGAAAGCACAGAGGAACATCTGGAGAAATTTCTGAAATGCCCATTCGCTGCTGTCGTTACTGTGTGGTCGTGAATCTTTCGGAGGCTAGGCCTCAAAATCCCCGGCCTTGCCTGCTTTTGGCGACCGAGAAGGAGGTCGAATTGTTCGGACAGAGATGGCGCTCAGTACTCGGTGTTGGAGGGCTGATCAGAGCTCAAAGTTTTCAGATGACTCAGAGTCGGATTGTGGTCGGCATGGCAGGAAGAGTTTTTCTTCCTTCTCCCGTCTGCGTGAGATGTGGGACATTTGAGAAGCTTTGAACTTTACTGTGCTCATGGACTTCTTCATCAAGTTATGGTATTGTTGCACTGTTGTAACTATATGTTATAATTATGTGGTTTTGTCAGTTTTTTCAGTCTTGGTTTGTCATGTGTTTTGTGATATCACACCGGAGGAAATAATGTATCATTTCTTAATGCATACATTACTAAATGGCAATAAAAGAGGACTGCGTGTCTTCATAATCATAAATGTGATCTATGTTAATTTTGGCTCTGGGATGATTGTTGGTGCCAGACGGGGTCGTTTCAGTATCTCAGAAACTGCTGATCTCTGGGGATGTTCTCACACAGCAGATTCTAGAGTTTGCAGAGGATGGTGTGAAAAACAAGAAAAAAAAACTTTCAGTGAGCAGCAGTTCTGTGACTGAAAATGTCTTGTTAATGAGAGAGGTCAGAGGAGAATGGCCAGACTGGTTCAAGCTGTAACTCAAATAACCACACATTACAACAGCGGTGTGCAAAAGAGCATCTATGAAAGCACAGCATG
Organism: Mobula hypostoma; assembly: GCF_963921235.1. Lineage (NCBI taxonomy): Eukaryota > Metazoa > Chordata > Chondrichthyes > Myliobatiformes > Myliobatidae > Mobula > Mobula hypostoma. Next base: position 150,645,768 of record NC_086104.1, on the reverse strand, counting down.
TCGAACCTTGAAACAGTAATGGAAGATGACACTCGATTCCACTCCTGTGCCTAATAAAGTGGCCACTGTGTGTATTAGCATTGGAGGGGGATTAGCAACTTGGGGGCGAGAGTCACACAAGGACTGGGAAGATATTGAAAACTCCTACATGATTGTGGAGACCAAGGCATTGGGTACATTTAAAGTGGAGGTTAGATAGGTTCTTGATTATTCAGGGCATCCAGGTTACAGGGAAAAGACAGGAGAATGTGGTTTAGAGGGATCATAATATTTAATATTTGTAATCCAGGGAGTGTGAAGCACAGAATCAAATACCACTATGGTGATTGTACGTTCTAGTACCAATTGTTTGGCGACAATGAAGTGTAAAGTATAGCAGTAAAGTATAAATCGGCCATGATAGAATAGTAGAGCAGACTTGATGGGCTGAATGGCCTATCTCTGCTCCTATGTCTTACAGTATGTCTTATGGTAGGTCGATGCATAAAGTGTGTATTAAGTATAGAAATCTACACATCATGGGTATATAGTGTGGAATGTGGAATGGACACAGTATGAATCAGAATCAGGTTCAATATCACTGGCATATGACATTAAGTTTGTTGACTGCAGCAGCACTACAATGCAATATTTAATAATAGAAAAAACTTAATTACAGTACATATATATATATAACTGTTAAATTAAATAAGTAATGAAAAAATAGAAATTAAAAAATAGAGGGAGTGTTCATGGTTTCAATATGCATTCAGATACCGGGTGGCAGAGGGGAAGAAGCTGTTCCTGAATTGTTGAGTGTGTGCCTTCAGGCTCCTGTACCTCCTACCTGATGGTAGCAATGAGAACAAGGCACGACGTGGGTGATGGGGGTCCTTAATGATGGACACTGACTTTCCTGAGGCATCGCTCCTTGAAGATGTCCTGGATGCTGGGGAGGCTAGTGGCCATGATGCAACTGACTGAGGTCACAACTTTCTGCAGCTTATTTCGATCCTGCGCAGTAGCCCCCCCCCCCCATACTAGACAGTGATGCAGCCAATTAGAATGCTCTCCATGGTACATCTGTAGAGATTTGTGAGTGTCTTTGGTGACATTCCAAATCTCCTCAAACTCCTAATGAAGTATAGCCGCTGTTGTGTCTTCTTTGTAACTGCATCGTTATGTTGGGTCCAGGTTCGAACCTCAGAGATCTTGACACCCAGGAACTTGAAATTGCTCTCCCTCTCCACTTCTGACCCCTCTGTGAGGACTGGTGTGTGGAATGTCAACCTATACTGAGTATATTGCATGACGATGATCACATTACACATTATGACAATGCATTTTAAAATAGTGGGATATAAAATAGACAAAAGTCGAGGAGAGAGGACAATCCACACAAGGAAACAGGAGGCAAGGCAGCTCACAAAATGTGAGCTTGTGCAACACGGTACACAATCCAGGGACAGTATAGGGTGGGGGAATGCACACATTTGGAACATGTATGCCAATGTACACAAAATGATTATGCGGTTTGGCACAAGTGAGTTAACAGAATGGCAAAGTCCATTAAATGAGTAGAAGTTAGAACCTTGTACTCTATAAGTTTATGGTATGTTCAACAGAAGTTACAAATGCTTGAGAACATGTACCACCAGCTTCCATCCCGCTGGTATCAGACTTCTGAACGGACTTCGCATACAAGTCAAATTTATTTTAATTTAACTATATACATGTACACCATCAAACAAGACAATGATTCTCCAAACCAGGGCATAAAGGGCAGTAGTACACATAACACACAAGAACTTAGAAAAGTAAAGATAAAGTCTACAGATTAATTACACATAAATAAACAAAGTAAAGTGCAAAATGAAATACTGTAAGGTACAGATCAAATTAACCGGTGACACGTGGAACGTGATGCGGTGGAGAGTTCGGAAGTCTAATAACCTGAGGGAAGGAACTGTTTCCCATCCAGACCATTCTATGCTAAAAGGTGAACTGATGATTTCCCAATCTACCTCGTAATGGCTCTTCCACCTTATATTTTTTTTACCTGCAATGCACATTCTCTGTATCTGCAATATATATGGTGCATACTGTTTTCTTTTGACTAGCTTGATGTAATTATGTATGGAATGACCTGTCTGGATGGAATGCAAAAGAAAAGCTTCTCACGGTATCAGTACATGTGACCATAATAAACCAATACCAATACTAATATACCAGTATGCATAGCAGCACAGCACAGTGGCAGATAAGTGTAAAGTCACAGACTTAGCACAGAAACATCCTTTCAACCTGACTTCCTGAGTTTCTCCAGCATTTTGTGTGTGTTGCTCAAGACTTCCAGCACCTGCAGAATCTTTTCATATTTCTTATTATGTTTGAGGAGGTTTGATACGTCAGCAAATTTCTACAGATGTATTGCGGAGGGCATTCTAGCTAGTTGCATTACTGCCTTCTATGGAGGCATCAATGCTTAGGTTTGAAATAAGCTGCAGAGAGTTGTAAACTCAGCCAGCTCCATCATGGGAACTAGCCTCCCCACATCCTCAACATGCAATGTCTCAAGAAGCGGTATCCATCACTAAGGGCTCTCGCCATCCAGGACATTTTCTCTAACCATTGCTACCATCAGGAGGTGGTACGGGACCCTGAAAACACACACTCAATGTTTTAGGAACAGCTTCTTCCCCGCTGTCATCAGTTTTCCGGATGGACAATGAACCCATGAGCACAACCTGACTACTTTAGCTCTTTTTTGCACTACTTAATTTTTATATTTATGTATTGCACTGCACACACACACACACACACACTCACACTGCACTGCCCCATTACAGCCACTGGTGTCACACACACACACAGACACACAGACACAGAGCCCCATTACAACCACTGGTGTCTCACACACACACACACACACACACACACACACACACAGAGCCCCATCACAGCCACTGGTGTCACACACACACACACAGAGCCCCATTACAGCCACTGGTGTCACACACACACACACACACACACAGCCCCATTACAGCCACTGGTGTCACACACACACACACACACAGAGCCCCATTACAGCCACTGGTGTCTCACACACACACACACACACACAGAGCCCCATTACAGCCACTGGTGTTTCGGGCAGCAATGAAGGTCCTCCACCTCAGAAAGAACCTAGGGCTTCCTTCATCATGCCAGTAACTTCCTCTCAGTTTTCACTACTGTCAGATGTGCAAGTGCTGGGCGTAGATGCAGGAATCCTTCACACTCAGATGCAGAAGGAGTCAGGCTTGTTAGCCCTGAGTTGAACCCCTGAACCTGGAGCACCATAGGGCCACTTTTAGTCTGGCCTCTAGGTTTTGACCTGTCTAGCATGGGTGACCCTACCAAAGCCCTGACTCTGGCCAGCATAGCTCTCCCCGTCACTGGCCTCCAAATGCAATGACAAGGTTGTGGTCCTCTTGGAGGACTGCACTGCACTACTGCTGCAAAACTACAAACTTCATGACAGTTCAGTGATAATAAACCCGATTCTGATCTCTTGTGTTTATCTCCAACCAATATGTCTAAGTTAACCATAATAATACCCAACTGCTCAAACATCATTTGCCAGCAATTTTTGAGTTGGCATTTCCTCTGGACACTTCTTCAATGTGAGAGTACCTGGTCCTGTCACCCACTACATCAGTGCTTGCAATAAATGGCACCCAAACACAACATAAAGAGAGCCCACACTCAGTGACCACTTTATTAGGCAGACCTGTACACCTGCTCATTAATGCTAATCAGCCAATCATGTGGCAGCAACTCAGTGTGTGAAAGCATGCAGGCACGGTCAAGAGGTTCAGCTGTTGTTCAGACCAAACATCAGGATGGGGATGAAATGTGATCTCAGTGACTTTGATGGTGGAATGATTGTTGGTGCCAGATGGGCTAGCTTGAGTATCTTAGAAACTGCTGATCTCCTGGGATTTTTATGCACAACAGTCTCTAGAGCTGGAGGTTCTCAGCCTTGGGTCCACCGACCACTCTGCTTATGGTAAGTATCCATGGCATAAAATAGGCTGGGAACACCTAATCTGGAGTTTGCAGAAAATGGTGGAAAAAAACTAAAAAAAACATCCAGTGACCAACAATTCTATGAGCGAAAACACCTTATTAATGAGAGAGGGCAGAGGAGAATAGCCAGACTGGAAGACGACAGTTAGCGCAGGACGCAGGACACGTTAAACCTTAAAGTAGATGCACTTTTCTACAGCAGCAGAAGATCAGGAACAATCACTCGGGTACAGGAGGTACCTAATAAAGTGACCACTGAGTTTCTGACCATTTAATTAAGTTGACTATAGGACGCGCGTCTGCAACTACACGACTCAGTATGAGGCCGGGCAATAAGTACAACTGAGTTGAAGGCAGTCCGAAGCAGGCTGGGAGAAGAGAGAGAACAGGGCTATCAAAGTGAGCAGAGGGGCTTCCAATGTACTTTCTACCAGGAGACGGTTCGGCGATCCGTTCAATACTTGGCTATGTCTTACAAAAGTACAGGCAGCAATATTTCCGTGTAAAACTTTGGACCATGGTCTCCTTTGTTCTATTTTACGACCCCCCGCACCCACTCATTCTCCCTATTTCGGGGCTGTTGTACACAGTTCAGTGTCCAAATTGAAGTGGGAACTGTTGTTACCCCCGAATGAAATGTTGGTTCCGATTCACTAGCGTAGAAGCAGATGTCAGAAACAACGTGAGGCGGGGAGCATTCTGTCGGTAAAAGCGTGAAGGGGCTCGGGGGCAGCAACACTTGGAGATCTCGGTCTACAGTGTGCTGAGAGGGTAGAGCGCGCTCGCCTTTGTCAATTCCCCTCCAACTAACCGACTGCGTGGGAGTGCTGGCGCGGAGCAAACTATTTTAGAGCGGCTGCAGGAAGCCGCCAGATTGTGGACCCGGGGAACAATTCCTTCTCGGGACTGCATTATGAAATCCATTCTGGCTCCCTGATGGTAGAGAGCCAGTAGCTTTCCCCGAACTCTTGCAGCCTTAAGCCCCGGTGCAGTATGTGTGCGCGCCCACGCGCGCCTCTGAGTCTGCCGTCTTTGTTCCCGAACCAGTCACTCATAGCTGACAACCCGCTCCTCCGTCTCACCGTCCAGCGCCGGCCTTATTAAAATATTCACTTATTGATTCATGAACATCACTTACAATCAGTTTAATAACCCCTCTCCCTTGCACACACACTTTGCGCAAACTCCCAACAGTCGAGACACCCCCCTCCCTCATAACTAACAATGGTTCTGTAACAAAGCCAGTTAGTCCAAGAACAGATGTGCAGCCAGCCCTGTTAAAATGCCGAAGCCCCCACCACCCCTTCCCCCACGTCTCCCTCGACTTCAGGGGGAATAACGAGAACGGAATAGTTGCACCCCCTCACTCGTGTCTCCCACTTTGCGGGAGAGAGTTGCCGAAAAAAAAGTTACTGCGCTCTCTTATAGCCCCAATCTTAGCACGTGGCTGACGGGGGAAGAAAAGCTTTTAGCCAAGTGCCAAACTTTAAAAGTACGTTCAAACAAATCCGTGGCGTACAGTTCCAACATAACCGAGTAACAACGCCAACGTTAAACGAGACAAGCCCCAACACACACACACACACACACACACACAGAACGGGGAGCCACCGCCAAACACCGGCTGCCATTGAGCGTGAAACAATAGAATGGAATTGCAAATTTAATCGCAAAGGCCCGCGGTGCGAAGACTCCGTGACTTAAAAGAATAGTCCACAATACACACATTAAGGTTCAACAACTAAATCCACTTTTGTTCTGCCGCCGCGTTTACAGCTCTTTGACAATTTCGCGCTTCTGACACCCATCTGTTTCATTGAATTTCACACCCGCTTTTGTTGTGGTGTGAGATTCGCTTTGAAGAAATCGGCGTGGATATTTTTGTTAACCGCGTTCTATGTTGGGAGATGCGAACTGCGATGTGGAGAAACCAACGCACGCTACTACACGGGAGGAGAAGACAAGAAAACTCCACTTACCGACTGCCTTTGTGTGGCTGTATATGTGTGTATGTGTGTTTTTTGGAGGAGTCAAATCACATTATTCCCCTTTGCAAAAGAAAAGTGCAAGTGACGATTTTGGAAAGTCTGGTCAGGAGAAAGGACGAAAGAGCTCCCAGTAACGTGCTGCACGTCGCAAGTGTCAGCCACAAAGGAAGCGCCGGGACTCGGTGATTAAAGGGAAACAGTTTAGTGCAGAACTCGCTCACCCTCCTCGGCCCAGCTCTCGCAGCCCGGACCAAAGGAGGTTAATGGATAAGATCCGTCGCTTGGAAACTGTGAAACGGAACAGCTTGCTGACTGGGGGGGTGGGGGTGGAAATCATTTACTACAGGGCTTCCTGATTAGTGAGGGGGAGACTTTTTCTTCAGACCGTGGCAACGGCCCCACAATGCGAATCCATGAAGCTGCCTGTAAACTTTTTTTTAATGCACGCGTGTCAAACACTCCCCACGTTGTTCTTGGTGTTCCCCTACGGTTGCCCTCCACTAATGCCCCTCTGCAAATGCGTTTCAGTGTAAATGTAAATTTTAATGCAATAATTCACACCCCCTCCCCTTCCCCGGCACAGAAAGACGGATTCGTAATTCTTGGAATAGTTCTGGGAAAATGTACGTTATGCTGGAGCCTGAAACGTGACTGAAGCGGGAAAATACTTTGGAAGAGCGTTTACTTCAGTTCCCTGTTTGCTTATTTGGCAACTGATGAGAAGCAAGCGCGGTTTTCCTCCCTACAAAATACTTTTTTTCCGAAGAACCCTCAGTCTGCTGACATAATTTTAAGTCACGTGTACCCCTCCCAGGCGATAAACATGTTTTTATCTTTTTTTTAAAAAAAGGTAGCAAAATCTAGTTCGGAAATCTAAGCGGTATTAAATCCGGTCATATTTCGGGCCTGGCAAAACTATTTTTATCCCTCGCGGTTACAAGCAAACGAGAAACTGCCGTCTTTAAATAATTGATTTTACAATCGAGTAAGGTTAGCGTAACCAACTCCCCCCCCCCCCAGTTTATTGCCTCATTCGCAGGTGGGCGTCCAACAATTGACAACAAAACCAAACACACAAAAAATCACGCGAATTTATTTATCTATTTAAACTTTGTTTTAAAAACAATATAATGTTTCGAACGGCGTGGATTATAAACGATGGTCCGCTCAATGCAGCGTAAAAAAACCCCAGTTTATTTAACTTTCGATGAAGTATGATTTGGGAGATTACTTTAGTGAAAACCGCGCCTGAAGAGTAAGGCGCTGTTCCCAGTGTATTTTTTTTTGCAATATCTCATGAGAATTCCTCATATGAGGCTTGTCTCAGATTGATCAGGCTGGGTTGCAATAATTATCCAACCCACCCCCTCGCTACTGCGAATACCGTCCCGACTCGACAGCGTCCGGGGAACCTTATCAGGGTTTTGTTTTATTAAATCCATCTGCGCGCCCAGTCCTAAATACATACAGTAATACATATTGCTACAAGATATGAGGTTGGACTTGCATGACAATAACGTGGTTTCGGTTGCCAATATAACCGTGTTCAGTCTCAGCAAACAAAGGCTATAGGAACTGTCTGCACAAGCAGCTCTGCTGTATGTAGGAAGGGACAGGGGGTGGTAAGGGGGAGGGGTGGGAGAGGAGGAGGGGACTCTTTGGTATTCCTTTTGGTTCCAGGCAAACCTCAGTATATATTTTCACACACACAGACACGGAAATATATGTACATACTATATATATGTGTGTGTGTATATATATATATATATATATATATTACACTCAATTTGTGTAAACACACTCCCAACTATCCTGACACACATACACAATGCCAAACACATTACACAAAATCTCACACGCAACAAACCAGCACTACAAGCACGCTCACAGTTCACACACGCAAACAACCAGATATACATTCGCAAAGCGACATGCGTAATGCAAGCGCACACCGCATGAAACGCAGACTTGCAAGCATGCCACCTGCATACATACACATACACACCACACGCCCATTTAAACACACACCCGAGCACACGTGCGCACGCTACGCAATCGCACACACATTGTACCGCCGCACATGAGACACCGACATAGAGTCACAGAGAGGTACAGCACAGAAACAGGCCCTTCGGCCCATCTAGTCCATGGCAAAACTATTTAAGCTGCCTACTCCCAACGACCAGGACCATAGCCCTCCATACCCCTACTATCCATGTACCTATCCAAAGTTCTCTTAAACATTGAAATCAAGCTTGCATGCGTAGCTTGTACAGTCAGCTCATTCCACACTCTAAGGACCCTCTGAGTGAAGATGTTTCCCCTCAAGTTCCCCTTCTCGCTTCTCATCCTTATCCCATGTCCTCTGGTCGTAGTCCCACCTAACCTCAGTGGAAAAAGCCTGCTTGCATTTTACCCTACCTATACCCCTCATAATTTTGATTACCTCTATTAAATCTTCTCTCAATCTTTTACACTCCAAAGAATACAATCCTAACCTATTCCACCTTTCCTTAAAACTCAGGTCCTCCAGACCCAAGCAACATCCACTTTCCAAGTACACCTTTGCCAGAAAACAGCCTGTCCCAATCCGCACTTGCCAGATCATTCCTGATACCATCAACATTGGCCTTTCTCCAATTTAGAATCTCAACCTACGGACCAGACCTATCTTTTTGCATATTTACTTTGAAACCAATGGCATTGCGGTCACCCAGATGCAAAATGTTCCCCTACAAAAACTTCTGTCACCTGCCGTCTCGTTCCTTCATATCAGATCCAGTATGTCACGCTCTCTCAAACACATGTATTCACAGCTTTGAAGACGCACACATATACAAAGTCAGATTAACAAATACACACTACCGACAACTGCACACATTACACATACAAACATATCAAATACAAACACGCACAGGGGAAGCACTACACAAGTGTATTAAAAATACACATCCACATTACAAACACACATGCACACACACAGTTTACACACACACATATATAGTGGATGCTGGTTAATTGGAACACATCGGGACCAGTGTATTTTGCCCCAATTAAGTAGCTGCTACAACTGGCTAAAGTTTCATAGAAATAGTTAAAGGGTATAAAAAAGACAACCTATTGTTTAACTGAGTATCAGTTCATGTATGTAAATGAAATACAGGAGACACTCGAAATACATATCCACAAACAACCAGATACACATCTGCAAAACCACATACAAATCCACCAGCACACAATGTAATCACAACACCACACAGGGGGTTGTTGCTTGATCGGAGAGCTCTGGGGTTGCATGGTAGGGTAGCAGCTAGCATAATGATTTACTTTGACAATGATTGGGGTTGAATTCCTGCTGCTTTCTCTGAGGAGTTTGCACATCTTCCCCGCAAGACCAGAGAGCACAACCTCAGAATGGAGGGACATCCAGTTACTTCGAATCCTTTTAATCACAGGAATGCAAATCACGCAATAATAATGCCTCAATATTATGGCTAGTTAAAGAATAATAATATGAACAAATGTAGCAAAGCAACCAGTACCTGAACAATTTCACTATAAGGGCTTCATCCACTTGTTAAGCAAATGGCAGAGCGCCAGGGGCCTGGCAGAAAGGGGTGCTAGCTGCTTCTGGCCTCGCATCCGATGTCCGCAGACCTGAGGTGGCTAAGAGTGATACCGTGCTCGCGTCTAATCCTCGTTCTCACACCCCTCTCCGAGCGCGATCTCTCCTGATTGACGAGACCAATGGTGGGAAATCCCGCTGCTGCCTCTAAAGAGCTTGAACATTCACACCATGACCACATGGGTTTCCTCCCTCAGTCCAAAGACATACTAGTTGGTAGGTGAATAGGTCATTGCAAATTGACCCAGGATTAGGTTCAAATTAAATCAGGGCATCGCTGGGCGGCCTGACTTGTAGGGCCTACTGTGTGCTGTATCCCAATAAATAAATAAATATATAAAATTCCCCACCTCTCTCACTGAACGTGATAAGAGGCAGAGATCAAGAGACGACCAGAGACTCTTCCCCAGGGCTGAGGTAGCTAATAGTCAGGGGCATAATTCTAAGGTGACTGGAGGAAAGTATGGGGGGGGGGGATGTCAGATGTAAGTTTTTTATATGGAGTGTGGTGGGCACAAGGAACACCCTGCCAGAGGTGTGGTGGAGGCAGATACACTCAAGAAGCTCTTAGATAGGCACATTGATGCTAGAAAAACAGAGGGCTATGTGGGAGGGAAAGGGTAGATTGATCCTAGAGTTGGTTAATGGTCGGCACAACATTGTGGGCTTAGGGTGTACTGCTCTGTAATCTTCTATGTTCTATATTTAACACTTTCGTTTCTCTTTTCAGTGAAGACATTGAGGAAGAAATCAACCACTGCTCGGACACTGTGAATGTCTGCAAGAAAATAAGTTTCAGAGCGTTATATGGAGATATATATGTACATACTTTGATCATAAATTTATTTTGAACTTTGAAATGACAGATAAAGCAGTCCTAGTGAGTCACTGGTCAGAACTGGTTAGCTGCGGTGATCTGGGGAAGGCGGAGAAGGAAGGGAGGGCAACTCCAAACCTGCCCCCAAAGATGGCAGGTTAGTCTCAGTGGATTTAGTGTTCAGTGTCAGCAGGCAACAAACACAGGCTGTGCCCGCAATATTGTCAGGTTATGAAGGAAGTGTCGGATAGGAGAGAAAGGGGAGATTCTCTGCGGTTAGCTGTAGAGATTTCCAGACATCTCCAGCTCTGCCACCTGCTCTTCTGCGCTGCCCTGCACCATCGTCATACAAGCGTTGGGCTGGAGACCCGTCTGGGGTAGGGAAGCAGTAGGGGAGGAGGCCATGCTCTGGTGGCCTTGCCCAGGCAGCCAAGTATGACGCAGAACGATTAGGTTAGTCCGTAAGACAATAAGATATAAGAGCAGAAATAGGCTTTTGGCCTATTGAGGCTGCTCTATCACTCCATCATGGCTAATTTATTATCCTTCTCAACTCCATTCTCCAGCCTGCTCCCCAAAACCTTTGATAATGGGGTAGGTGGTACTGGGGGTGTATGGGGTGTCAGGGAGGGGTAGCACCTCTGGTGGGGGAACATCTTGCGTCCTTTTCAAGGTGGTTAGTCCACCTTTGGTCCCCACCTGGCACTCAGCTCTCACCTGTGGCTCCCCGTAGCAGTTTGCATGTGACAGCGGCCACACCCCGGGCAACAGCTTCAGCAAGCCGGCTAAACTGGGTGAGGGTAGCTGATGGGTCTTAAACCCTCGGTGTGGTAGGGAGTTGTCTCTCCCAGCATGTGAATACAGACTCCAGCGAATTGAGTGGACAAGACCAATGGAAGGTCCAACAGTCGAGAAGGCGGTCTCTGCAAGCGTCGTGGAACGTGCAGAGCAGGACAAGACACAGAAGATGTCCTCATCACTGGATCCAGATGGAAATCGGGAAGAGAGAGCGAGGCCAACGCTGCGCAACTCTCCCTCACTTAAATCCAAACCGCGCGCTAGTCTTGACACCATTATGATCAACGTCGACGATGGACGAACACATGAACACACGAACACAGGTGGTACTGGGAGTGGGGCATTTGCCATCAATATCTGCTGGAAGCTGTACTTCCTGGAGGTGAAAGCCCTTACTCTTCATGAACAGGCGGGAATTCCATCATGGGTACAACCAATCACTCGCAGAATCCTGGGAAACCCAGACTTGGAAACGGTTTGCTCACCATGGGCCTCCGTCAAGTAGTGAAGTGTTCCAGCTGGAATCTGCGGCACCATTGACAGACCACGGTGGTTCGGGGTCTTGGGCTCTCTGCCACGGTCATTGTCACAATCAGATGAGGTCAGATTTGGCTTGAGGCTCCATCTTCTGCAAGAAACAATCATTGATTTATTTATTGAGGTAAAGCGTGAAATAGGCCCTTCCAGCCCTTCAAGCCACGACCCCCCCCCCCCCAGCAACACCTGATTTAACCCTAGCCTAACCACAGGACAGTTTGCTGTTGTCCAGAGAACTGGTCCTTCTTGGCCAGAGGCATTCTTCATTCCTTCCTTCCTTCACCAATAAACATACTAACTGATACGTCTTTGGACTGTGGGAGGAAACCGGAGCACCCGGAGGAAACCCACACGGTCATGAGGAGAACGTACAAACTCCTTACGGGCAGCAGTGGGAATTGAACCCGGATCGCTGGCACTGTAAAGTGTTGTGTTAACCGCTATGCCCTGTCCTCTGAATGGGGGAGACAAAGCTGTTGTCTGGAGAACTCTTTGGTTGCTGGTCCTTTTCTGGCTAGAAGTATTCTTCATTTTTCCTTCCTGCTTCATGGACCAGCTGGCCTTGTCCTTGGGGTCCTCTCCTCTTGCTTATAATCACTCTGAACAGCTTACACAGCCATAATGGAATGGTGTGCTCGCGTTGAAACAGTAACCTCCACCTTCCCTGCCGACGTCGATTTCATTGCTGGTGACCTGCTCAGAATCGGATTCAGATTTATTTATCACATATACATTGAAACATACAGTGAAATGCATCGTTTGCATCAGCAACCAGCATAACCGACGATGTGCTGGGGGGTAGCCCGCAAGTGTTGCCACATATCCTGGCACCAGCATAGCACGCCCACCATGCTTGGCAGAACGATACGGAATTGGCCAAACGGCAAAGCAACAACAGCAAAAGAAGACCCATTCGTCCCTCCCACACATTTACACATCCTCTAAACCCAGGGCAGGCCATCTTTTTCGGTCTCCAGCCTCAAGAGGGCTTATAGACCCATAGACGTTGCACCTTCAAATTTGTCCTTAGACGTGAAAGGCTAAGAGGGAACAAAGACCCAGAACATGCAAAGAACGAAGATAGTGAAAACTGTTACTGAATTTAAGCACAGCTGAATGGTTCACTGGGGATTCAGAGGGCAACATCGAGTCAATCCCATTAGTCTGGGTCAGAAGTCACACAAAGGCCAGTCTGCAAGAGGGTTAGATTTTCTCCGTCACAAGGCAGATGGGGTTTTCCTAACACTCAAGTAAGCCTGAGGTCAGTGTTTGTGAGACCAGACTTTTAATTCCAGATGTATTTAATCTCATGTATTTCAATACCTCTGCTGCCAAGACTGTGCTTGTACAGGTCTCTGAATGATTTAATTTAGGCCTTTGGGCAAGGCATCCAGTGAACTGACCACGATACTGAATGCACATATAATGACGAACAATCACTTCAGGGACAATAATGGCAACAAATTGCATACATAGCACACCCTTATCACGGAAGAACCAAAGACATTTTCCCATGTTTAGTCAAACAGTGACAGAACTTCAGCAATTAAACCGTGGTAGCATAGCGGCCAGCGCGACGCTACGACTCGTGATCCAGGTTGAGATCTGCTGCTGCCCGTAGCGAGCTTGTACTTTCTCCCCATGACCACGTGGGGTCCTTCTGGCTGTTGCTGTTTCCTCCCACACTCCAAAGTCAGTTACTTGGCCACGTGGGTGCAAATGGACGGCGCAGGCTCATTGTTACCGCGCTGTGTCGCTTCATAGAGATAAACAAATTACAAAACTTCTCAGTGTGCAAGGGACTGGCGAGGTCACAGGCTGAGGGGGGAAACCCATAGAAGCTGTAAAATTGTGAGAGACATAGACAGGGTGGACAGCCAGAAACTTTCTCCCAGCATCTAAATGTTGAATTCTAGGGAGCATAGCTTTAAGGTGAGGTGGTGCAGGTAGTTTAAAGGGGGTGTGTGGGTAGGTGCCTAGAATTTATCTATTTATTAAGATACAGCACAGAATAGGCCCTTCTGGCACTTCGAGCCACACCATCCAGCAATCCCCCAGTTTAATCCTAGCCAATTTACAACGACCAATTAACCTTCCAGCCGGTACGTCTTTGGACTGTGGGAGGAAACCGGAGCACCCGGATGAGACCCATGTGGTCACGGGGAGAACATACAAACTCCTGGCAGGCAGCGGTGAGAATGTACAGCTAGAGGTGGCTGTGGAAGCAGATACAAGTGGCTTTGAGATAGAAATATGAATGTTAAGACTGTTGGATCTAAGTGCCCTTTAAGCACCTCCATCTTATCTGCCTCCATCACCATCTCTGGCCGCACATTCCAGGCACTCTACATATAAAAGAACTTGCCCCGCACATCTCCTTTGAACTTTCCTCCTTTCACCTAAAATGTTAGCCCTCTAGTATTAGAAGAGAAAGATACCAGTTGTCTACCCTGTTTCTTTAGCCAGAGGGTTGTGAATCTGTTGATTCATTGCCACATGTGGCCGTACAGGCTAAATCATTGAGTATATTTAAAATAGACGCTGATAGGTTCTTAATTAGTAAGGGTGACAAAGGTTATAGGGAGAAGGCAAGAGAATGGGGTTGAGAGGGGAATTGACCAGCTATGATTGAATGGTAAGGCATATTCGATGGGCTGAATGTTCCTTAAGTTCTTATGGTCTTATTCTTTCGTCCAATACGTCGCTGGCATTTACAGCAGCAACGAAGGTCCTCCAGCTCTGGTGGTGATCACAGCTTCCTTCATCATGTCAGTAGCTTCCTCCTGGTTTACTGTCAGTCATACAAGCCCCGGACAGAGACTCAGGAATACTGTTGCACACAGATGTAGAAGGATTCTTCATTGCTGTTTCCATAACAGTTATGTTTGACTAGTCAGGGTCGTTGGCCCTGAGCTGAACCCCTAAATCTGGAGGACTGGTGGGCCACTCTTAGTCTGGCCTCTACGCTCTGACCTGTTCAGCATGGGTGACCCTACCAAGGGTCAAAGCATAAAGCCCTGACTCCAGCCAGCATAGCTCTCCAGGTCATTGAGGCACACCAATGTCCGAACCCTACGACAGGGTTGTGGTCCTCTTGGAGGTTATGGTCTGTTAATCTTAATAAATCTCTATCACAGCTCCCCTCGGCCTCCTCTGCTCCAGAGAAAGCAACCCAAGTTTGTCAGACCTCTAAGGAAGGGGAGGAGACTGGAGCACCTACAGTCACAGATAGCAACTGAGGTCTGGATCACATTCAAATCCGAGGAATTATTGTGCAGTATCTCTGCAGCAGAAAATAGGACAATCTAATGTGAGGCAATTCCTTGTATTTGATGTTATGAGACACCTTGTATTCCTTGAAAACTTCCCCTAACATCTTGGAGAAACTGGCTGGAAATCAAAGATGGGAATTAGAAATAACATTTGTAAAATTCAGCTATAGAAAACAGATTGAGGTCCATGCCTTTGTTGGCATATTAATTTATGTACTGAATAGCTCATTTAAAAAAAATAATCAAGATAATGACATCTCAACTGTTAGTAAAGCGGTGAAAGGAATGTTGGGTGTTTATAGAGCATTGCTTACAACAAGAGGAGCAAATTGCCTTCAGTGAGGTGAAGGTTCCTCCCCACTGCCTTACCTGTAGTATCAGTAGAATGTAAAACTGTTCTAAGGAGAGGGTCCAGAGGAGGTTCACAGGAATGATTCTGGGAATGAAAGGGTTAACATATGAGGAGTGTTTGTTGGCTCTGGACCTGTACTCATTGGAGGTTAGAAGAATGAGAGGGGATCTCATTGATAGATCTGGATAGAGTGGATGTGGGGAGGATGTTTCCTATAGTTGGGGAGTCTAGGACCAGAGGACCCAGCCTCAGAATAAAGGGACGTCCACTTTGAACACAGATGAGCAGGAACTTCTTTAGCCAGAGGGTAGTGAATTTGTAGAAGTCATTGCCATGGGCAGCTGTGGAGACATTGATAGGTCCTTGATTTGTCAGGGTATCAAAGGTCATGTAGAGAAGGCAGGAGAATGGGGTTGAGAGAGATAATACATCAACCATGATGCAATGGCAGAGCAGAGTCGATGGGCCAAATGGCCTAATTTTGCTCCTATGTCTTATGATCTAACAGTACAGCACAGGAACAGGCTCTTCAATCCACAATGCTATTCTAAACTAAATATACAAAAGATCAAAGTGAAATTAAGAGGTTTACCAATGTAATGCCATAAAATGGCTTCAATGGACCACACATTACTTTCTGTCAGAATTCCATAAAGTGGGGAGCACATCAAACATCACTTGATGAGCCAGAGGCCAAACTACCAATAGTTCTGACTGGAAGGACAGTAAATTGTCGGAGTTTTATCTGAATAAAGGACGACTTCATATTAAACAATCTGACGAATTTCTGAACCCACTAAGGGACGTAAGGCCTCTCAAAGTCTCTTGTCGTGAGAGGTGGAAACAGGTGAGGCCGGCCAACAGGGCTCTGGTGAAGTGTGTAGGCCGATCCCCTGAACAGTGAACACAATGGATCACAGAGACATTGATGAACTCCAACCAGACCATTGAGTTTGGACGATGGAGACGGGAGGTCATCGATGGCCTACGCTCCACTGGGAGCTAAGGGCCCAAGAAGAAGGAGAAGGCAAGTTAGGCTGCTAAGGAGTTCCATTACCCCTGCCTCCTCTTTCCTGGAGGCATTGTATTGACCTTTGAGCATTTCCTTTTTCCTCTTGTCACAGAGCTCACTGGCAGAATGGGACCCAAGTGTGGAGGAATGGCAGATTCTGTCGCAGCGACGGCTGGCAATGACTCAACCCAGGAGCGGAGGGACAGCAGACTCCCATGTAGAGAGGTTAGACATAGGAATACTAACAGAGCATCAGAGACATGGCTGGGTTACACCAGGAGACAAATCATTCTCCAAAAACACAAGGACTCTGCTAAATCGCTAAACAGGAGTCCCCTTTAAATAATCATAGCCTGTGGGAAACCCGTGCCAGTCACAATTAACTAGACAGGATTAAACAGATAGTACCAGGGCTTAATGGCTCTAGTTAACAACAAGTAAATGCTGGTGCTTGAGAAACCCAGCAGCCCAATGCTCTACAACAAGCCACAGAGGCCTGTTGGACTCATGACAACTCTTCCTACTGTCATGGCACCTTCCTTTCATAATATGCATGATTCTGTTGTTAGGCACTCGTCACCCTATGTATTGTCATATTTATTCTCACCACACATACTGCTCACTCTGCGAGCTTCACAGGAGCAAGGAATTTCACTGCATCCCTGGTTCATGAATTAATCTGAAAGGCAAACACAAGTCAGAGTATTAGGGAAACACCCCCTTTACACCATTGTTCTTACTCTTTTCTTTATCCACGACCATGATTGTTCTTGGCCATTCTTTCTGCAGAAATGGCTTGCCATTGCATTCTTCTGGGCAGTGTCTTTACAATACGGGTGACCCGAGCTATTATCAGTACCCCATAGATTGCTTGGTGTTGCACAACCAGGTCCCGTGATACGCTCATATGACCATCCACCACCTGCTCCCATGGCTTCTCGTGACCTTGATCAGGGTGCTACGTCTTGCCTGAGGGTGACCTGCAGGCTACAGGAGGGAAGGAGCGTCTTGTTCCTCCTTTGGTAGAGACATATCTCCACCTCACCACCCTGAGGGGTAGTTACGGATGCGATAGAGCAGCAATAAGCCCACTGGGATGAGCTGCCTGAGAAAATGGAAGAAGCAGATACAATCACATTTAACAGGCATTTGAAAAAGAGCTTGGGTCAGGAATACAGTAGACTGATATATGTAATGAGCTCTTCCAGCCCGCGCGGGGAGCCAGGTTTCTAGAGCATTTGTATTTGTTATGTGTTGTTTTAATGAGAGCCAATAATGCCTGGTGCTTTCTATTCGATCTTGTTAAATTCATTTTGACTGGCACCGGTTTCCCCGCGTTCTGTGATTATTTAAGTGGACACCCAATCAGTGCTCATCGCAGGGTCCCAGCTTTGAGAATGTTACATCTCGCGTTGTTGCTCAGCCGAGCCACTGATGTTTTGTTGTTACTGTTATCAATAAACCCTGGTCGCCGTCTCCACAAGGGAGTCTGTCTTTCCTCTGCACTTGGGTTCAGTCTTTGCCAGCCTTGCAAGCAAGTGGGACCCCAAGATCCACTCTGTTAAAAATCTTGCCATTAACTTGTACTCTGCTTTCAAGTCTGACCTTCTGAAGTGAATTGCTTCACACATCCGGATTGAACTCCATCTGCCACTTGTCAGCCCAGCTCTGCATCCTATCATGGAAAAAAGATACCAAAGACGGACTCAGTACGATTGCCCACCTAAAGCCAAGAGCCAGGCATGATGTCTTTCCGAATGGTTTCTATTGCACAAAGAGTTTATTTATTTTTTATTTTTTATGATCTCTTATAGTCATTCTTCGTGTCTTGCTGCCAGACAACAAATTCCATGACACATATCAGGGACACCTCCAAGAGGACCACAACCTTGCCGTGGTTTGGAGGTTTGTGTGCCTCAATGACAGAGAGCCACATTAGCTGGAGTCAGGGCTTTATGCTTTGGGTCTTGGGAGGGTCACCCATGCCAAACAGGTCAAAGGGTAGAGGCCAGACTAAGAATGGTCCGCTGGTCCTCCAGGTTCAGGGGTTCAACTCAGGGCTATGGACTCTGACTGGTCAAACAAAAATTGTTATGGAAACAGCAATGAAGAATCCTTCTTCATCTGAGTGCGATGGTCTTCCTGAGTCTCCACCCGGGACTTGCACGGCTGACGGTCGTGACAACTTGGCACCATACCGTAGAAGCAGAAATCAAAACTCGAAGTAAAATTTATCGTCAGAGTACATACATGAAACCACGTAAAACCCTGAGGTCCTTCTTCTTGTGGGCGTACCTAGCAGATCTATGGAACAGTAACTCTAAACAGGATCAATGAATAACAAACTGCAAATGCAAATATAAATAAATAGCAATAAATAACGGGATAAAGAGTCTTTAAGTGAGACCATCGGTTGTGGGAACACTGGAAATAGAATAAGTGTAGTTCAAGGTCCTGATGGTTGATGAGTAGTAACTGTTCTTGAATCTAGTACAGTCAGTCCTGAGGCACATGTCCCCTGAAGTACTTGTACTGATAGCAGCAGAGAGAAAAGAGCATGGCCTGGGTGGTGAGGATATTTAATGATGGATGCTTCTTTTCTACAGCAACGTTTCATGTAGATGCGCTCAATGGCTGGGAGGGCTTTACTGATGTGCGGGACTGGACCCACTACCTTTTTGGAGGATTTTCCGTTCAAAGGCATTGGTGTTCCCATACCAAATCATACTGCAGCCAGTCAGTGCACTTCCCATCATACGTCCATAGGAGTTTGCCAAAGCTTTTCATGAGGACCATGAACCGCACTTGGGGCACAATAGAGAAGATGGCAAAGGACAGACAGAGGTGGAGGACCTTCGTTGCTGCCCTAAACGCCAGCAGCATGACAGACAGTAAATAAGTAAGTATATCAGTGATAATAACCTTGCTTTCTCAGGAGGACAGCCCATTTCTTGTCCAGGCCACATTCATTAAAAGCATTTCAGTGCAACTTTAAATTCAGCTTACAACTTTTAAGGTATTTTATCTCACTCAAAACTCTGTGCCTGGGTCCACACACCCAGTTGGAGTCTAAAAGTTAGTATGTGAGCTGACAAGAAGTCATCTGAGGTCATCTCCTTTGGTAAACCATGTGCCGTGTGCAGAGATCCAGCCCCAGTGACACATTGATTGGAGCAGATACTGGTCACGTGTGTCAGAGTTACAGCAGGCTCTTAGGGAAGTGTGTGAAATTTAAAGGGATAGGGTCAGAATTTAACTCCAGGCTTTGCTCTACAAATCACACACAGGCACGCAGAACACCAGCTTAGCATTAAACCATAAAAATTAAAAATCCTCTTCTGTCCAGGAATTGCGAAGATGTGGAAAGGATGCTTGATCGGGCAATGTTCACTGTTCAGAGGTTCAACTGGGTGTCAGGTTTTTTTTTACGTTTTACAGGAGCCTAAACGCACACACTCAACAATTCAGGAACAGCTACCCTTCCTTCATCTGATTTCAGAATGGACCTTGGACCCATAAACTGTACCTCACTACTTTCTTTCCTTTCTTCTGCACTAGTTATTTAATTTAACTTTAGATATATATTACTGTAATTCACAGTTTCATTATGTATTGCATTGTACTGCTGCCACAAAAGCAACAAATTTCGTGACATATGCTGGTGATATTAAACCTGATTCTGATTTAAAGTGAGGTCAGAGTGCACCTTCCGCTAGCTTGGCCACTGTGCGTGCGACCAGTGCTGTTGTCTAGGCTGACTACTGTCAAATAAGCCGCCTGTCGTATGAGACGACTGCTGTCGTACAAGTCGACTCCTGTTGTATCGAGCAGGCTTACTGCAGGAATCCAATAAGACATACAGCGAAAAGAAAATAAGGCGAGTCTGACAGGAAATGATAAAGTGGTGGTGGTGGTGGGGGGTGGTTGTGGTGGGGTGGGATAGTGGGTTGAGGTGTTGTTCAGCCATACTGCTTGGGGAAAGTAGCTGTTTTTGCGTCTGGTGGTCCTGGTTTGGATGCTATGTAGCCTCCTCCCTGATGGGAGCGGGACAAACAGGCCATGAGCAGGGTGGGTGGGAGCCTTTGTGATACTGCTGGTCTTTTTCCGGCACCCTTCTGTGTATATGTCTTTGATGGCGGGTAGGCTGGTACCACTGATGCGTTGTGCAAATTTGACTGCGCTTTGTAGAGCCTTCTTATCCGTGCTGTACCTTGGAGTGATACAGCTTGTTGAATGTGCTCTGCTGCACATCTGTAAAAAGTCAGCGACCTACACAACCTTAACCCTTCCTCATCCATAAAACCACTTTGTGCGCTAACATGGGCTTGTCTTTGACTGAGTCTGTTATTTTTTTCCACTAGGTTTCACTTCTGCAGACTTTATTTTTGCCGCATGGTGTAATTTTATGCATATTTTATGTATAATTTATAATTCTACGAGCTGCGTGTGGTGCTGCTGCACGTTTTTCATTATATCTGTACCTCACTGTAATTATGCACATGACAATTAAGCTGACATGACTCCTGTGCTCAAACCTTCTTGCAATAAAGACAACGTGCCACTTGTAACACACGCAAAAAAGCTGAAGGAACTCAGCAGGCCAGGCACCATCAATGGAGAGGAATAAAGAGTCGACTTTTCGGGAAGGGTCTTGACCCTAAACATCAATTCAGAATTCCTTTCCTCCTCTATTGATTTTCTCCAGAATTTTGTGTGATTTCCAGTTTCCCCCTTCCTCTATTCCCCACTCTGACCATTTGCTTTTCCCTGGCCCCCCTACCCTTTCTCCTATTGTCCACTCTCCTCTTATATCAGATTATTTCTCCTCCAGCCCTTGACCTCTCCCATCCACCTATTACCTCCCAGCTATCCTCCTTCCCCTCCCCCCCACTCCTTTTCATTCCAGTATCTTCCCCCTTCCTTTACAGTCCTGAGGAGGGGTTGACTGTTCTCTTTCCCATAGATGCTGCCCGGCCTGCTGAGTTCCTCCGGCATTTTGTGTGTGTTGATCTGGATTTCCAGCATCTGCAGACTTTCTCATGTTTGTGTTCTGCAGAATCTCTTGTGTTTACGATATACCATTTGCCTTCCTAATAGCCTGCCGCACCTGTATGTCCGCTTTCAGGGATGTTTGCACAAGGATTCCCTGCTACTTTTGCACAATAACATTTCCCAGCCTCTCACTGCTTAAGCAATACTCTGCCTTTTGTGCTTATTTGTATTAAAATTGCTGATCTGACAGTTTTCCACATTTAGTTCAATGTTCACTTGCAAATAATGTTGCTTTCTATTAATTCTGGATATGTTTTTTTTCAAATAGGGGACATATTAGGGGAGGGAAGGGTTGGATTGATCTTAGAGTAGGTTAAAAATTCCACACAACATCTTGGTCAAAGGTCCTGTACTGTGCATTGTCCTAAGTTCTATCTTCCCTATAGATTGGCAGCATCGGCGTGCTAATATTGATTTTTGCTCAGCAGGACTTGGAGGGCAAGGTAGGGATACAACAGAGCAGGAGTAAGCGCTTTGCAATGAACTGCCCGTGAAGATGGTAGAAACAGAAACAATTTAACAGTCACTCAATCGACTCTGCACTGAACGGGTTCTGCAGCTATGGGCTCACTTTCGGGGACTCTGCAGTTCACGTCCCATGTGTTTTTGTTCACATTTCATTGCACATTTGTGCAATTTGATCAAGATGCTTCAGTACGGAACTGTCTCAGCAGATGTGGCCTGTGACCACTGGTATAGTGCTGAACTGGCTCCGTGGCTGTGGTCTGACTTTCAGGGACTCTGAGGTTAATATTCTGTGTGTTGATAGTTTACTTTTTAATTGTTTGCACCATTCGTGATTTATTTTCACACACGAGGTGTTTGACAGTCTTTGTTTCATGGGTTTTTAAAAAATGGGTTCTATTCTGTATCTTTGTTTTGTGGCTGTTTGTAAGAAAATGAATTTTAAGGTTGTATACTGTATTCATACTTTGGTAATAAATGTACTTTGAACTTTGATTTTGCTTGGTGATTGGATAGGAATGGAAATGTTTGATAAGAGACTAATACAAGCAAATAGGGATAAATTAGATATACATCAAGGATGGGGTGGGCAGAAGGTTTCTCTGCTGCCTAGCTCTATATTAGGACTTCATCTTCTGTTGCATAGAAGATAGAGGGGAGATTTGATAGAGATATGCAAAATTATGAGGGGTATAGGCATTGTAAATGCAAGATTTTGTGTGAGACTAGAACTAGAGGTCATAGATTATGGGTGAAAAGGTGAAATAGTTCAGAGATTCCTGAGGAGGAGCTTCTTCCCTTGTAGGGTGGTGAGGGTGTGGAACGAGCTGCCAGGAGAAGCGGTGGAGGTGGGTTTGATGTCAACGTTTAAGAGAAGTTTGGGTAAGTACTTGCATGGGAAGGGCATGGAGGGCTATGGTCCAGGTGCAGGTCAATGGGAGTAGGCAGAATAACTGTTTGGCATGGAGTAGATGGGCCGAAGGGCTTGTTTCCGTGCTGTAGCACCCTCTAACTCTGAGTCCTGACAACTGCTTTGCACCTATTTCTATCCAATGCTTGTAACACGGAGTAGTTGGCTCCTGCACCCCACTCCGTATCAGATCTCTCCAGTGAGGCTCGGCAGATGCTCCAGATATTGAACCCAGTATGAGGCTTATGTAATCTCTGGCACCTCACAGTTGCTGGCAGCAACACCTAGACATTTTAATTAGTTTTCAGAGTGGGGATGTCACTGCGAACAAAGGCCTCGACTGTCCTGCATAGTTTAGGAGGAATTAGCATCAGTGCATATAGATTGGTATGCAGGCCAGACAGGGAAAGGGCATTCGTGAGTGAGAGGGGCTTTTTTGACAATTGGACTGCTGCATGTTTAATGGATTTCTATTCCGGATTTATTGAATTGTTTTAATTCCAATTCCCCTCCCACAAAACCTTTGATTCTGGAACACTAGTCTAGGCCTTCAAATCCAGTTACACTGCCCATGCAGCCATAGGCTGCCCTGGGTTACTAACCACTATCTTATGGGTACTTCTGCATACAAGTGAGCTCCTGTAATGTTATTAATTTCAAAAGTCCAATCTATGTACATAGGCTCAGGGTTAGCCCCCATATCTCTCTACCCAGTTTCTTATATCAGTGATGAACGCTCAGTGGCCACTTTATTAGGTACACCAGTACATCTGCTCATTAAAGCAAATATCTACTCAGCCAATCATGTGGCAGCAACTCAACGCATAAAAGCATGCAGACATGGTCAAGAGGTTCAGTTGTTGTTCAGACCAAACATCAGAACGTGGAGGAAATGTGATCCAAGTGACTTTGACCGTGGCATGATTGTTGGTACCAAACGAGGTGGTTTGAGTATCTCAGAAACTGCTGATCTCCTGGGATTTTCACGCACAACGGTCTCTAGAGTTTACAAAGAACCAAAAAGCAAAAAAAACCTAAAAACAATGATGGATTTGCCTAACCTGCATAACAAAAAAAAAGGATGGATTTGCCTAATCAATGGAAGCTGCCTCACCTGCGAGTTACTCCAGCGTTTTGTGTGTGTTGCTCTGGATTTCCAGTATCTGCAGAAACTCTTGTGCTTAGAACTAATTTCCCATTTCTTTCTCCAATTTTAGTAATTGTTCTTTCTTATCAGTCTACTTTTGATGCCATTCATTACAATGCAGAGGCATAGTCATGTTTCCCGTTACCTTTGTGCACTTTCCAACTTGCAGACAAAATCCTCGACAAAAACCGTTCGGTAACGAAGTGGTGGTGGTCCGTCGTGTCCGACGGTGACAGGAAACCTGTGCCGGAGAGTTTTTAAAGTGGAAAGGCCGTTGCAGTGCGGCAGACCCACTCTCTTGACCTCAGAAGTCTGGGTCCAGTGATACGAGTAAGCGTCGCGAATTGGGGTCTCCCTTGGTTGCGGTGGATGACCCTGACATCTCCTGAGCCTTGTCGCGCCCTTCGTTCTCCACGGAGCACTGCAGTAGCACCTTCCTGGCTGTTACATCTCGCATCCGCCCAGTCTGCCGGAGCTGACTTTGCGTGCTGGGACAGGTAAGTCCCTACTTCACAGGAGTATGAGGCGGCCGGCTCCCGTCACCTGGTTCAGCCCGCCTGTCAAAGCGGTGTACCGGGGCCGTGGCCGCTGCCGCCTGCAAACAGCTACTTGGAGCCACAGGCGAAGAGCTGAGTGTCGGGTGTCGACCTAAGGTGAGTGAGCTGCCCCGGAGTGGACACAGCAAGCCCCTTCACCAGAGGTGCTACACCTGTATTTCGCTAGCTACTCTAAACATTAAGCTGAAAAAGCTCAAACACGAGGAATTCTGCAGATGCTGGAAATTCAAGCAACACACATCAAAGTTGCTGGTGAACGCAGCAGGCCAGGCAGCAACTTTGATGTGTGTTGCTGAAAAAAACCTCGTTCTGTTTTTGGCCGCAATCTGGATTGAGTCGGAGAAAGTTATATCTCCCCAACAGTGTCCTTATCGTTCCATTAGGATATTGTAAAGCACTATTGAGGATTTTTGAGAGCATCTTCACCACTCAGACGGCAGAGGTTGACGCAGGTAGCTCACCACCGCCTCCTATAGGGGAAATCAGAGACGGGCAAAAGATACTTCCAAAATGTTGAAGGAACTCAGCAAGTCAGGCAGCATCTATGGAGGGAGAATAAACAGCCTGCATTTCGAGACGAAGCGTTGACTGTTGATCCTTTTCCATAGATGCTGCCCAGCTTGCTGAGGTCCTCCAGCATTTTGTGTGTCGTTCAAGATTTCCAGCATCTGGAGAATCCTTCGGCAGGAAGGGAGAAAAAAAAAAGCTGAGGAGTAGATTTAAAAGGTAGGGGTAAGGGAGAGAGAAACACAAGGTGACCCCCACCTTTTAAATCTACACCTATCATCTAATGTTTCTCTCTCCCCCTTCCCTCACCTTTTAAATCTACGCCTCAGCTTCTTTCTCTCCAGACCTGCCAAAGGCTCTCGGCCTGAAATGTCGACTGTACTCTTTTCCATAGATGCTGCCTGGCCTGCTGAGTTCCTCCAGCATTTTGTGTCTGTGTTGCTTGGATTTCCAGCATCTGCAGATTTTCTCTTGTTTCTGCAGAATCCCTTGTGTTTACAATAAGTACTTTCTTTGCCTGCGATACCTGACTCCATAAAAAAGATTTTTAATAAAAGGCTTTATTGCACTTCTCAGGAATGTGTCATAATTCACTTTTGGGGGTATTGTCTTTTTAGACAAGTGAAATGTTAACTTTATACACTCAAAACCCCAGCTAGCAGGCATAAATTGCTCATAAATATATATTTTCCTGCCAGTGCTTTACTCCCGTGAGTGGGAACGTCTTCCAGCTAAGCCACACGTTCTTTCTTTGTGGTTAGTGAGCGACCGTTTGAACTAACAACAGCCCTAGCGTAGCATCAGTCACTAAACACGCCACTCGCTCTCCAAGGACGTCTAATTTATGACCTTCACACTTTGGTTCGAGAGCATACTCCCTCAGAAAATGTGCTTCCTTTATGGGTTTCAAAGATAACATTATAATTAGGGACCCACAATGACTTAAGGACGGCAGGTTACACACACACACACACGCACACGCACATCATCATTTAATTTCTGACAGAATGCAATTCTTCATGCTACCGATGGGATACTCAAAGAATTAATTGCCTCGGGTGTTACTGTTAACCATTGAAGCACACACTCCATTAGAAGCTATCATGTCTACAATTTCTAGCTGGCCTTTGTACATAGGCTAGAAGTTGTACTATCATCTACATTTAAGACATCAAAACAACATTCCCAAATCTTGGTTTTATACGGACAATCATACCGAGTTCTTCTTCAGTACATTTTATTCGTGGTAGGACGCAGAGCTGGGCCGAGAAGTGGCAGATGGAGTTCAAGTGCCATTGAGTTCAAAAAGTCAAGAGGTTATGTTGCAACTTTATAGGCCACATCTGGAGTGTTGCTCACAGTTCTGGCCACCCCACTCCAGGAAGGATGTTGAGAATTTGGAGAGGGCGCTGAAGAGGTTTACCAGGATGCTGCCTGGTTGAGTTGGCATGTGCCATCATGAGAGGCTGGACAAACTTGGGTTACTTTCTTTGGAGCAGTGGAGGCTGAGGGGAGATCTGACAGAGTTTTATAAAATACGAGAAGCATCGTGAGAGCATACAGGGAGTATCATTTACCCAGGGTTGAACTGGCTGCAACCAGAGGGCATGCGTTGAAGGTGAGAGTGGGTAGGTTCAAAGGGGACATGAGGGGTAAGTTTTTTACTCAGAGAGTGGTGGATGCCTGGAATGTGCTGCCTAGTGTGGTGGTGAAGGCAAATACATTAGAGGTTTTCAGGAGACGTTTAGATAGGCACATGAATATCAGGAAGATGGAGGGATATGGACATTGTGTAGGTCAGATGGATTAGTTTTTGGGTTCCTTTGATTTACTTTTTAACTAGTTTGGCCCAACATTGTGGGTTGAAAGGCCCATTCTTGTGCTGTACTGTTCTATGGTCTAATATTCACTTTGGAAAGTCGAACTTAAAGGCAGAATACAGGGTTAACGACAGGATTCTAACAGGGGTCCACGTCCATAGATCCCTCAGTCACAGCGCATGTTGATAGGGTGGTTAGGAAGACATATCATAAACACACAGATACTGCAGATGCTAGAAGTCCAGAGCGACACACACAAAATGCTGGAGGAACTCAGGAGGTCGGGCGACTTCTATGGAGAGGAATAAACAGTCGATGCTTCGGGCTGAGACCTGATTGAGTCCTGATGAAAGGGGATAGGAAGAATGCCGAAGCTTTAGAGAGGGTATGGAGATTTACCAGGATTCTGTCTGGATTATTGAGAATATCTTGTGATGATAGGTTGATTGAGCTAGGGCTTTTCTCTTTGGAGCGAAGGAGAACGGGAGGTGAATTAATAGAAGCGGACAGCAAGAGACTATTTCCCAGCATGTAAATAGCTAGTATGTGAGGGCATAATTTAAGGTGTTTGGAGGAAGGTATGGGGGGATTTTTTTACACAGTTATTGATGGGTGTATGGAACATGCTGTTAGGGGTGGTGGTAGAAGTAGATGCACTAGGGTTATTTAACAGACTCTTAGATGGGCACAAGGATGAAAGAAAATTGTCTATCTAAGCAGGGAATAGTTAGATTGACCTTAGAGCAGGTTAAAAGGTCAGCACAGCATTGTGGGCTGAAGGGCCTGAACTGTGCTGCACTGTCCTGTTCTATGTCCGTGTGTCAGGGACTTTAGAACTGAGGACCTTGTCCCAAAATAAAGAGTAAGCCACTTAACATTTTCAGAAGGCATTTGATAAGGTGCCACACACGAGGCTACTTAATAAGATAAAATCCTGTGGCATTACAGGAAAGATACTGGCATGGATAGAGAAATGGTTGACAGGCAAGAGGCAGGGAGTGGGAATAAAAGGGGCCTTTTCTGGTTGGCTGCTGCTGACTAGTGTTCCACAGGGGTCAGTATTGGGACCCCTACTTTTCCCATTGTCAATGATTTGGATAATGGAATGATGGCTTTCTGGTAAAGTTTGTGGATGATACGAAGATAGGTGGAGGGGTAGGTAGTGTTGAGAAAGCAATGCCATTGCAAGAGGACTTAGAAAAATTGAAAGAATAGGCAAAAAAGTGGCAGATGGAATACAGTGTTGGGAAATGTGCAATAATGTATTTTGGTAAAAGGAACAATCGTGTGGACTATTATCTAAATGGGGAGAAGGTTCAAACATCAGAGGTGCAGACTAACTTAGAAGTCCTTGTGCAAGACTTCCAAAAGGTTAATTTACAGGTTGAGTCTGTGGTAAAGAAGGCAAATGCAAAGTTGGCATTTATTTCAAGGGTAATAGAATATAAAAGCAAGGAGATAATGCCAAGCCTTTATAAGACACTAGTCAGGCCATGGAGTATTTGGATCCATATCTCAGAAAGAATGTGTTGTCATTGGAGAGAGTCCAGAGGATGAATCCAGGAATGAAGGGGTTAACATATGAGGAGCATTTGGCAACCTTGGGCGTATTCTCACTGGAACTTAGAAGAATGCGTGGGGATGTCATTGAAACCTACCGAATGTTGAAAGGACTAGATAAGGTGGATGTGGAGAGGATGTTTCCTCTGGTGGGGGTATCCAGAACTAGAGGGCACAGCCTCAAAACTGAGGGGTGACCTTTTAGAACAAAGATAAGGAGAATTTTTTTTAGCCAGAGAGTAGTGCATCTGTGGAATACTCTGCCACAGACTGTGGTGGAGGCCAAGTTTGTGGGTATATTTAAGGCGGAAGTTGATCATTTCCTGATTGGTCAGGGTATCAAAGGATAAGGCAAGAAGGCAGCTGTATGGGGTTGAGTGGGATCTGGGATCAGCCATGATTGAATGGCAGAGCAGACTCGATGGGCTGAATGGCCTACTTCAGCTCCTATGTCTTATGGTGTTAGCACTGAAATGAAAAAACATCTTCACTTGGAGTTTGATGAATCCTTGGCGCTCTCTACTGCCAATGACAGTGGAGACTCAGTCATTGAGTTTGCTTGAAATAAAGATACAGTGTGGAGATCTTAAAGGATACAAGGGTGTGCCGGGAAATGATGGGGTAGAGGATTTTGCATGATATTGTTGAAAGGCAGACCAGTTTTGAGGGGCTGAATAGGCTCCCCCTTCTCCTTACATCCAACAACACATTTCACGACATATGCCAGTGATATTAAACCTGATTCTGATTCCCCTTGCCTGGAGTACCCAGCCACTCATTTCCATGGAATCACTTTCCCCCGTCCTTTCAGGCTGGTCTTTCACACTCCCAATAACTGAGTTTAAATATTTCTGACCTTTCGCTTTCGATAGCCCACCCTGTATTAAAAGCACGTTTCATCCTGCACTCTGCCGCGGTAAAACTCCGATTATCCGTGATCCGAACGTTCAGAAAACATGATAGTTCGGCACCTGTCGCATCTGGGCCCCATTTCCCATTTTCCTGATAGACTGCTGGGACCCACTGCTCACACTCATTATGAACTAGCCTGCCCACAGTCTGGGCTCGTCCACACCCTACATCCGTCACAGGGCAAACACAAGATGGTAATTATACAAACCAGAACTCAATGGCACTGCTGTGAATCAGGACTTCAACATAGAATTCAGATCGATTTTCTGGGGGCAGGGTTGGCGAGCCCCTTTCTATTCTCCTTATAAGCACACTAGGGTAATTTTCATAATTTTTTTATAAATTCACTGGCTAACTTTTCATCAGAGCTAGTTCCGTACAATCAAGCTTCGATTTTATACTTACTTATTACAATTTTAGTTAACGCGTCCAAAAAAAAGGTGACCTGTTTAATTTGGCGTTTGACTTACTTTCTGCTTTCCCACTTTGCCTCATCACATTCAATGTTGCTTATGCCCGCAATGTTTTTGTTTCCTGTAGTACATTTAGACTCACCAGGTTCATTGGAAAATTTATCACTCTTCTGGGTAACATCTTTTAAAAAAAAGCAAACTAAACCATTTTCAGGGTATCCTAAGGTGTGATGAAAGGTCTCGTCCTGAAATGTTGGCTGTTTACCCTTCTCCATAGATGCTGCCTGGCCTGCTGAGTTCCTCCAGCATTTTGTGTCTGTTGTGTAGTATTCAGTTTTGAGTTAACCTGGGGAAGTGAGCAGAAACATTTTGGCTCAGTTATCCTGAAAATCGGACTGCTCAGCACAATGTTTCGGGGAGTTTGGATTAGCTGAGTTCTACTGTATTTGATCACTTCTGAAACTTCGCTGTTCCACGAAAAATCCCACCTTTCTCTGATACCGCTGACCAAATTCCCTTGTCTGGGGCCATCTGGATAACGTCTGCTGAAGACTGTTAAGAGCTTGCAATCATTCCGAATTGCACACAGTACCTGACAACCTGGAGGTTTCATTTAAAGAGTATGGACTATTTCCACATTTGATGTTACTGGTGGAAAGTGAAGAAAAGACTCCCACCTTCGACACATAGTTTTTCCTTTTCCTGGGTCAGCTGGTGTAGACTTGACATGCTGAATCCGGTTATAACACAATGACTGAGACGCATGCCTTGCCATGTCTTTAGCTTTGCCCACTGTCCCTGGCCAGCATAGGTCACAGCCTTGGTCTGTCCTTACCCTACATCCACCTCAGGTGGTGATGGATAAACACTATACGACTATTATACAGGTCAAGCTCAATGTACTGCGCTGAAACAAAGAATTCAGTTTGATGATTTAGCAACAGGTGTGAGGAACCTATGATGTGCGTGCCCAAGGTGGCATGGACAAAAAAATTTTGTGGGCTTGTGGAAAAGTGGTGCCACTCCTCAGCCCTTTAAATCCCACCCATAATAAGAAGATACATAATGATTCATTGTGTTAATTGCAAGTGCAAAGGAAGAACTACAAAACTTAATTGGTATAATTGTTGAAGAAAGTGCAGATATGGGTCTATCTATCAATTGCAAAAAGACAGAATGTGTGGTGATATCCAAAAAGATGGAGAATCCTATCTGCAGGCTGAGAATAAACTGGAAAGACATAAAACAAGTCCAGAACTTTTGCTACTTAGGAAGCTGGGTGACATCAGATGGCAGGTGCGACATGAACATCAAAAGAAGAATAGGGATGGCAAAAGACACTTTTACGAGAATGAAGAGTATACTGACCAATACTAAACTAGATATGACAACCCACCTCAGAGCACTAAAATGTTACGATTATCCAGTTATGTTATATGGGTCAGAATGTTGGACAATATCTAGTAATATGAGGAAACAAATTGTAGCAGCAGAGATGTGGTTTTTGAGGAGGATGCAAAGAATATCATAGACGAAATGAATATCTAACAAGGATGTCATGAACAGAGCAAACACAAAAAGAGAAATAATGTATGAGATCATGAAAGGGCAACGTAACTTCATTATACATGTGATTAGGAAAGAGGAGTTAGAATGCATAGTAATTATGGGAAAGATTGAAGGGAAGAAAGCAAGAGGAAGACAAAGACAAATGATGATGGAGACAGCAGCCAGAGAATTGGAAATGAATACCAATGAATTGATCCACTTGACCCGAAACAGGAGTGTGTGGGTCGTGGCAGTCAAAGCTCAAACTGGGCACAGCACCTGATGCTGATGATGATAATGATTATCTTTACTGTCAAATAAAGTAACAAATGATTTTATTTTACAACCTGAAACCAGTGAGATGTTTTGGCAGGAAATGTCTCACAGTAGCTTGGCACTAGGAACATATGAAGATGGATCATACCTTTTAAAATCCTCCTCGCTTGTATTTGGATAGTAAATGGTTACAATAACAATACTATTTTGAAATGAGGCTATTTTTCAATTGGCTTTTTAAAGGAGTAATATTCATAATTTTGAATTAGATTTCTAAAGTGCTTCATTTATTTCAATGTATCTTTGTTATACTTCTATTAATAGCAAAGCAACGAATACGCATAAATAACAGGACTCACCCTTTTTCCTTAACAAAACCCATAATTATTGTTACTAATTCATTAATCAATGATAATCTCTGCTCAAAATTACCATGGAACACAGGAAAACATTTTTGGAAGATGGTCAGCTCTGATTCCTTAGACAGAGATTTTGCCTGTTCCCTGATGGGCAGAAAGGCCTGCCTCTGTTCTGTATGACTCCAGCTGACACGTAACCAGAGCAAATTGGGACTGGAACTAAATGGATCCCACAGTTTCCTCCTCCCAGATTCGATTTTACATCGCTTTTAATTCGCTTAGCAACTGCATGCTTTTAGGCTTTTGAAAAGTGAATGAAGAAATCATTCTCGCGACACTCCTCTGGACCATTTCCAATGCCACACATCTTTTCTCAGATAAGGAGCCCAAAACTACTCATAATACTCCAAGTGTGGTCTTACCATTGCATTATAAATTCTCAGCAATATATCCTTGTTTTTATATTCTCACCTTCTCAAAATGAATGCGAAAATTGCATTTGCCTTCCTTACCACTGACTCAGCCTACAAGTTAACTTTTAAGGAATCCTGCATGAGTACTCCCAAGATCCTCTGCACCTCTGATTTTTGAGTTTTATCTCCATTTTAAAAAGGTCTATGCCTTTATTCGTTATACCAAAGTGTAAGATCATACACTTCCCTACACTATATTCCATCTGCCACTTCTTTGCCCATTTTCCTAACCTATCTAAGTCCTTCTACAGACTTCCTACTTCCTCAGTAAGAAGGACACCATGGTAGCAGAGCGATTAGCGGGACGATATTACTGCTTGGGGCGTCAGTATCACAATATCATATATGACCTGACTTGGTCCAACCAAGCAGAATTCACTGCCAAGAAGGCCCACCAGCGCCTTTACTTCCTGAGAAAACTAAAGAAATTTAGCCTGTCCCCTAAAACCCTCACTAATCTTTATAGATGCATCATAGAAAGCATTCTTCTAGGGTGCATCACAACCTGGTATGGAAGTTGTCCTGTCCAAGACCGAAAGAAGCTGCAGAAGATCGTGAACATGGTGCAGCACATCACACAAACCAATCTTCTGTCTGTGGACTCACTTTACACCGCACGCTGTCGAAGCAGTGCTGCCAGGATAATCAAGGACACAACCCACCCAGCCAACACACTTTTCGTCCTTCTTCCCTCCGGGAGAAGGCTCAGGAGCTTGAAGACTCGTACGGCCAGATTTGGGAACAGCTTCTTTCCAACTGTGATAAGACTGCTGAACTGATCCCGACCCGGATCTGGGCCATACCCTCCAAATATCCGGACCTGCCTCTCGGTTTTTTTTGCACTACCTTACTTTCCATGTTTCTATTTTCTATTTATGATTTATAATTTAAATTTTTAATATTTACTATCAATTTGTACTCCAGGGAGCAGGAAGCGCAGAATCAAATATCGCTGTGATGATTGTACGTTCTAATATGAATTGTTTGGCGACAATAAAGTATAAAGTATTCAGAATTGAATTCAGGTGTCATATGTAAGGAGTTTGTACGTCCTCCCTATGGAATGTGCAGATTTTTCCCGGGTGCTCCGGTTTCCTCCCACAGTCCAAAGACGTACTGGGTTGGTTACTTGGTCATTGTAAATTGTCCTGTGATTAGGGTAGGGTTAAGTCAGGGTTGCTGGGAGATTCTGGGGTGGTGTGGCTGGAAGAGATGGAAGGTCCTACTCAACACTGGGTGGGTAGGTAGGTAGATAAATCAATCAATTAGATGCGTCATATTTGACGATACTTGACCCATTGATTCTGGGAATCTTTTGGGCTGGTGGGTGCATCTTGTTA
This sequence comes from Mobula hypostoma, assembly GCF_963921235.1. NCBI lineage: Eukaryota > Metazoa > Chordata > Chondrichthyes > Myliobatiformes > Myliobatidae > Mobula > Mobula hypostoma. The sequence continues at coordinate 150,611,975 of NC_086104.1, read as the reverse complement.
GACATGGCTTTCTCTCAATCCAGTTTGGTTCCTGTCTGGGCAAGAGACAAGAATTCAAGATTCATATTTATTTATCATGCGCACATCGAAACATATAGTAAAGTCCACAAGAATTATCACTGCAGCTCTGAAAGAGTGCAATTGGCATCTTCAAGTTAACCTCTTGATGGAGCTGTTGGGCAGGACAATGCCCAGTAGTACTCATCGGATGGTTTTGGGCCCTGTCACCATCCTGTATCGTCACCCACTCGAGGCACTCTCTCTTCTCCCCTCTCCCGTTAGGTAGTAGAGACAAAAGCCTGAAAGCACGGACCACCGGGTTCAAGGACAGTCTCTGTGTTGCTGTCATAAGTCTATTGAATGGTTCCCCGATACAATAACCTGGATTCCTGACCACACAATCTACCTCGTTGTGGGCTTGCACCTCATCATTTACGTGCATGGCTCTTTCTATAGAAACATAGAAAATAGGTGCAGGAGTAGGCCATTCGGCCCTTCAAGCCTGCACCGCCATTCAGTACAATCATGGCTGATCATCCAACTCAGAAACCTGTACCTGCCTTCTCTCCATACCCCCCGATCCCTTTAGCCACAAGGGCCACATCTAACTCCTTAAATATAGCCAATGAACTGGCCTCAACTGTTTCCTGCGGCAGAGAATTCCACAGATTCACCACTCTCTGTGTGAAGAAGTTTTTCCTCATCTCGGTCCTAAAGGGCTTCCCCTTTATCCTCAAACTGTGACCCCTTGTTCTGGACCTCCCCAACATCGGGAACAATCTTCCTACATCTACCCTGTCCAGTCCCTTTAGAATTTTATACGTTTCAATAAGATCCCCCCTCAATCTTCTAAATTCCAGAGAGTATAAGCCTAGTCGATCCAGTCTTTCATCATATGAAAGTCTTGCCATCCCAGGAATCAATCTGGTGAACCTTCTTTGTACTCGCTCTATGGCAAGAATGTCTTTCCTCAGATTAGGGGACCAAAACTGCACACAATACTCCAGGTGTGGTCTCACCAAGGCCTTGTACAACTGCAGTAGTACCTCCCTGCTCCTGTACTCGAATCCTCTTGCTATGAATGCCAGACTGCAGCACTACAGTCTGCATTCTGTAATTACTTTTCACTTGTACCACCTTAATGTAATGTTGTGATGAAATGGTTTGTATGATTGACACACAGAACAAATATTTTCAATGCAACATGGTGCGTGTGACTACTTACCACTCCCACTGTATGGAGCTTCTGCAGAAGTAGGAACTGGAGAAGACCATAAGATATAAGCACAGAATTAGGCCATTTGCCCACTGAGTCTGCTTTGCCATTTCACCATGGCTGATCTATTTTTCCTCTCAGCCTAATCTCTTGCCTTCTCCCCGTAGCCTTGCATCCCCTGACTAATCAAGAATCTATCAACCTCTGCCTTAAATACCCAGTGACTTGGCCTCCACAGCCGCCCTTGGCAACGAATTCCACAGATTCACCACCCTCTGGTGAAAGAAGTTCCTCCTTATCTCTGTTCTAAAAGGTCGTCCGGCTATTCTGAGGCTGCGTCCTCTGGTCTTAGACTCCCCCACCACAGGAAACACAAGAAGGCTTCAACTAGCAACAAAAATAGGCTCCCCTCCACATCTGCCCCTTTTTTCAGGGGATACTCAATGGGAGTGGGTGGTGGAAGGCAGGTACATCTCTACCAAAGCAGGTGTAAGGCATTCCTTATCTCAACTCTCCTGCAGGTCACCCTTGGGCAAGGTATAGCACCTGCTTGGCACCGCACCCCCAGCCCCTACTGATCAGGGTCACGTGAAGCCGTGGGAGCAGGTGGTGGATGGTCATATGATCAGCTGGTGCATAGCACAAGCCCTGGTTACGCCACGACTGATGCCAGGCAGACGATAATAATGGCTGGGGTCACCCGTCCTGTAAAGACACTGCTCAGAATAAGGCAGTGGCAAAACCACTTATGTAGAAAAATTGGCCAAGCACATAAAATGGTCATGGAAAGACCATGATCGCCCATGTCATACAACACAGCACATAATGGTGATGTCATATGACACGGTACATAATGATGATGTCATACGACAGCACATGATGATGATGATGATGATGGTGATGGTCAATGAGATGTCGATGATATTGAACTGCAAACAAATGCTCAAAATGTCAAACAGCTCGGAAGCCCATCTAGTCTCATCAACCACACATTTAATCCAACATTAATCCATTTCACCTTCCTATCACTGGCTCCCATTTCTGTTTGGAGATACAGCAAGGTGACAGGCCCTTCCAGCCCACTGAGCACGTGCCACCCACTTACATCCAGGTGATCAGTTAACCAAAAGCTGTACCGTCACCTTTGAACTTTGGGAGGAAACCAGAGCTCGATGGCCATGGGGAGAACATACAAACTTCCTGTACGCTGGATGAACTCAGCAGGTCAGGCAGCATCAGTTAGAAATGATGAGTCGACGTTTCGGGCCGGAACCCTTTGTCAGGACTGAAGGATGAAAGATGGGGAAGGATTTGAAGAATGCTTGTAGCTTCAGTTGAAAGACCAGTAATTTGAAAGACAAAGGGGTGGGGGAGGGGAAGCATTGATGTCATAGCCCTGAAAACAATGGCTGGTAGAAGAAAGAGGCCCATCTCTCTCCCACTTCAACTCTGCTTCCCATTCCCGTTCAGATATGTCCATACATGGCCTCCTCTACTGCCATGATGAGGCTAAACTCAGGTTGGAGGAGCAACACCTCATATACGTCTAGGTAGTCTCCAACCCCTTGGTATGAACATAGAATTCTCCAACTTCCGGTAATTCCCTCCCCCTCCCTTCCTCTATCCCTATGTCACTCTACCCCCTCCCCCAGCTCCCTCATGGTTCCGCCTCCTCCTTCTACTACCCATTGTTTTCAAGGCTATGACGTCAATGCTATCCCTCCCCCACCCCTTTGTCTTTCAAATTACTGGTCTTTCAACTGAAGCTACAAGCATTCTTCAAATCCTTCCCAATCTTTCATTCTTCAGTCCTGACGAAGGGTTCCGGCCCGAAAAGTTGACTCGTCGTTTCTGACTGATGCTGCCCGACCTGCTGAGTTCATCCAGCGTACTGAAAGTGTTGCTTTGATCCCAGCATCTGCAGATTATTTTGTGTTAATATACAAACTTCCAGTGGGAATTGAACCCAGTTTGCCGGCACTGTAAAGCGTTACGCTAACCCCTATCCCACCTCTGTTGGCCCGATATTGATTTGTTGCTAATCTCAATGATTTGCTGATACAGATTTGTACGCAGGGATTAATATGTCTTAACAAATCCCATGGGTTAGTCCCATTTACATACCCAAGAACACTCTAAATCGGAGGCACCCGACCTTTCTAATGGCATTAAGCAAGGGGTTCTGTGGACCCAAGGTTGGGACCCCCTACTCTAAATTCCTTAGATGTCGAACAGATGCACAAAAAAACTATGGATGCAGTTTATTCTGCAATGTTTGATTGTCCTTTATCTCTCAATGGCTCCCTGAAAATGCACCCACTTTCAATGACAGTGATTAACGATTAGCTTTGTTTGTCACACGGATATTGAAACATCCGTGGGAGTAAGTCTTTGTGTCAGTGAGGATTGTGCTGGGTTAGCCCGCAAGTGTCATCCAATATACCATGACACAACTCATTAACCCTAACCGTTCATCCTTGGAATGTGGGAGGGAACCAGAGCACCTGAAGCAAACCAACGCGGTCATGAAGTGAAAGGGTAGCGGTAGGAATTAGACAATAGACAATAGGTGCAGGAGTAGGCCATTCGGTCCTTCGAGCCAGCACCGCCATTCACTGTGATCATGGCTGATCATCCACTATCAGTATCCAGTTCCTGCCTTATCCCCATAACCTTTGATTCCACTATCTTTAAGAGATCTATCCATCTCTTTCTTGAAAGCATCCAGAGACTTGGCCTCCACAGCCTTCTGGGGCAGAGCATTCCATATATCCACCACACTCTGGGTGAAAAAGTTTTTCCTCAACTCCATTCTAAATGGCCTACCTCTAATTCTTAAACTGTGGCCTCTGGTTCTGGACTCACCCATCAACGGGAACATGCTTCCTGCCTGCAGCGTGTCCAATCCCTTAATAATCTTATATGTTTCAATAAGATCCCCTCTCAGCCTTCTAAATTCCAGAGTATACAAGCCCAGTCATTCCAATCTTTCGACATATGACAGTCCCGCCATCCCAGGAATTAACCTTGTGAACCTACGCTGCACTCCCTCAATAACAAGAATGTCCTTCCTCAAATTTGGAGACTAAAACTGCACACAATACTCCAGGTGTGGTCTCACCAGGGCCCTGTACAGCTGCAGAAGGACCTCTTTGCTCCTATACTCAATTCCCCTTGTTATGAAGGCCAGCATGCCATTAGCTTTCTTCACTGCCTGCTGTACTTGCATGCTTACTTTCAGTGACTGATGTACAAGAACACCTAGATCTCGTTGTACTTCCCCTTTTCCTAACTTGACTCCATTTAGATAATAACCTGCCTTCCCATTCTTACCACCAATTAAACCCAATTGGAGATTGCTGGCGCTGTTATAGCATTATACTAATCGCTAAACTACCATGCCACTTTGTTATTGTTAGTATGATGAACCATTCCATTAACGTGGGAACTAAACAAAATGATACTTAAGTAAAAGCAACATCTTTAGTTATGAATGCCTCGTGATCTGTTGCATGAGTGAAACAGACAATGGTGAAAATGTTCAGCGGGCCGAGCAGCATCTCTGGAGCAGGAAACAAAGTTGTCATTTCAGATCTAAGACCTTACTGAAACAGTGCCATTGCAATCTTTCTGCTTCGTATTCCGTCCGTACAGTTGCACTTGACCTCTGCGCATCCAGTCGATGACAGGCACAAGAGGTAATGCAGATACTGTAAATCTAGAACAATACACACAGCAGGTCAGGCAGCGTCTATGGTTGGGAATAAACAGTTGACAATTCAGGCCAAGACCCTTCATCAGGATGGAGGTCCAATGAAGGGGTCTCAGTCCGAAACGTCGAGTATTTATTCCCATTCACAGATGCTGCCTGACCTTCTGAGCTCCTCTAGCATTTTGTGTGAGTTACAGTCATTGACAGGATTGTGAATCTGCACAATGGGTTAATCATAGAAAGTTTATTGTCATTCTTGGAGATAGTTACAAAGCAGGACATGATGATCTATACTTTTGCTTAATTCAGTAGTATTTTCTAGTCTACTTACAGTTTATCTAATCTGACCTCTGTGCTCAAAGCACATTCTAAACAGCCATCTGTAACACTACACAGCACAACATGCAACCAATCGCCAAGAAAAGACTGTATGATACACATTCTTCTTTAAAGAGGAATGGAATGCACATCACTACAACAAAACGGAACGTTAAGGGCTACTACAAAGGGGTCTTGATAAGGACAATACTGATACGTTACACGTCTGCTGGTATCGGTTAACATCCACGCTGGAGATTGAGCTCCGCGTGTGTGCAGGGCTTAAGGATACAAGGTAGAATGGGGAGGGGACACTAGACAGGCTCTGGTGCAGGTCCTGAGGTACGATACAAAGGAACGTTATGAAGGTCACTTGTGGATTACTGAGGTTCCTGCCGGCAGCAATTATAAATTAAATATAACGAGATCTTGAGAATGCAAATTGCATTGAATGGAGTGGATCCTCATAGCCTTTACTGCTTTAACACTGTAAATTGGAGAGGGAAAAAAAGGATAAAGAGCTAAGAGGAACTATTAAATGATGTTAACTCAAAATTGATGTACAGACCATTAGGAAAGTATTATAAATATTAGAAAACATCAACCCCAGTTACTTCTTGTTTTATCCATTTATGGATTTCTATGGCAACTCTACCAAACTGTTCTAAGTATGTCGTGGAAAGGGCTGGATAAGGGAAAATGCACAGTTTAAATATTTTCTTCACCTCTTGCCCTGCCAGCCAAAATGTAACGATAGATGAGAAAATCAGAAACAAAACGTATCAAATAATGTAACAGGGTTGTCAGTGATCTTGTGAACCACTGTGAAATTGTTACTGTCCGGTTTCCGTAGAAGGTGCTATTGGTGACTTGCAAGAATCTACTCCCGCACGGCCTTTTCCCAGACAGAGGTGCCTCTCCCCAGCTGTGCACCAACACGGTAACTAAATCTTTTCTTGGCCTGAGCGACATTGCTGCAAAGAATGCACAGCGTGTTTCAATTTCCCAGCTTTAGTGTACTCGCAAAGTCCTTTACCTGGAAGAGGAGGAAAAAATGACTTCGTCATCATCGAAGGACATATTTTAAGTTCACAAGCTCACCTACCAGAGCAGATAACACCAATACGACACCAGCTAGAACTATGACAGTTCAGGAGAGCTGTCGCATTAATGTAATCAGTCATTACCCTGTCCCTGCTGTAACACTTTGCAGCTATGGACGGGGGAATTCTGTGGAGAATTGTGTGTCAATACGTACTGCCCGTTTAGCCTGCTGGTGCTTAGGACAGCAATGAAGGTCCTTCATCTGTCCTTGGCCACTCAGATGTAGAAGGATTCTTCATTGCCGTTTCCATAACAACTTTGTTTTACGAGTCAGGGTTGTTAGCCCTGAGCTGAACCCCCGAACCTACCCTTTGACCTGTTTGGCATGGGTGACCCTACCAAGGGCCAAAGCATAAAGGCCTGACTCCTGGTCATTGAGGCACGCAAACTCCCAAACGACAATAAGCTTGCGATCTTCTTGGAGGCTGTATGGATCATACACTCAGTAATTTCAGGAGTTGGAACACAGAGCTGATATCAGATAAACAGTTCCTTCTGCCCATCTACCCGCATTACATCCAAATCCTTCTATGCCTTGTCTATCTTATGTGCCTGCCTGGATTTAGATCCAGTTTCTACGTTTAAGAATCATAAACACAGAAGATTCTTCAGATGCTGAAAACCCGAAGCAACACACACAAAATGCTGGAGGAACTCAGCGGGTCATACAGCATCTATGGGACCGTTTATTCCTCTCCATAGATGCTGCGGCCTGACCTGCTGAGTTCCTCCAGCATTGTGTGTGTGTGTGTGTGTGTGTGTGTGTGTGTGTGTGTGTGTGTGTGTGGCGGGGGGGGGGGCTCTGGGTTTCCAGTATCTGCAGAATCTCTGCTGTTTTTGATTCTTAAACGGAGTGATGGTATCTATTTCCTCTAGCTCCCATGGCAGTATATTCCAGCTGAACCACTCACTGTGTTAAAAAAAAAATATTTTCTCCACTGACTCCCTTTAAAATTCCTCCCTCTCAACTATGCCCTCTTGTTTCTGATACACCTCCAACCTGGGAAAAAATTTTTGATGACCCACCCCATCTATGTCTCCCATTATCTTACACACCACTATCAAAGTTCAAATTAAATTCATCATCAAAGTACATATATGCCACCATATATCACCTCAAGATTCATTTTCTTGCAGGCATATTCAATACATCTATAGAATAATGACCTTAAGCGAATCAATAAATGCCCAACTGGGGCGTTCAATCAGAGTGCAGAAAACTACAAACTGCGCAAATACAAAAAGAAAGGAACACCTATAATAAATAAATACGCAATAAATAGAGAGGACATGAGATGGAAGTGAGTCCAGTGATTGTGGGAACATTTCAGTGATGGGGCAAGTGAAGTTGTGTGAACTTAACCCCTTTGGTTCAATGATGTTCTCCTCACCTTCGAGGAGATCTTAAAAGATTGTGCCTCGAGAGGGCAGTGTCCGTCATTGAGGACCCTCACCCTGTATTTGTTACTTCCTCTGGAAATGAAGTTGAGTGAAGTTATCCCCTTTGGTACAAGGGCCAGATGGCTGAGGGGTAATAATGGTTCCTGAACCTGGTAGTGAGTGTCCTAAAGCTCCTGTACTTTCTTCCTTTCTTTTTCAAATCTTTTTATTGTTATATACAGGAAAAAATAACATGAGTACATTGAAGTAACAACACTTACAATAGCTCAAAAAAAACATTATCTTAAAGATTGAAAAAAAAATTTTGTGATAACAAAAAAAACCTACTAAGCAGATAAGAGAGAAAAAAAAGAACCCATTAGGTGTACAACCCCGGAGCCATGCGTTATACAAAAAGCTTCTAAAAATAAACATCAAACCGCCAGCAAGAAAAGAAAATATACTAAAAAAATTTACAATTAGATTGTGGAAAAATTATATCAATTAACTCAAATGATAATAACCAGCAAATGAGCCCCATCTTCTCTCAAAATCAAATAAAGGTTCAAAGGTTCGACTTCTAATTTTCTCCAAACTAAGACATAGCATCACTTGAGAGAACCATTGTGACAAAGTGGGAGCTGATGTATCCTTCCACTTCAACAAAATGGCCCTAACTGTACTTTCTTCCTGATGGCAACAACGACCTGGGTGGTGGGGTTCCCTAATGATGAATGCTGCCTTCCTACGACAGTGTTTCAGGTAGGCGTGTATCAAGTCAGCCCCTAGCCTTTCTTGCCTCAAGGAATACAAGCCCTGCCTAACCAATCTCCCAACACCCAACCCCACCATAACTAAAATCCCCCAAGCCAGTGTAATAACATCCTTCCAGAACCTCACAGAATACCCCAAGTGTTACCTAACCAGTATTTCAACATAACAGCCTAACCCTTTTATTCTATGCCCCAGCCTAGGAGGGAAAGCATGTCAGATGTTTTATTTATCACCAGTGCCGCCACGTTCAGGAAACAATGGCCTTAGGTCTCTCTCAGCATTCCTCAGAGCCATAAAAAGTTATTGACAAAATATGTCCATATATAGCTAGGGTGCCTGAGATTTTTGCACAGTACTGTCGTACTTTAAGCATTGCATTGCACTGCTGCCGCAAAAATAAAACAAATTTCATGGCATATGTGAGTAATTATCAACCTGATTCTGATATGGGTCTCTGTCGTGGACCGAGGGTGACAACAGGAGGAGGAGCTTAGGAGGGTTAATGGCGCCTAACGGCGACTCCTTTGCTTGCGTCTTTGGAAACAGCTCTATTTCCATCTTTAATATCTTTATTTTTCCCTTTCAGGGTTTCTTTTGAAGACCCTGACCTGGAGTTACACGCTGACCACGGTTCTTTGCGGGAATGGTTTCACGACTGGCCGTTACTCGGCATGCCAAGGGCTCGGCCTAAGAACTCAGCTCACCTTTGGAGGGTCGCGATCTCGTGGCTCTGGAGACGGGCGGATTGAAGGTCGGTGTCTGGGCAGGAGATCGTTGTGTCGTGGGAGATGGAAGATCTCTGGCTGTGTGCCCAGAGGCCTGAGATCATTGGGCACAGAGCTTGGAAAAAGCGATGCAATGGACTTTTAACATCGTAAACCAGCAAGTTGTTTGTTATGTCTCCCCTCTCGCTGTGAAATGGAGATGCCTCTTTCTCCCTTATTAGGGAGAGAGAGAGAAAGCCCGTGGTATGTCGAATACTGGGTGAACAAGTAGTCTTTGGAGTACAGCAATCTGTGTTCTTGCTGTTGCTTTGCCCACGCTTGAGTGCTTGGTGTCAGTGCCCAAGGTTTTTTTTTGCCTGTGGGGGGAGGGGGGATTGTTGCTCACTGCTGCTTACACGCGGGAGGGAGGGGGAACTCAGGGGGGGGGACTTCGGGGTTCTAACATTTAACTGTCATTCATTCTTTGGGGGCATTCTTCTGTTTTCGTGGACGGTTGTGAAGAAAAAGCATTTCAGGACGTACATTATATACATTTCTCTGACATTAAATGTACCTTTGGAGGGGGCAGGGAGAGGCGAATCGTGGTTGGGAAAAGGGGAAAGGGGAAAGGGGAGGGGAGGGGAGTGGGAGGCACCAGAGAAACATTCTGTAATGACGAATAAGCCAACTGTTTGGAATCAAATGACCTTGTCCGGTGTCTCCATGCTGGGTGTGTCTGCACCCGCACCCCCCCAAGCCTGCCACTCCCGCTCTGCCACCTGCCCCACATCCCTCCCACGGTGCTCCACCTTCGCCATTCCCAACGTCCTTTGCTCCCACCGATTTACAAATTAGCTCTCCAGTCCATGTGGACAAACTCAGAACTGTGCCAAAGTCTTCAGCACCTGAGACATATATGTGCCAAAGACTTTCACACAGTTCTGTATATATATATCACCATATACTACATTGAGATTCAATTTCCTGCAAAGTAAAGAAGTCCAATAGAATTCATGACAAGCAACCAAAGTGCAAAAGAAGACAAGATAGCATAAATAATTAAAAAGGGGGTTAAAAATAAATAAATAATACAGAGAACATGAGTTGTCGAGTCTTTGAAAGTGAGCTCCAAGGTTGTTTGCAGAGCTGTATGGCAGTGAAGGGAAAAGCGAGGAAAAGCACAAGGAGAGAGCACCTGTTTCAGAAGCGCTTCTTGTCGTGTTTTATCATTCTCAAACTCCTCATTAACATCCAACACCAACACTGGAACGGTCTTCAGATGATCAAAGTGGAGTCTGGTGGAAACAAGGGAAGCTTGAGTTTAATCACTATCCGAATAAAACCAAGAGTTTCCGCAGAAGCTGGAAATCCAGAGCAACACACACAAAATGCAGGGGGAGCTCAGTAGGTCAGGCAGCGCCTGTGGTAAGGAGCAAACTGCTGGTGTTTCTAGTCAAGACCCTTCACCAGTCCTGTTGGGGGTCTTGGCCTAAAACATAGACTGTTTATTCCACTCCATAGATGCTGCCTGAGCTGCTGAGTTCCTCCAGCATTTTGTGAGTGTGTCCACATAAAATCCTCGTTTTTCTTCCAAAAACCACTCTGCACTTTCATGTTTTCTGATCATTCCTAGATGCACACAGTTCAAAAGAACTAGAATATAAAAGCAAGGACGTAGTGCCAAGGCTTTCTAAATCACTGGGTCAGACCACACTTGGAATATGGCGAGAAGTTTGGAGGCCTTTCTAAGGAAGGATGGGCTGGCATTGGATAGGGTCCAGAGGACAATCACAGGAATGATCCTGGGAAAGAAAGAGTTAACATACGAGGAGTGTTCAATGGCTCTGGACTTGTACCCACTGCAGTTTAGAATAATGAGGGGGGGGATCTCATTGAAACCTACCAAATATTGAAAAGCCTATTTCAGGGGTTCCCAACCCGTTTTTACGCCACGGACCAATTCCATTAAGCAAGAGGTCCGTGGATGGAGTGGACATGGAGAAGATGTTTCCTATGGTGGGGGAACCAAAACCAGAGGGCACAGCCTGAGAATAAAAGGATGTCCCTTTAGAATAGAGATGAGGAGGAATTTCTTTAGCCAATGGGTGGCGAATCTGTGGAGTTCATTGCCACAGATGGCTGTGGAGGCCAAGTCATTGGGTATATTTAAAGTGGGTGTTGATAGGTTCTGGATTAGTCGGGGCGTCAATGCTTACAGGGAGAAGGCAGGAGAATGGGGTTGAGAAGGATAATAAATCTGCGATGACAGAATGGCGGAACAGCCTTGATGGGCCAAATGGCCTAATGTGGCTCCAATCAATGTCTTATGGTCACATGACCAACTCAAGATGGATACCTGATGGGGCAATACTCCTTGCCTTCCTTCTCCTGTGGGGAGCTGCATCTTCTCAGATTGCATTTTATGGTTGACAACATAGGTGACATTTGGGACTGAGACACAAGATGCAAAATGAGTTGGGTCACTATGCAGGAGGGCAGGATGAACTAACCAGAAAGACCTACTGGAGTCAGGAATTAAAATATATTGGAAATGTAGGAGCCAATTCCACTTAAATAATTTGCGACATAAATAGTAGACCTCACAAAAAAGTTTAGAATTGAACAAAATGTGTACTAAATGCTGAAAGGCCTAGGCAGAATGGACGTGCAGAGGATGTTTCCAGTAGCGGGAGAATCTAGGTCCAAAGGACACAGCCTCGGGATACAAGGAGATCCCTTTAGAACAGAGATGAGGAGGAATTTCTTCAGCCAGAGGGCTATGAATCTGTGGAATTCATTGCCACAGATGGCTGTGGAGGTCGTCACTGGGTATATTTAAAAAAAGAGGTTGATAGGTACTTAATTAATACGGTGTCAAAGGTTATGGGAGAAGGCAGGAGAATGGGGTTGAGAGCAAAAATAAATCAGCATGGTGGAATGGTGGAGCAGACTTGATGGGCTGAATGGCCTAAGTGGCTCCTACATGCTATGGTCTAAAATCAATATTGAGGGAAAGGTAGAGGGTTTGATGCTAGTTATGTCTAGTACACTGGGGCTCGGTCATGACACTTCCTTTTCTTGTGATGTGCAGAACTAATTATAGCTTCTAAACGAGGTCAGGTGAAATTCTACCTTTGCTGCATAAACATGCATACAATCAGGTAATGTTTGCGCATTGCACAGGTGAAACTCCCGCATAAGATGCACAGGTGCCGGAGGGCGAGGCCCTGCCACACAGCAGTCAGCCGTGGTGGCCACGCCAGCTCAGGAAGGCTGACGGGCTGTGGGTGGGGCCACGCCTTCGCTCGGTGATCTGGAAAACCCGGCAGGGATCCCTGAGCGGTCTCGAGGAGCACGGAGGAGTGGAGTAGCCGTGGACGGATTCTTTCGTTCACGGCTGGTCATTTTATCAACTCCTAGAAGTAGTTGTGTCCAACCACCCCCACCTGGGAGATTTGTAAAACACAAATGCAGTTGCTGGACATCTGAAATAACACAGAAAATACTCTGACCCGTAACATTAACTCTGCTTCTTTATTCACAGATGCTGCCTGACCTGCTGAGTATTTCCAACATTCACGCATCTCATTTAAAAAAAACATTAAGATACAAGGTGGACCAGACCCTCCGGCCCTTGAGACCACTTCACCCAGCAACACCCCAGTTCAATCCTAGCCTAAATACAGGACAATTTACAATGACCAATTCACCTACCAACCAGTATGTCCTCAGAGGAAACCAGAGCACCCTGAGGAAACCCACGCAGTCACGGGGAGAACGTACAAACTCCTTACAGGTAATAGTGGGAATTGAACTCGGGTGGCCTGTACTGCAAAGCGTCGTGAAAAAGCTAGCCACTACACCACCTCAGAAACAGGCCCTTCAGCCCATCCTATCTGTGCTGACCAAGAAACTACCTAAATAGTCCACACATCAGTACTTGGTTCATCGCCTGTCCTAGAGTCAGCTATAGAGTCATAGATATGTAATTTCTGGTTTAATGTCCGTGAATAAGATATTTAATCCATGATGTTTACCTCACTATGTGCTGAACTGAGGCCGTGAGCCTGCTCCAGCTCCTCCAGACTTTGTGTCTAAGGACTCACTTTCATTCTAAATGCCACCTGCTCACTTTTACTGCTGGCGTGATTTGTTTTCTTTTCTCTCTCTCTGCACATGTGAGCATTTGTCGGTCTTTTTTTTTAATGGGTTCTTGTGCTGTGGCTGCCTGAAAGGAGACAAACCTCACAATTGTACAATGTACACATAAGTCGATGAAAAATGTACTCTGCACTTTTTGATCTCTGTTTCGAGGCTGTTAGACACATGAGTATGCTGGAAATGGGGAGATATGGATCATGTGCAGGCAGAAGAGATTTAATTCGATTTGGCCTCATGTTTGGCACAGATAATGTGGGGCAAAGGGCCTGTTCCTGTGATTTATTGATCTGTGATCTATGTTTAGTTCAGAAATACAAAGAATGAGACATTAGGTGGTTAAAGAGGTTGAGGAGTACTCCTAGTTTCTGGATAACAATCACTGTGTTGGACTGAAACAGGACAATAATCAGTAAGTTCTGTCTCACAGAGGAAGATTGAAACTTCGCATCCCTGCCAATTGGCAGATCAGATGGGAGGATAGTGGTGCACAAGTGGGGTTGTATTATTGATTAAGGAAACTATTTTAGTACTGGGAATAATGATTTGGCAGAGATAGTGGAGACAGTCTGTTTTTCTGTTATGAGTACTTGATAAAACAGCCATAACCAGCAAGTTTTAAAACTCAGTCTTAAAACTTCTGAAGAACCCCTGGATGAAAACATCTCCAGATCCAACTGATCTGTTAAAGGTCCAAATTCAACTGATTTGTTAAATCCTTCAAGCATTTCTGGGTGAAAATAACCAACGGAAGTCCCAAACTTTTCAGAATGTGGTGTAACACACCGATTCACTACAAAGACCAGAAATACAGTGCCTTGTGTGGAAAGAAACCACTGTCCTGAATAAAGATCTAACTCCTGCAAGTTAGCCAGCTTTAACCTGATAACTTGGATCTCAGTGGGGACACTATCAACGTGGGCCTAATGGCTCTGAATAGTGACCATGGCAACCTTGATCAAGTGTGCTCCACATAACAGCATTCTGCCCTCTCTGTTCACTGCTGGCTCGACGAAGGCCAACCCCCTTTCATCAGCAGCTTTCGAGTACTTAGCCAGCTCAAGCCACAGGCTCAAGATTTCTGCTCCGTTGGGAAGAAGAGCAGCCTATGCTGAAGCCAGAGCAGTGAGCTTCCATTGTTATGAATTGGGATTTGGAAAGGACATCAAATATATTTGGACAAGTACGTGGATAAGAGAGATTTAGAGTAGGAGTTCCCAACCTGGGGTCCACAGACCCCTCAGTTAATGGTTTAAAAAAGGCTTGGAACCCCGGACTTAGAGGGATATGGGCTAAACGTGGGCAAATGGGACCAGCATGAATGGGCATCTTGGTCAATACAGACCAGTTGGGCCAAAGGTCCTGTTTCCATGTTGGAAGATTCAATGAGTCGAAGGAAAGGTGACAAGCTGCAGTCCTAGACTCACTAGAACTAATTAAACAATAAGGAAAAAGGCAGAGAGCATCTGACATTGTAATGCACAATAAAAACAGAAAATGTTATGAAACACTCAGCAGGCCGGGCAGCATCTGTGGAGAAAGAAAATGAGTTGATGCTTCAGGTCAAAGACCCTTCAACAGAGCCGGTATTAAGATCGGAAATAATTCGGAAAATGTGTAGCTCAGGTGATTGATGGTTGGACTGAGTTGTTCTCTGATCTTGGCAATTTACTTGCCAAGAACAATCTACAATCAACAATGCACTAACGACGTCTCCTTGTATGGTGACGGAACGTTTACAAGTAAATTGCTTAGATCAGAGAACAACTCAACCCTTGACCCAGCCAGGTATTAAGATTGTCATCACCTTTGGAGGTGGTGCAAAGGAGGTTCACCAGGTGGGGGATGGGGGGAGATACGGGGGGTGGTTAGCCTACGAGGAGAGATTGAGTCGTTTGGGACTGTACTTGCTGGATGTGAGAGGGTCTTGCAGAAATTACGTAAGGGATAGATACAATAGCAGCAGGAAATTTGTTTCTGCTAGTAGGTGAGATGACAACTAGGGGGCATAGTCTCAAGATTCAGGGGAGTAGATTTAGGACAGAGATGGGGAAAAACTACTTTTCCCAGAGAGTTGTGGATCTTTGGATTTCTCTGCACAGGGAACCAGCAGACACTACAGTACCTCATTAGGTATATTTATGACTCAGTTAGATAGATTTTTGCACTGCAGGGGAATTATGAGGAAAAGGCAGGTAGGTCCACGGCCAGGTCAGCTATGATCTTACTGAGCAGGTTCAAGGGCCAGTTGGCCCATGGCCTACTCCTGTTTCTATTTTTTTAATGTTCTTATAATCTTATGTTCAATCTCTTTGATCTCCATTTGCCAGAATTCACAATTTGCCTTAAATGTGCACTCCAAGGTCAGCAGAATTCTGAGCTATTTCACTCACTCAGTGGACTTGTTCACCAGCCAGTTCTCATGCTGAGAATGGAGCTTCTCCAGGTAATCCAGCTGGACGTTCTTCTCTTCAGCTCTCCCCCTTTGCTGAAGCCTTTCTAAACATTTCTGCAGGGACATAAGCAGCGGAAATTGCAAACCTTTCAGACGGGGATCTGCCTCTCGGTTTTTTTTGCACTACCTTACTTTCCATGTTTCTATTTTCTATTTATGATTTATAATTTAAATTTTTAATATTTACTATCAATTTGTACTCCAGGGAGCAGGAAGCGCAGAATCAAATATCGCTGTGATGATTGTACGTTCTAATATGAATTGTTTGGCGACAATAAAGTATAAAGTATTCAGAATTGAATTCAGGTGTCATATGTAAGGAGTTTGTACGTCCTCCCTATGGAATGTGCAGATTTTTCCCGGGTGCTCCGGTTTCCTCCCACAGTCCAAAGACGTACTGGGTTGGTTACTTGGTCATTGTAAATTGTCCTGTGATTAGGGTAGGGTTAAGTCAGGGTTGCTGGGAGATTCTGGGGTGGTGTGGCTGGAAGAGATGGAAGGTCCTACTCAACACTGGGTGGGTAGGTAGGTAGATAAATCAATCAATTAGATGCGTCATATTTGACGATACTTGACCCATTGATTCTGGGAATCTTTTGGGCTGGTGGGTGCATCTTGTTAGACATGGCTTTCTCTCAATCCAGTTTGGTTCCTGTCTGGGCAAGAGACAAGAATTCAAGATTCATATTTATTTATCATGCGCACATCGAAACATATAGTAAAGTCCACAAGAATTATCACTGCAGCTCTGAAAGAGTGCAATTGGCATCTTCAAGTTAACCTCTTGATGGAGCTGTTGGGCAGGACAATGCCCAGTAGTACTCATCGGATGGTTTTGGGCCCTGTCACCATCCTGTATCGTCACCCACTCGAGGCACTCTCTCTTCTCCCCTCTCCCGTTAGGTAGTAGAGACAAAAGCCTGAAAGCACGGACCACCGGGTTCAAGGACAGTCTCTGTGTTGCTGTCATAAGTCTATTGAATGGTTCCCCGATACAATAACCTGGATTCCTGACCACACAATCTACCTCGTTGTGGGCTTGCACCTCATCATTTACGTGCATGGCTCTTTCTATAGAAACATAGAAAATAGGTGCAGGAGTAGGCCATTCGGCCCTTCAAGCCTGCACCGCCATTCAGTACAATCATGGCTGATCATCCAACTCAGAAACCTGTACCTGCCTTCTCTCCATACCCCCCGATCCCTTTAGCCACAAGGGCCACATCTAACTCCTTAAATATAGCCAATGAACTGGCCTCAACTGTTTCCTGCGGCAGAGAATTCCACAGATTCACCACTCTCTGTGTGAAGAAGTTTTTCCTCATCTCGGTCCTAAAGGGCTTCCCCTTTATCCTCAAACTGTGACCCCTTGTTCTGGACCTCCCCAACATCGGGAACAATCTTCCTACATCTACCCTGTCCAGTCCCTTTAGAATTTTATACGTTTCAATAAGATCCCCCCTCAATCTTCTAAATTCCAGAGAGTATAAGCCTAGTCGATCCAGTCTTTCATCATATGAAAGTCTTGCCATCCCAGGAATCAATCTGGTGAACCTTCTTTGTACTCGCTCTATGGCAAGAATGTCTTTCCTCAGATTAGGGGACCAAAACTGCACACAATACTCCAGGTGTGGTCTCACCAAGGCCTTGTACAACTGCAGTAGTACCTCCCTGCTCCTGTACTCGAATCCTCTTGCTATGAATGCCAGACTGCAGCACTACAGTCTGCATTCTGTAATTACTTTTCACTTGTACCACCTTAATGTAATGTTGTGATGAAATGGTTTGTATGATTGACACACAGAACAAATATTTTCAATGCAACATGGTGCGTGTGACTACTTACCACTCCCACTGTATGGAGCTTCTGCAGAAGTAGGAACTGGAGAAGACCATAAGATATAAGCACAGAATTAGGCCATTTGCCCACTGAGTCTGCTTTGCCATTTCACCATGGCTGATCTATTTTTCCTCTCAGCCTAATCTCTTGCCTTCTCCCCGTAGCCTTGCATCCCCTGACTAATCAAGAATCTATCAACCTCTGCCTTAAATACCCAGTGACTTGGCCTCCACAGCCGCCCTTGGCAACGAATTCCACAGATTCACCACCCTCTGGTGAAAGAAGTTCCTCCTTATCTCTGTTCTAAAAGGTCGTCCGGCTATTCTGAGGCTGCGTCCTCTGGTCTTAGACTCCCCCACCACAGGAAACACAAGAAGGCTTCAACTAGCAACAAAAATAGGCTCCCCTCCACATCTGCCCCTTTTTTCAGGGGATACTCAATGGGAGTGGGTGGTGGAAGGCAGGTACATCTCTACCAAAGCAGGTGTAAGGCATTCCTTATCTCAACTCTCCTGCAGGTCACCCTTGGGCAAGGTATAGCACCTGCTTGGCACCGCACCCCCAGCCCCTACTGATCAGGGTCACGTGAAGCCGTGGGAGCAGGTGGTGGATGGTCATATGATCAGCTGGTGCATAGCACAAGCCCTGGTTACGCCACGACTGATGCCAGGCAGACGATAATAATGGCTGGGGTCACCCGTCCTGTAAAGACACTGCTCAGAATAAGGCAGTGGCAAAACCACTTATGTAGAAAAATTGGCCAAGCACATAAAATGGTCATGGAAAGACCATGATCGCCCATGTCATACAACACAGCACATAATGGTGATGTCATATGACACGGTACATAATGATGATGTCATACGACAGCACATGATGATGATGATGATGATGGTGATGGTCAATGAGATGTCGATGATATTGAACTGCAAACAAATGCTCAAAATGTCAAACAGCTCGGAAGCCCATCTAGTCTCATCAACCACACATTTAATCCAACATTAATCCATTTCACCTTCCTATCACTGGCTCCCATTTCTGTTTGGAGATACAGCAAGGTGACAGGCCCTTCCAGCCCACTGAGCACGTGCCACCCACTTACATCCAGGTGATCAGTTAACCAAAAGCTGTACCGTCACCTTTGAACTTTGGGAGGAAACCAGAGCTCGATGGCCATGGGGAGAACATACAAACTTCCTGTACGCTGGATGAACTCAGCAGGTCAGGCAGCATCAGTTAGAAATGATGAGTCGACGTTTCGGGCCGGAACCCTTTGTCAGGACTGAAGGATGAAAGATGGGGAAGGATTTGAAGAATGCTTGTAGCTTCAGTTGAAAGACCAGTAATTTGAAAGACAAAGGGGTGGGGGAGGGGAAGCATTGATGTCATAGCCCTGAAAACAATGGCTGGTAGAAGAAAGAGGCCCATCTCTCTCCCACTTCAACTCTGCTTCCCATTCCCGTTCAGATATGTCCATACATGGCCTCCTCTACTGCCATGATGAGGCTAAACTCAGGTTGGAGGAGCAACACCTCATATACGTCTAGGTAGTCTCCAACCCCTTGGTATGAACATAGAATTCTCCAACTTCCGGTAATTCCCTCCCCCTCCCTTCCTCTATCCCTATGTCACTCTACCCCCTCCCCCAGCTCCCTCATGGTTCCGCCTCCTCCTTCTACTACCCATTGTTTTCAAGGCTATGACGTCAATGCTATCCCTCCCCCACCCCTTTGTCTTTCAAATTACTGGTCTTTCAACTGAAGCTACAAGCATTCTTCAAATCCTTCCCAATCTTTCATTCTTCAGTCCTGACGAAGGGTTCCGGCCCGAAAAGTTGACTCGTCGTTTCTGACTGATGCTGCCCGACCTGCTGAGTTCATCCAGCGTACTGAAAGTGTTGCTTTGATCCCAGCATCTGCAGATTATTTTGTGTTAATATACAAACTTCCAGTGGGAATTGAACCCAGTTTGCCGGCACTGTAAAGCGTTACGCTAACCCCTATCCCACCTCTGTTGGCCCGATATTGATTTGTTGCTAATCTCAATGATTTGCTGATACAGATTTGTACGCAGGGATTAATATGTCTTAACAAATCCCATGGGTTAGTCCCATTTACATACCCAAGAACACTCTAAATCGGAGGCACCCGACCTTTCTAATGGCATTAAGCAAGGGGTTCTGTGGACCCAAGGTTGGGACCCCCTACTCTAAATTCCTTAGATGTCGAACAGATGCACAAAAAAACTATGGATGCAGTTTATTCTGCAATGTTTGATTGTCCTTTATCTCTCAATGGCTCCCTGAAAATGCACCCACTTTCAATGACAGTGATTAACGATTAGCTTTGTTTGTCACACGGATATTGAAACATCCGTGGGAGTAAGTCTTTGTGTCAGTGAGGATTGTGCTGGGTTAGCCCGCAAGTGTCATCCAATATACCATGACACAACTCATTAACCCTAACCGTTCATCCTTGGAATGTGGGAGGGAACCAGAGCACCTGAAGCAAACCAACGCGGTCATGAAGTGAAAGGGTAGCGGTAGGAATTAGACAATAGACAATAGGTGCAGGAGTAGGCCATTCGGTCCTTCGAGCCAGCACCGCCATTCACTGTGATCATGGCTGATCATCCACTATCAGTATCCAGTTCCTGCCTTATCCCCATAACCTTTGATTCCACTATCTTTAAGAGATCTATCCATCTCTTTCTTGAAAGCATCCAGAGACTTGGCCTCCACAGCCTTCTGGGGCAGAGCATTCCATATATCCACCACACTCTGGGTGAAAAAGTTTTTCCTCAACTCCATTCTAAATGGCCTACCTCTAATTCTTAAACTGTGGCCTCTGGTTCTGGACTCACCCATCAACGGGAACATGCTTCCTGCCTGCAGCGTGTCCAATCCCTTAATAATCTTATATGTTTCAATAAGATCCCCTCTCAGCCTTCTAAATTCCAGAGTATACAAGCCCAGTCATTCCAATCTTTCGACATATGACAGTCCCGCCATCCCAGGAATTAACCTTGTGAACCTACGCTGCACTCCCTCAATAACAAGAATGTCCTTCCTCAAATTTGGAGACTAAAACTGCACACAATACTCCAGGTGTGGTCTCACCAGGGCCCTGTACAGCTGCAGAAGGACCTCTTTGCTCCTATACTCAATTCCCCTTGTTATGAAGGCCAGCATGCCATTAGCTTTCTTCACTGCCTGCTGTACTTGCATGCTTACTTTCAGTGACTGATGTACAAGAACACCTAGATCTCGTTGTACTTCCCCTTTTCCTAACTTGACTCCATTTAGATAATAACCTGCCTTCCCATTCTTACCACCAATTAAACCCAATTGGAGATTGCTGGCGCTGTTATAGCATTATACTAATCGCTAAACTACCATGCCACTTTGTTATTGTTAGTATGATGAACCATTCCATTAACGTGGGAACTAAACAAAATGATACTTAAGTAAAAGCAACATCTTTAGTTATGAATGCCTCGTGATCTGTTGCATGAGTGAAACAGACAATGGTGAAAATGTTCAGCGGGCCGAGCAGCATCTCTGGAGCAGGAAACAAAGTTGTCATTTCAGATCTAAGACCTTACTGAAACAGTGCCATTGCAATCTTTCTGCTTCGTATTCCGTCCGTACAGTTGCACTTGACCTCTGCGCATCCAGTCGATGACAGGCACAAGAGGTAATGCAGATACTGTAAATCTAGAACAATACACACAGCAGGTCAGGCAGCGTCTATGGTTGGGAATAAACAGTTGACAATTCAGGCCAAGACCCTTCATCAGGATGGAGGTCCAATGAAGGGGTCTCAGTCCGAAACGTCGAGTATTTATTCCCATTCACAGATGCTGCCTGACCTTCTGAGCTCCTCTAGCATTTTGTGTGAGTTACAGTCATTGACAGGATTGTGAATCTGCACAATGGGTTAATCATAGAAAGTTTATTGTCATTCTTGGAGATAGTTACAAAGCAGGACATGATGATCTATACTTTTGCTTAATTCAGTAGTATTTTCTAGTCTACTTACAGTTTATCTAATCTGACCTCTGTGCTCAAAGCACATTCTAAACAGCCATCTGTAACACTACACAGCACAACATGCAACCAATCGCCAAGAAAAGACTGTATGATACACATTCTTCTTTAAAGAGGAATGGAATGCACATCACTACAACAAAACGGAACGTTAAGGGCTACTACAAAGGGGTCTTGATAAGGACAATACTGATACGTTACACGTCTGCTGGTATCGGTTAACATCCACGCTGGAGATTGAGCTCCGCGTGTGTGCAGGGCTTAAGGATACAAGGTAGAATGGGGAGGGGACACTAGACAGGCTCTGGTGCAGGTCCTGAGGTACGATACAAAGGAACGTTATGAAGGTCACTTGTGGATTACTGAGGTTCCTGCCGGCAGCAATTATAAATTAAATATAACGAGATCTTGAGAATGCAAATTGCATTGAATGGAGTGGATCCTCATAGCCTTTACTGCTTTAACACTGTAAATTGGAGAGGGAAAAAAAGGATAAAGAGCTAAGAGGAACTATTAAATGATGTTAACTCAAAATTGATGTACAGACCATTAGGAAAGTATTATAAATATTAGAAAACATCAACCCCAGTTACTTCTTGTTTTATCCATTTATGGATTTCTATGGCAACTCTACCAAACTGTTCTAAGTATGTCGTGGAAAGGGCTGGATAAGGGAAAATGCACAGTTTAAATATTTTCTTCACCTCTTGCCCTGCCAGCCAAAATGTAACGATAGATGAGAAAATCAGAAACAAAACGTATCAAATAATGTAACAGGGTTGTCAGTGATCTTGTGAACCACTGTGAAATTGTTACTGTCCGGTTTCCGTAGAAGGTGCTATTGGTGACTTGCAAGAATCTACTCCCGCACGGCCTTTTCCCAGACAGAGGTGCCTCTCCCCAGCTGTGCACCAACACGGTAACTAAATCTTTTCTTGGCCTGAGCGACATTGCTGCAAAGAATGCACAGCGTGTTTCAATTTCCCAGCTTTAGTGTACTCGCAAAGTCCTTTACCTGGAAGAGGAGGAAAAAATGACTTCGTCATCATCGAAGGACATATTTTAAGTTCACAAGCTCACCTACCAGAGCAGATAACACCAATACGACACCAGCTAGAACTATGACAGTTCAGGAGAGCTGTCGCATTAATGTAATCAGTCATTACCCTGTCCCTGCTGTAACACTTTGCAGCTATGGACGGGGGAATTCTGTGGAGAATTGTGTGTCAATACGTACTGCCCGTTTAGCCTGCTGGTGCTTAGGACAGCAATGAAGGTCCTTCATCTGTCCTTGGCCACTCAGATGTAGAAGGATTCTTCATTGCCGTTTCCATAACAACTTTGTTTTACGAGTCAGGGTTGTTAGCCCTGAGCTGAACCCCCGAACCTACCCTTTGACCTGTTTGGCATGGGTGACCCTACCAAGGGCCAAAGCATAAAGGCCTGACTCCTGGTCATTGAGGCACGCAAACTCCCAAACGACAATAAGCTTGCGATCTTCTTGGAGGCTGTATGGATCATACACTCAGTAATTTCAGGAGTTGGAACACAGAGCTGATATCAGATAAACAGTTCCTTCTGCCCATCTACCCGCATTACATCCAAATCCTTCTATGCCTTGTCTATCTTATGTGCCTGCCTGGATTTAGATCCAGTTTCTACGTTTAAGAATCATAAACACAGAAGATTCTTCAGATGCTGAAAACCCGAAGCAACACACACAAAATGCTGGAGGAACTCAGCGGGTCATACAGCATCTATGGGACCGTTTATTCCTCTCCATAGATGCTGCGGCCTGACCTGCTGAGTTCCTCCAGCATTGTGTGTGTGTGTGTGTGTGTGTGTGTGTGTGTGTGTGTGTGTGTGGCGGGGGGGGGGGCTCTGGGTTTCCAGTATCTGCAGAATCTCTGCTGTTTTTGATTCTTAAACGGAGTGATGGTATCTATTTCCTCTAGCTCCCATGGCAGTATATTCCAGCTGAACCACTCACTGTGTTAAAAAAAAAATATTTTCTCCACTGACTCCCTTTAAAATTCCTCCCTCTCAACTATGCCCTCTTGTTTCTGATACACCTCCAACCTGGGAAAAAATTTTTGATGACCCACCCCATCTATGTCTCCCATTATCTTACACACCACTATCAAAGTTCAAATTAAATTCATCATCAAAGTACATATATGCCACCATATATCACCTCAAGATTCATTTTCTTGCAGGCATATTCAATACATCTATAGAATAATGACCTTAAGCGAATCAATAAATGCCCAACTGGGGCGTTCAATCAGAGTGCAGAAAACTACAAACTGCGCAAATACAAAAAGAAAGGAACACCTATAATAAATAAATACGCAATAAATAGAGAGGACATGAGATGGAAGTGAGTCCAGTGATTGTGGGAACATTTCAGTGATGGGGCAAGTGAAGTTGTGTGAACTTAACCCCTTTGGTTCAATGATGTTCTCCTCACCTTCGAGGAGATCTTAAAAGATTGTGCCTCGAGAGGGCAGTGTCCGTCATTGAGGACCCTCACCCTGTATTTGTTACTTCCTCTGGAAATGAAGTTGAGTGAAGTTATCCCCTTTGGTACAAGGGCCAGATGGCTGAGGGGTAATAATGGTTCCTGAACCTGGTAGTGAGTGTCCTAAAGCTCCTGTACTTTCTTCCTTTCTTTTTCAAATCTTTTTATTGTTATATACAGGAAAAAATAACATGAGTACATTGAAGTAACAACACTTACAATAGCTCAAAAAAAACATTATCTTAAAGATTGAAAAAAAAATTTTGTGATAACAAAAAAAACCTACTAAGCAGATAAGAGAGAAAAAAAAGAACCCATTAGGTGTACAACCCCGGAGCCATGCGTTATACAAAAAGCTTCTAAAAATAAACATCAAACCGCCAGCAAGAAAAGAAAATATACTAAAAAAATTTACAATTAGATTGTGGAAAAATTATATCAATTAACTCAAATGATAATAACCAGCAAATGAGCCCCATCTTCTCTCAAAATCAAATAAAGGTTCAAAGGTTCGACTTCTAATTTTCTCCAAACTAAGACATAGCATCACTTGAGAGAACCATTGTGACAAAGTGGGAGCTGATGTATCCTTCCACTTCAACAAAATGGCCCTAACTGTACTTTCTTCCTGATGGCAACAACGACCTGGGTGGTGGGGTTCCCTAATGATGAATGCTGCCTTCCTACGACAGTGTTTCAGGTAGGCGTGTATCAAGTCAGCCCCTAGCCTTTCTTGCCTCAAGGAATACAAGCCCTGCCTAACCAATCTCCCAACACCCAACCCCACCATAACTAAAATCCCCCAAGCCAGTGTAATAACATCCTTCCAGAACCTCACAGAATACCCCAAGTGTTACCTAACCAGTATTTCAACATAACAGCCTAACCCTTTTATTCTATGCCCCAGCCTAGGAGGGAAAGCATGTCAGATGTTTTATTTATCACCAGTGCCGCCACGTTCAGGAAACAATGGCCTTAGGTCTCTCTCAGCATTCCTCAGAGCCATAAAAAGTTATTGACAAAATATGTCCATATATAGCTAGGGTGCCTGAGATTTTTGCACAGTACTGTCGTACTTTAAGCATTGCATTGCACTGCTGCCGCAAAAATAAAACAAATTTCATGGCATATGTGAGTAATTATCAACCTGATTCTGATATGGGTCTCTGTCGTGGACCGAGGGTGACAACAGGAGGAGGAGCTTAGGAGGGTTAATGGCGCCTAACGGCGACTCCTTTGCTTGCGTCTTTGGAAACAGCTCTATTTCCATCTTTAATATCTTTATTTTTCCCTTTCAGGGTTTCTTTTGAAGACCCTGACCTGGAGTTACACGCTGACCACGGTTCTTTGCGGGAATGGTTTCACGACTGGCCGTTACTCGGCATGCCAAGGGCTCGGCCTAAGAACTCAGCTCACCTTTGGAGGGTCGCGATCTCGTGGCTCTGGAGACGGGCGGATTGAAGGTCGGTGTCTGGGCAGGAGATCGTTGTGTCGTGGGAGATGGAAGATCTCTGGCTGTGTGCCCAGAGGCCTGAGATCATTGGGCACAGAGCTTGGAAAAAGCGATGCAATGGACTTTTAACATCGTAAACCAGCAAGTTGTTTGTTATGTCTCCCCTCTCGCTGTGAAATGGAGATGCCTCTTTCTCCCTTATTAGGGAGAGAGAGAGAAAGCCCGTGGTATGTCGAATACTGGGTGAACAAGTAGTCTTTGGAGTACAGCAATCTGTGTTCTTGCTGTTGCTTTGCCCACGCTTGAGTGCTTGGTGTCAGTGCCCAAGGTTTTTTTTTGCCTGTGGGGGGAGGGGGGATTGTTGCTCACTGCTGCTTACACGCGGGAGGGAGGGGGAACTCAGGGGGGGGGACTTCGGGGTTCTAACATTTAACTGTCATTCATTCTTTGGGGGCATTCTTCTGTTTTCGTGGACGGTTGTGAAGAAAAAGCATTTCAGGACGTACATTATATACATTTCTCTGACATTAAATGTACCTTTGGAGGGGGCAGGGAGAGGCGAATCGTGGTTGGG
This sequence comes from Mobula hypostoma, assembly GCF_963921235.1. Classification (NCBI taxonomy): domain Eukaryota; kingdom Metazoa; phylum Chordata; class Chondrichthyes; order Myliobatiformes; family Myliobatidae; genus Mobula; species Mobula hypostoma. The sequence goes on along the minus strand of NC_086104.1, from coordinate 150,585,718 downwards.
AAAAGGGGAAAGGGGAAAGGGGAGGGGAGGGGAGTGGGAGGCACCAGAGAAACATTCTGTAATGACGAATAAGCCAACTGTTTGGAATCAAATGACCTTGTCCGGTGTCTCCATGCTGGGTGTGTCTGCACCCGCACCCCCCCAAGCCTGCCACTCCCGCTCTGCCACCTGCCCCACATCCCTCCCACGGTGCTCCACCTTCGCCATTCCCAACGTCCTTTGCTCCCACCGATTTACAAATTAGCTCTCCAGTCCATGTGGACAAACTCAGAACTGTGCCAAAGTCTTCAGCACCTGAGACATATATGTGCCAAAGACTTTCACACAGTTCTGTATATATATATCACCATATACTACATTGAGATTCAATTTCCTGCAAAGTAAAGAAGTCCAATAGAATTCATGACAAGCAACCAAAGTGCAAAAGAAGACAAGATAGCATAAATAATTAAAAAGGGGGTTAAAAATAAATAAATAATACAGAGAACATGAGTTGTCGAGTCTTTGAAAGTGAGCTCCAAGGTTGTTTGCAGAGCTGTATGGCAGTGAAGGGAAAAGCGAGGAAAAGCACAAGGAGAGAGCACCTGTTTCAGAAGCGCTTCTTGTCGTGTTTTATCATTCTCAAACTCCTCATTAACATCCAACACCAACACTGGAACGGTCTTCAGATGATCAAAGTGGAGTCTGGTGGAAACAAGGGAAGCTTGAGTTTAATCACTATCCGAATAAAACCAAGAGTTTCCGCAGAAGCTGGAAATCCAGAGCAACACACACAAAATGCAGGGGGAGCTCAGTAGGTCAGGCAGCGCCTGTGGTAAGGAGCAAACTGCTGGTGTTTCTAGTCAAGACCCTTCACCAGTCCTGTTGGGGGTCTTGGCCTAAAACATAGACTGTTTATTCCACTCCATAGATGCTGCCTGAGCTGCTGAGTTCCTCCAGCATTTTGTGAGTGTGTCCACATAAAATCCTCGTTTTTCTTCCAAAAACCACTCTGCACTTTCATGTTTTCTGATCATTCCTAGATGCACACAGTTCAAAAGAACTAGAATATAAAAGCAAGGACGTAGTGCCAAGGCTTTCTAAATCACTGGGTCAGACCACACTTGGAATATGGCGAGAAGTTTGGAGGCCTTTCTAAGGAAGGATGGGCTGGCATTGGATAGGGTCCAGAGGACAATCACAGGAATGATCCTGGGAAAGAAAGAGTTAACATACGAGGAGTGTTCAATGGCTCTGGACTTGTACCCACTGCAGTTTAGAATAATGAGGGGGGGGATCTCATTGAAACCTACCAAATATTGAAAAGCCTATTTCAGGGGTTCCCAACCCGTTTTTACGCCACGGACCAATTCCATTAAGCAAGAGGTCCGTGGATGGAGTGGACATGGAGAAGATGTTTCCTATGGTGGGGGAACCAAAACCAGAGGGCACAGCCTGAGAATAAAAGGATGTCCCTTTAGAATAGAGATGAGGAGGAATTTCTTTAGCCAATGGGTGGCGAATCTGTGGAGTTCATTGCCACAGATGGCTGTGGAGGCCAAGTCATTGGGTATATTTAAAGTGGGTGTTGATAGGTTCTGGATTAGTCGGGGCGTCAATGCTTACAGGGAGAAGGCAGGAGAATGGGGTTGAGAAGGATAATAAATCTGCGATGACAGAATGGCGGAACAGCCTTGATGGGCCAAATGGCCTAATGTGGCTCCAATCAATGTCTTATGGTCACATGACCAACTCAAGATGGATACCTGATGGGGCAATACTCCTTGCCTTCCTTCTCCTGTGGGGAGCTGCATCTTCTCAGATTGCATTTTATGGTTGACAACATAGGTGACATTTGGGACTGAGACACAAGATGCAAAATGAGTTGGGTCACTATGCAGGAGGGCAGGATGAACTAACCAGAAAGACCTACTGGAGTCAGGAATTAAAATATATTGGAAATGTAGGAGCCAATTCCACTTAAATAATTTGCGACATAAATAGTAGACCTCACAAAAAAGTTTAGAATTGAACAAAATGTGTACTAAATGCTGAAAGGCCTAGGCAGAATGGACGTGCAGAGGATGTTTCCAGTAGCGGGAGAATCTAGGTCCAAAGGACACAGCCTCGGGATACAAGGAGATCCCTTTAGAACAGAGATGAGGAGGAATTTCTTCAGCCAGAGGGCTATGAATCTGTGGAATTCATTGCCACAGATGGCTGTGGAGGTCGTCACTGGGTATATTTAAAAAAAGAGGTTGATAGGTACTTAATTAATACGGTGTCAAAGGTTATGGGAGAAGGCAGGAGAATGGGGTTGAGAGCAAAAATAAATCAGCATGGTGGAATGGTGGAGCAGACTTGATGGGCTGAATGGCCTAAGTGGCTCCTACATGCTATGGTCTAAAATCAATATTGAGGGAAAGGTAGAGGGTTTGATGCTAGTTATGTCTAGTACACTGGGGCTCGGTCATGACACTTCCTTTTCTTGTGATGTGCAGAACTAATTATAGCTTCTAAACGAGGTCAGGTGAAATTCTACCTTTGCTGCATAAACATGCATACAATCAGGTAATGTTTGCGCATTGCACAGGTGAAACTCCCGCATAAGATGCACAGGTGCCGGAGGGCGAGGCCCTGCCACACAGCAGTCAGCCGTGGTGGCCACGCCAGCTCAGGAAGGCTGACGGGCTGTGGGTGGGGCCACGCCTTCGCTCGGTGATCTGGAAAACCCGGCAGGGATCCCTGAGCGGTCTCGAGGAGCACGGAGGAGTGGAGTAGCCGTGGACGGATTCTTTCGTTCACGGCTGGTCATTTTATCAACTCCTAGAAGTAGTTGTGTCCAACCACCCCCACCTGGGAGATTTGTAAAACACAAATGCAGTTGCTGGACATCTGAAATAACACAGAAAATACTCTGACCCGTAACATTAACTCTGCTTCTTTATTCACAGATGCTGCCTGACCTGCTGAGTATTTCCAACATTCACGCATCTCATTTAAAAAAAACATTAAGATACAAGGTGGACCAGACCCTCCGGCCCTTGAGACCACTTCACCCAGCAACACCCCAGTTCAATCCTAGCCTAAATACAGGACAATTTACAATGACCAATTCACCTACCAACCAGTATGTCCTCAGAGGAAACCAGAGCACCCTGAGGAAACCCACGCAGTCACGGGGAGAACGTACAAACTCCTTACAGGTAATAGTGGGAATTGAACTCGGGTGGCCTGTACTGCAAAGCGTCGTGAAAAAGCTAGCCACTACACCACCTCAGAAACAGGCCCTTCAGCCCATCCTATCTGTGCTGACCAAGAAACTACCTAAATAGTCCACACATCAGTACTTGGTTCATCGCCTGTCCTAGAGTCAGCTATAGAGTCATAGATATGTAATTTCTGGTTTAATGTCCGTGAATAAGATATTTAATCCATGATGTTTACCTCACTATGTGCTGAACTGAGGCCGTGAGCCTGCTCCAGCTCCTCCAGACTTTGTGTCTAAGGACTCACTTTCATTCTAAATGCCACCTGCTCACTTTTACTGCTGGCGTGATTTGTTTTCTTTTCTCTCTCTCTGCACATGTGAGCATTTGTCGGTCTTTTTTTTTAATGGGTTCTTGTGCTGTGGCTGCCTGAAAGGAGACAAACCTCACAATTGTACAATGTACACATAAGTCGATGAAAAATGTACTCTGCACTTTTTGATCTCTGTTTCGAGGCTGTTAGACACATGAGTATGCTGGAAATGGGGAGATATGGATCATGTGCAGGCAGAAGAGATTTAATTCGATTTGGCCTCATGTTTGGCACAGATAATGTGGGGCAAAGGGCCTGTTCCTGTGATTTATTGATCTGTGATCTATGTTTAGTTCAGAAATACAAAGAATGAGACATTAGGTGGTTAAAGAGGTTGAGGAGTACTCCTAGTTTCTGGATAACAATCACTGTGTTGGACTGAAACAGGACAATAATCAGTAAGTTCTGTCTCACAGAGGAAGATTGAAACTTCGCATCCCTGCCAATTGGCAGATCAGATGGGAGGATAGTGGTGCACAAGTGGGGTTGTATTATTGATTAAGGAAACTATTTTAGTACTGGGAATAATGATTTGGCAGAGATAGTGGAGACAGTCTGTTTTTCTGTTATGAGTACTTGATAAAACAGCCATAACCAGCAAGTTTTAAAACTCAGTCTTAAAACTTCTGAAGAACCCCTGGATGAAAACATCTCCAGATCCAACTGATCTGTTAAAGGTCCAAATTCAACTGATTTGTTAAATCCTTCAAGCATTTCTGGGTGAAAATAACCAACGGAAGTCCCAAACTTTTCAGAATGTGGTGTAACACACCGATTCACTACAAAGACCAGAAATACAGTGCCTTGTGTGGAAAGAAACCACTGTCCTGAATAAAGATCTAACTCCTGCAAGTTAGCCAGCTTTAACCTGATAACTTGGATCTCAGTGGGGACACTATCAACGTGGGCCTAATGGCTCTGAATAGTGACCATGGCAACCTTGATCAAGTGTGCTCCACATAACAGCATTCTGCCCTCTCTGTTCACTGCTGGCTCGACGAAGGCCAACCCCCTTTCATCAGCAGCTTTCGAGTACTTAGCCAGCTCAAGCCACAGGCTCAAGATTTCTGCTCCGTTGGGAAGAAGAGCAGCCTATGCTGAAGCCAGAGCAGTGAGCTTCCATTGTTATGAATTGGGATTTGGAAAGGACATCAAATATATTTGGACAAGTACGTGGATAAGAGAGATTTAGAGTAGGAGTTCCCAACCTGGGGTCCACAGACCCCTCAGTTAATGGTTTAAAAAAGGCTTGGAACCCCGGACTTAGAGGGATATGGGCTAAACGTGGGCAAATGGGACCAGCATGAATGGGCATCTTGGTCAATACAGACCAGTTGGGCCAAAGGTCCTGTTTCCATGTTGGAAGATTCAATGAGTCGAAGGAAAGGTGACAAGCTGCAGTCCTAGACTCACTAGAACTAATTAAACAATAAGGAAAAAGGCAGAGAGCATCTGACATTGTAATGCACAATAAAAACAGAAAATGTTATGAAACACTCAGCAGGCTGGGCAGCATCTGTGGAGAAAGAAAATGAGTTGATGCTTCAGGTCAAAGACCCTTCAACAGAGCCGGTATTAAGATCGGAAATAATTCGGAAAATGTGTAGCTCAGGTGATTGATGGTTGGACTGAGTTGTTCTCTGATCTTGGCAATTTACTTGCCAAGAACAATCTACAATCAACAATGCACTAACGACGTCTCCTTGTATGGTGACGGAACGTTTACAAGTAAATTGCTTAGATCAGAGAACAACTCAACCCTTGACCCAGCCAGGTATTAAGATTGTCATCACCTTTGGAGGTGGTGCAAAGGAGGTTCCCCCGGTGGGGGAGGGGGGGAGATCCGGGGGGGGGTTAGCCTACGAGGAGAGATTGAGTCGTTTGGGACTGTACTTGCTGGATGTGAGAGGGTCTTGCAGAAATTACGTAAGGGATAGATACAATAGCAGCAGGAAATTTGTTTCTGCTAGTAGGTGAGATGACAACTAGGGGGCATAGTCTCAAGATTCAGGGGAGTAGATTTAGGACAGAGATGGGGAAAAACTACTTTTCCCAGAGAGTTGTGGATCTTTGGATTTCTCTGCACAGGGAACCAGCAGACACTACAGTACCTCATTAGGTATATTTATGACTCAGTTAGATAGATTTTTGCACTGCAGGGGAATTATGAGGAAAAGGCAGGTAGGTCCACGGCCAGGTCAGCTATGATCTTACTGAGCAGGTTCAAGGGCCAGTTGGCCCATGGCCTACTCCTGTTTCTATTTTTTTAATGTTCTTATAATCTTATGTTCAATCTCTTTGATCTCCATTTGCCAGAATTCACAATTTGCCTTAAATGTGCACTCCAAGGTCAGCAGAATTCTGAGCTATTTCACTCACTCAGTGGACTTGTTCACCAGCCAGTTCTCATGCTGAGAATGGAGCTTCTCCAGGTAATCCAGCTGGACGTTCTTCTCTTCAGCTCTCCCCCTTTGCTGAAGCCTTTCTAAACATTTCTGCAGGGACATAAGCAGCGGAAATTGCAAACCTTTCAGACGGGGATCTTACCACACCCACACACCACCAATGATCCAAAGGCTTTAGTGCCCTCAGGTAAACCGGAGCCACTTACCTCAGGGGATGCCCGAAGATAGATGATTCCTTCCAGAGCAATTCGAACACCAAACTGATTGAGGAGAAAAGTATGCCAGTCCTGATAGACAGCCCATTCCGTTGCATTTAAGCAACCCAGTTCATAAAGACTGGAAGCAAATACATACCTGTAAAAAAGGGTCAAAATTGAGAGTTTTGCCCAAAGGTTACTGGTTTATTATTGTCACATGTACCCAGATACTGTGAAAAACTTTTGCTTGCATGCCATCCAGATCAATCTAATCATGAATACTTGGATGCTAAGTCAGTGGGTATACTTAAAGAAGAGGTTGATACATTCTTGACTAGTAAGGGCACCAAAGGTCACAGGGAGATTTCAGAAGAATGGGGTTGAGAGGGATAGTAAATCAGCTAGTGGAATGGCGGAGCAGACTTATAAGCAGCAAAATGCTGGAGGAACTCGGCAGGCCAGGCAGCTTCAAAGGAAAAGAGTGAACAGTCAACGTTTCCGCCGAGACCCTTCTTCAGGACTGGTCGGCTGTTTACTCTTTTCCATAGACGCTGCCTGGCCTGCTGAGTTCCTCCAGCATTTTGCGTGTGTGTGTGTTGCTTTGATTTCCAGCATCTGCAGATTTTCGCTTGTTAGTGAATCTTGTGTGTAGCACAAAAATAGAATGCAAAATATGGTGTTAGTTACAGAGAGTGTGCAGTGCAGGCAGGCAAGTACAGCACAAGGGCCACGGTGAGGTAGACTGAGCAATCAGGAGTTTAACAACAGCAGGGTAAATTCAAAGTTTAAAGTAGATATATTATCAAAGTATGTATACGTCACTAAATACTACACTCAGATTCATTTTCTTGCAGGCATTCACAGTAGAACAAGGAAACACAATGGAATCAATGAAAAAAACGACACACAAAGACCAACAAGCAACCAATGTGCAAAAAAAGACGAACTGTGCAAATACAAAAAAAGCCCAAATAATAACGAATAATTAAGTAAGTAAAATCTACCTTTGAGCCTGGTGGTGCCTGTTTAGAAATTTTATTATAGGAAGGATGTGGAAGCTTTAGAGAAGGTGCAGAGGAGATTTACCAGGAAGCTACCTGGATTAGAGAGCATGTCTTATGAGGATAGGGTGAGTGAGTTAGGGTTTTTCTCTTTGGAGTGAGGGAGGATAAGAGGTGATTTTACAGAGGTGTAGAAGATTATAAGAGGCATATTTAGGGTGGACAGCCAGAGACTTTTCCCCAAGGTGGAAATGGCGAATATGTGAGGGCATAGTTCTAAGATGACTGGAGCAAAGTATAGGGGGGAATGTAAGAGATAGTTTTTATTTTCACACAGAGAGCATTAGCTGTGTAGAACGTGTTGCCAAAGGTAGTGTGGAAGCAGATATATTAGGGACGAGTACATAGACACATGGACAAAAGAAAAATGGAGGCTATGGAGAAGGGAGGAGTTAGATTAAAAGGTTGGTAGAAAGTTGTGGGCCGAATGGCTTGAACCACGTTCTCTGATGTAAGGGGCTTTGCTGAGCCGGTGGGAAGTGTAGACAGAGTCCACGGAGGGGAGGCTGGATTTTGTGATGGATTGGGCTGCGTTCACAACTCTCTGCCATTTCTTGCAGTCCCGGGTGGAGCAGTTGCCATGCCGACGTGCGGCGCTCTCTGTAGTGGAACAACAGGTATTTCAGGTTCTTTCAAGGAGCTTCTGCAAATTTGTGATTAAATTCTGCTAAAGATGCAACCACCTTTATAACAGCAGGCTGGTGAATTTAAAAGCAGGCTGGAGAGTGGGTTGCAGCAGTGAAGATTTTGTCAAAGTTCAATGGCTTTATTGTTCAGTTGTAAAGGTTCTGAGTCAGATTTATTTATTACATGTACATTGAAAGATACAGTGAGGGCCGGCTGGTGGCACAATGACATCAGCACCAGACCCGGGAGCGGAGGTTCCTGGGTTCGAAACCAGTCCAGTCCGCTCCCGAGTACGCTTTCCATCCGTGCCGGGTTGAGTGTTGAGATCGCAACTCGACCTCGTAAAATAAAGGGAAAATACTGCGAAAATGTTTGTGTGAGGAGTGGCGTGACACACAGTCTCTCTCTCGCTCCACGCCTTGTGAAGGCCATGAAAAAGATGTCATCACAGGGACACGCAGACGCGCACGCACGCACGTGCACACGCCAAAAAAAAGAAAGAAAGAAAGATACAGTGAAATGTGTCATTTGTAATAACAGTCAACACAGCCAATAATGTGCCCGCACCTGAGATAGGTACGTGTGTGTATTCGGGCACCAATACAGCATGGCCACGATGCTCAGCACAACATGCAGTAGGCAGCCATTGATCTCAGGGGATCGTGGGTTTGTGCCTCTGGTGGACTGTGTCCTCTCCAGGCCGCAAGCCTGGGCAGGAAGATTTGAAGAACCGGCTGTTGCCCTTGCAGTGGGTTCCCCCTCTCCACGTCACTGATGTAGTCCAAGGGAAGGGCAAACGCCAGTACAGCTTGGCACTGGTGTCATTGCAGAGGTAGCCAGAGTGAAGCTATAAAAAACAACATCAAACCGCCAAGGGACCCTGGCTCTGGATTTCTTCCACGTGGTTTCCCATGGGTGGGTATGGCTGCAAGTTTTAACAGAGGTCTAAAATCAGAGTCCTTCTGCTGGGCAGGCTGCCGTCCGAGGCTGGCGAGCCCCGCCTGGCTGAATCGACACAACACAGAACACAAGGAAACAGGACGTACCAAGCAACAAAACAATCACAGTGAAACGAGCCCCGTATCTTCCTGCCTCCCTCTACTCATGCACATACACAGCCCTCTAATCCCAGGTTAGGTCTCCTTTGGGTTCCGGCCTCCAGTGGATTCATAGATTCATAGATACTGGGCTGGATTACCCAGCAGACTCACAGAGATTTGCGGACTCCAGCTATCGGGCATCAACTTCTGGGCTTCTTATTGACCTTTGGCTTCAATCTTGATCTTCAATCAACCTTCGGGCTTTGATCTGGAACTCCGATCAACCTTCGGGCTTTGATCTGGAACTCCGATCAACCTTCGGGCTTTGATCTGGACTTCCAATCGACCTTCAAGCTTTGATCTTCAGTGTAAACCCAGTACTCGCAGATAGTAACGAATGAGGGCCTAAATTCTAGGCCTTGAATGCCAGTCTCATCAATGGCTTTAGTTCATTATGTGTCATGTAGTATGACGTGGGTGATCATGGTCTTTCCAAGACCACGATTGTTCTTGGCAACTTTTTCTACAGAAGTAATTTGCTATTGCCTTCTTCTGGGCACTGTCTTTACCTGAAGGGTGGCCCCAGCCATTTTCAGTACTCTTCAGCCTGGCGTCAGTGGACACATAACCAGGGCATGGTATGTATCAGCTGCTCAGACGACCATCCCCCATGGCTTCACGTGACCCTGATCGGGCAGGGGGTGGGTGCTAAGCAGGTGCTACACATTGCCTAAAGGTGACCTGAAGTCTAGTAGAGGGAAGGAGTGCCTTACACCTCCTCTCACCTCCACCCTACCAATGATAAAACCCCAAAAACGAGATCTCAAACTCTAGTCTTGTTGATGATGGGACCCCAAACATCTTCACCAGTCTGCTGGCCCCAACCGTGTCCTTGCTACCGGCCTTTGAACGTGAAACAGAGTTTAGACTCTGGTCTGTCCTCTAATTTCCCTGACATCCCTGTCCCTAAATCCCAACCTGACCCATAACTCCCCTCTCTGCCCCAAAATCCATACCTACGAACCTAAAGAATGTCTGAAAAAAATCTGCCTGAGCTGCAACCCCAATAAAGACGACAGCTTGGCACCATCTTGAGTCACAAGGGTTCAGATTCAGTCACCTAACTGTGAGAGCTCACTTCAGCTGAGGGAACAGTGGGGTTAGTTAGAAGAGAGGAAAACAAGTCAGCCACAATTCATCCCCACAGCCATCGGGTTATTGGACTGACCTGAAAACCCTCACCCTCTGTGGACAATATATCTTTTTCTCTCTCTCCTTACATTAATGTCATTTTATTTTGTTGTGTAAGTTATGTATAATTTATGTTAATTTAACATAAATTATGTTAATATGTATCATGTGCTGTGCTGCTCGTACAAAAAGCAGTATTCATGGCATTCATACCCTGTGTCTATGAACAGTACAATAAAGGTCCTTTGGCACACAATGTTATGCCAACTTCTTAACCTACTGTAAGGTTGATATAACCCTTCCCTCTGTTTCTCTATGATCTGTGTGCCTATCTAATTAGAGCTTCTTAAATGTCCCAAATGTATCTGCCTCTGCCATCACCACTGTCAGGGCATTCCACGCACCCACCACTCTCTGTGTAGAAAGCTTACCTCTGACATCCCCCGAAACTTTCCTCCAATCACCTTTAAATTATGCCCCTTCATTTTAGTCCTATCTCCCTGGAGAAGAAGTCTCTGGCTACACACACGATCTATGCCTCTAATCATCTTCTCATAGATTGGAAGTACATTTATTATCAAAGTATGCATGCAGTATACAACCCTGAAATTTGTCTTCCCCACAGAAAGCAACGAAACAAAGAAAACCATGGACACTTTTGAAGAAAAACATCAACCACCCCCTAGTGCGCAAAAAACAAATCGTGCAACGGCAAAACCAAGCGAAGGACGCAGAATGTAAAACCCAAAATTGAAAGAGTCCTGGCATATTCGACAGCTCAATCAAGTCACCTCTCATCCTCATCTCTAGGAGCAGGTACAGTCGACGTTTCGGGCCGAGACCCTTCGTCAGGACTCGGCCCGAAACGTCGACTGTACCTCTTCCTAGAGATGCTGCCTGGCCTGCTGCGTTCACCAGCAACTTTGATGTGTGTTGCTTGAATTTCCAGCATCTGCAGAATTCCTTGTGTTTACCTCTCATCCTCCTTCGCTTCAAGTTCCTACCCTCATAAAACATGCTCTCAAATCCAGACAGCATTCGGGTAAATCCCTCTGCACATTCCCTAAAGCTTCCTATAAGAAGAGGACCTGAACTGACAATGAACCTGACATTGGATCTCATTCAGTACACAAGTGAAGACAAACCAGAGAATACATTGAGCTGTGGACAGAATGGTTTCTTGATTAAATCTCTTTTCTCTCCATCAGAACAATAAAAACAAACTGTTGGAGGAACTCAGCGGTCAGGGAGATGATCTATCGTGACAAAGGGATGGATGATATTTCAGGTCAAGACCCTGCGTTGGGACTATGAGTGCGGAGGGGAGATAGCCAGGGTAAGGAGGTGAGATAAGGGGGGGATCCAGGTGAGGAGGGGGACGATGGGCAGATGGAGCCAGTTGAATAGGAGACTGGACCAAAAGACACAGGTGCAGAATTAGGACATTTGGCTCATCGAGTCTGCTCCGCCATTCCCTCGTGGCTGATTCATTATCCATCTCAACCCCATTCTCCTGCTTTCTCCCTGTAACCTTTGACACCCTTACTAATCGAGAATCTATCAATCACCAAAATATACCCAGTGACTTGGCCTCCACAGGCACCTGTGACAATGATTTCCTCAGATTCAAACTCTCTGGCTAAAGAAATTCCTCCTCATCTCTGTTCTAAAGGGATGTCCTTGTATTCTGAAGTTGTGCCCTCTGGTCCTAGACTCCCCACTATAGGAAACATCTTCTCCCAGTCCACTCTATCTAGACCTTTCAAAATTTGATAGGCTCCAATGTGTCATTCGTCTAAATTCCGGTGAGTACAGGCCCAGAGGCAGCAAACGCTCCTCATGTTAACCCTTTCGCTCCCGGGATAATTCTTGTGAATCTCTTCTGCACCTTCCACAGTCAAAGGTTGGGGAGGGATAACTGGGGGCAACGGAAGGGACATAAACGGGGGCAACAGAGGGCTGCAGATTCAGAAATCTGCCGAGTAGGTTAGATGGTAGGTGGAATAAAATGAAGGAGTTTATGATGGACGTTTGGAACCAGTGGTGGGGGAAGGTGAGGAGGAAGAGACCCCAAGAAACTGGGAATCAGGTGGGGTGGCGGGAGAGGCTGGACAGAAGGGGAGGGGGTATGAGAGAACATGGATAGATCAGGAAAGAAAGGAACACAGAGGGAGAGATTACCCAAAATTGGAAAATTCATCTTTCATACTCCTGGGTTGTAGTCCACCCAGCTGGATTATAGGAGCTTGTTCCACTTCTGACCCCACCCTAGCACTGGAAAAGGGCAAGGACGGACAGACTGGTGTGGAAAAGGGACTTCCAACCAGGAGATCAGGATGACCATTGTGGATATCTGCAGTCTCTTGTATTCCTGTTTCCCTTCCACTGGGTTAAGACTCCTGTTCAGGGAAGGCAACATCTATCATCAAAAATCTCTACCATTTAGGCCATGCCACCGTGTCACTCTGTGATTATGAGCAATAATTAAGGCTGCTGATCGATACAATAGAAGTGGCGGTGAGAGGGAACAAAGAAAAACAGAAACCTTGTACCACAGTGGGATATCACCGCCTAATCATACATTTGTGCTGAACACTGTTGGAGCCAAAACGTGTGGCAACACTTGCAGGCTGCCCCCAGCACATCCTCAGCTGTGTTAGCTGTTAACGCAAGCGACACATTTCACTGTATGTTTCAATGTATATCATGAGTCTGAATCTGAATGTTCTTGCGGTAACCATCAGGCAGATGCTCAGGAGCCTGAAGGTTCAGGAACAGCTACTTCCTTGCAATCAGCACGGACAATATGCTGGAGGAACTCAGCAGGCCAGGTAGCATCTATGGAGAGGAATAAACAGTCAGCGTTTCGGACTTGCGAACGCTGCTCATCTGTTGCCATGTGCCTGTTATGTTGCTGCAAGTAAGCTTTCCATGTCGCCCGTGCACACATGCACAAGTGCAGATGGCAATAAACTCAGCTTAAACTCTGAACTGTTAAGCGACTGGTGCTGCAGAGTCGTACTTCCTTACATGAGCGTGGAACTTCACCAGAGTTATGTGGCGTATTGTATGATGTGGGCGATGATCGTCTCGTGACCATGATTGTTCTTGGCCAATTCCTCTACAGAAGTGGTTTGATATTGCCTTCTTCTGGGCAGTGTCTCTACAAGGTGGGCGACCCCAGCCATGATCAATACTCTTCAGGGATTGTCTGCCTGGCGTCAGTGGTCGCATAACCAGGACTTGTGATATGCACCAGCTGCTCATACGACCATCCGCCACCTGCTCCCATGGCTTCACGTGACCCTCGCTGGGGGGCTAAGCAGGTGCTACACCTTGCCCAAGGGAGACCAGCAGGCCAGTGGAGGGAAGGAGCACCATACACCTCCTTTGGTAGAGATGTATTTATATCCCACCACGCAGTGAGAACGTCAGGAACAAAATTGGTTACAATTTAAGTTTCACCCTTCACTGTGATGTGTCCTGAAGGACCTTGGCCCAAAACGTTGGCTACTTATTCTTCTCCATGGATGCTGCCTGACCCCCCAGCATACTGCATGTGTTCCTCTGCAGAATCTCTTGTGCTGACAGATACCAGAGTCAGTTACTTCTATGGCGCGTGGTTACCTGTCACTGTAGACGGATCGCTCAAATATCTGCACGGGCTCCGTTGCCCTCAGGAGCCTGGGCGACAACGGTGCCAGATGGGTCTTGATGCGGCTCATGCAGGAATGTGACTGGAAGGTGTAGGACCATCGCTGGGGATCCTGATACAGCATCTGAAGCAGGTTGCCGACGCTCTTCTGCCCAGCCGTTTCCTGGGGAGATAACAAACCACCAGCATCAAAACAAGATTTCTGCAGATGCCGGAAATTAAGAGGAAAATCCAATCAAATCAAGTTTAATTGTCATTCGAACCATGCATAGATACAGCCGAATAAGACAGCGTTCCCCTGGAGCCAAGGTGCAAAAACATACACACACATTCAAAATAACGAGAAAGGAAAAAGCGGAACATAGTCACGTAAGTAGCTGCCCGGGGTGTCATAAAGAGCTGAACGGCGGTTCAGAGTCGGCCCGCTGAACATATACAAGACGTTGGAGGAACTCAGACGGTCAGAAGCATCTATGGAGAAGAATAAACAGACAACGTTTTGTCCCAGACCTTTCATCAGGACTGGAAAAGAAGGGGGAAGGAATACAAGCTAGAAGCTGATAGGGGAAGCCAAGTGGTCTATCAGTCCAGTGCAGTTTACACAAAATGCTGGAGGAACTCAGCAGGTCAGGCAGTATCTATGGAGAGGAACAAACTGTTGGTATTTTGGTCCAATGAAGGACCTCAGCCCAAAATGTCAACTGTATATTCCTATCCATAGAGGTACCCTGACCTGCTGAGTTCCTCCAGTACTTTGTGTGTGGTATCCACAATCATTCATGTGGTTCCAAGGATCAAGGATTAACTTTATTTGTCAGATACATTTACGTGTATTAGGAATTTGCTGTGGTGTGTTGGCACAACATGCAATAAGAGAAAATTCAACAATTATAAGAATACATAATCATTTAACAAATAAATTTAGACATTAAAGGACGGATATGGAATAAAATGTGTATAAATACATAAATCCCAGCATGTGTTTACAATGTAAATAGTGTTATAAAAAGTGGATTAAGGTGTTTACAGTGCAGCGCATTGACAAGGCTAATAGATAGAGAGAGTTGGGGTGGCTAACTAGAATGGTTGATCAGATGAACTGCCTGGGGCAAGACACTTTGAAGATGCCATGAAGTTTTTTTTTGTTTTAACTACGCTATACCACTTTCCAGAAGGGAGATTTTGGAGAAGACAGCTTGCTGGGTGGGTAACACACACAAAATACCGGAGAGACTCAGCAGGTCAGGGAACATCTATGGAGAGGAATAAAGAGCCAACGTTTTGGGCCATGAACCTTCATGAAGACTATTCCTCTCCATAGATGCTGCCTGACCTACTGAGTTCCTGCAACACTTTGTGTGTGTTACTCTGAATATCCAGAATCTCTTGCAGTTACGATCTGCTGGGTGGGTAGGGCGTCCTCAATGATTTAGCCTGCCTGCTTTTTTGTCCTGGGCATGTACAACCCCTGCAGTGATGGGAGACTGCAGTCAAGCCATTAAAACCTAATGTCAAATCCAACAACTGTAGATAAGCAGCCCTTCTGGTGAAACTTGAAAGATGACGGATCTAGCCCACTGAATATTGGGGAGGCTCTTCAGGAACACAGAGTATGTAGAAATTAAGGGAGAAAGGAGGGCACTAGGTACACTCTTAGATTAATCTAACCTTTCTCTTCTACATAACCCTTTGTTTTTCTGTCATCCACCTGCCTATCTAAAAATCTCTTAGACGTCCCAAAATGTGTCTGTCACTACCACTACCCCGGTAGGGGATTTCATGCACTCACCAATCTCTATGTACAAAACTCATCTCTGACATCCCCCTTATACTTTCCTCCTATCACCTTAAAATTATGCCCCCTTATATTAGCCTTTTCTCGCTCTGGCTAATGAGATGCTTCTCTTAACCTGCCCATCACCTCCCCATGGTGACCATCCTCCTTCCCTTTTCCCATGGTCGATTCTCCTCGCCTATCAAAATCCTTCTTCTTCAGCCTTCTCTCTCTTCCAACTATCATCTCCCAGTTTCTCACTTCACCCCACTTCCCCAACCACCTACCTTCTGCCCCGCCTGGCTCCACCTATCACCTTCTATCTGCTACTCCTTCCACCTTCTTATTCCAGCTCCCTCCCCCTTCCTTTCCAGACCTGATGAAGGGTTTCAGCCCAAAACGTCCAATGTTTCTTCCTCTCCATTGATGCTGCCTGACCTGCTGAGTTCCTCTGGCATTTTGTGTGTGTAAATCTGCATCATTTTCATTCCATTTTTAAACCTTTTTATTAATTATTATATTAAATCTACAACAAAAAAATTAAAATAATCAAGTCAATATATCAATATATATAATAAGACTCAAACTATTAACCAAGCTAAACAATATATCAATAATAATAGTAAAAAAAAAACAAAATGTTAAAGCTATTTTTTTTGGAAAAAAGAACCCCTGCTAACAAAAAAAAAGAGAAAAAAAACAACCCATTTGGAGCATAAACCCGGAGCCATACGCCATACAAGCTTCCATAAAAAAAGACATCAATCCGCCAGCCAAATCCATTTACCCAAGAATCAGAAGGGGACCATCTTAATTAACTCAAATCAAATGATAGTAGCAGGCAAAGGAGCCCCAGCTTTTCTCAAAGTCAAATTGAGGATCAAAAGTTCGACTTCTGATTTTTTCCAAACTAAGACATAGCATCACCTGACAGAACCATTGTATCAAAGTAGGGGCAGAAGCATCTTTCCATTTTGATAAAATAGTCCTTCTAGCCAATAATGTAACAAATGCAATTACATGTTGGTCTGATATAGAAATACTATGAATATATTGAGGAATTATACCAAACAAAACTGTCAATTTATTAGGTTGTAAATTAATTTTTAAAGCTTTAGAAATTGTAGAAAAAATAGATTTCCAAAACTGTTTCAATACAGAACACGACCAAGACA
This sequence comes from Mobula hypostoma, assembly GCF_963921235.1. Lineage (NCBI taxonomy): Eukaryota > Metazoa > Chordata > Chondrichthyes > Myliobatiformes > Myliobatidae > Mobula > Mobula hypostoma. The sequence continues at coordinate 150,569,032 of NC_086104.1, read as the reverse complement.
TACGTGTCAATGTAGCTGTCTCAGTTTTACATCTATCACACTGACTATTAACATTAGGAAGTAAATCTGTATCTACGAGTTATTTTTCTTTTCCACCCAGAGTGTGATTGAGTCGTGGCAGGCACTGCACAAGAGGGTGGTGGCAGAAACTCTCACACTGAAGCAGTATCTGAACAAGCACTTGAATCACACGGCCGATTGCAGACCAAGTACTGGGAAATTGCCTTCCAAAGTCCAACCCTACGTCCCCGTTGTGAGAGGTGGAAACGGGTAAGGCCGGCCAACTGGGCTTTGGTGAAGCTGTACAGGACGATCCCGTGTTCAGTGGATGCAAGCGATTCCAGAGACATTGATGAACTCCAACCAGACCATCGACTTTGAACGATGGAGACGGGAGGTCAGTGATGGCCTGGGCTCCACTGGGAACTAAGGACCCAAGTAAGAATTAAGTATTGGGAAATTGGAATAGATACTAGATGGTTTTGCAGCCTTACAACCTCAGTTTATTCTATTTTTATTTGGAGATGTAGCACGGTAGCAGGCTCCCTCAGCCCCACTGAGTCTGTACTGCCAAAGTACAGCCGTGTGACCAATTAACCCAGGTCTTTGGGATGTGGGGGGAACCCAGAGCACCTGGAGCAAACACACACGGTCACGTCAAGGACATTTAAACTCTTTACGGACAGCAACAGGAATTGAGCCTGGGTCGCCTGCACTGGAATAGCATTATGCCAACCATACTGCCCGCATTTTTAAGACTGGGATGAGGCCTCTGGTGGTCGGGGTCGATCAGAGATGTTGTGCTGTGGCTGTCCAGATACACAAGCCTCAGCACAATATGGGGAGCAGGCTGTTGCCCGTGTAGCAAGCTCCACCTCCCCACGCAGCTGTCGAGCCCAAAGGAACGGCAGAGACCGATAAAGTTTGGCACCTGCAGAGTCACATTGAACTCAAGGGCTCCAGGTTCTTCCCTCAGGGTTTATTCCCAAAGCCTTCCCCATGAGTGGGTATAGCAGCAAGTCAGCGGAGGTTTGAGATCAGAACTTTCCTTCTCTTAGAGGAGCTGCCAACAGCGGCTGGCGAGCCCCATCTGCCTGAAGTGACTGGTTTTAAGGTCCCAGTAACCCGCCCTTGCCCCTCCTTTCTGTAGGAGCATTTCCGCCGGGCTTAGTAGCTAAGCCACACGTGAAGTCCAGGAGCTGGACCTGGTTGTCAGAGGCTATGTGCGGTGTGCGCCATTGGGAGCATTTAGCAGGTAGTGGGAGCTTGTCCCCACTATATCTCTCAGCTGCAAAAAATTGAGCTTTTATTAACTGAATTTAAGTTCCTCATCGGCCTTGGTGAGAACACGTGGTATGAACTTTACTCCAAGCATCTGGAGAGTATTAACCACAATCCAACTGTACTCCTCGTTAAACCCTTGCACTAAGGATGCTACCTACGGAGCTGCAGCAGTCTCTCACCGTTGTGGGGTCTACTGGGATTTTGTGCTCTAGTATTTACGACTATAGCCTTCAAACCCAGTTCCCTACTTCCGAATCAGAATTAATATCAATAACATGTATCATGAAAGTTATTAACTTTGTGGCGGCAGTACAATGCAATACATGATAAATACAGGGAAAAAACTGAATTACAGTAAATATATATGTATATTAAATAGAAGTGGAAAAACAAAAATTATAAAAAAGTAGTGAGGTTGTGTTCATAGTCAATTTAGAAATCAGATGGCAGAGGGGAAGAAGCTGTTCCTGAATCGTTGAGTGTGTGCCTTCAGGCTTCTGTACCTCCTTCCTGATGGTAGCAATGAGAAGGGGGCATGTCCTGGGTGATGTCGGCCCTTAATGATTGACGCCATCTTTCTGAAGCACCGTTCCTCGAAGATGTCATGGACACTACGGAGGCTAGAGGCTAGTGCTCATGATGGAGCTGACTAATTTTATAACTCTCTGGAGCTAACTTTGATCCTGTGCAGTAGTCACCCCCACCCCCATACTCTCCATTGCAGATCTGTTGAAATTTTTGAGAGTTTTAGGTGACATACCAAATCTCCTCAAACTACTCATGAAGTATAGCCACTGTCTAGCATTCTTTATAGCTGCATTGATATGTTAGGACCAAGTTAGGTCCTCAGAGATATCCCTGTGAAATCTCAAGGCCATAGTGTAACAGAAAGAAACAGCCAACCAGATCAATTGCATTCAGAGTCAGATGCAAATGCAGTCATAGATCATAGAAACAGGCCCTTCAGCCCAACTAGTGCATGCTGATCAAGATGCCCAACTAAGATAATCTCATTCGTCCGCGGTTGGCCCATATCCCACTGAACCTTTCCTATATATGTACCTATCCAGGTGTCTTTTAAATTTTGTCAATGTACCTCCCTCAACCACCCCCTCTGGTAACTGATTCACCCTTTCCTATTTAATCTCTTCCCTCTTATCTTAAACCTATGCCCTCCAGTTCTTGATTACCCAACCTTGGGAAAAAGACTGTGCACATTTACCCGATCTATGCCCTTCATTCGGATGGTGGGGTGGAGATACGTCTCTATCAAGGAGGTGCAAGGCGCTCCTTCCCTCTGCTCGACTGCAGGTCACCCTTGGGCAAGGTGTAGCACCTCCTTAGCTACCCCCCCCCACCCCCGATCAGGGTCACATGAAGCCATGGGAACAGACGCTGGATGGTTCTATGAACAACTGGTGCAAATCACGTCCTGATTAGGTGACCTACTGACACCTAGCACCATTGTCGCCCAGGCTCCTGAGGGTAATGGAAGCCGTGCAGATATTTGAGCGATCCGTCTACAGTGACAGGTAACCACGTGCCATAGATGTAACTGACTCTGGTATCTGTCAACACAAGGTTCTGCAGATGCTGCAAATCCAGAGGAACACGCGCAAGATGCTGGAGGAACTCAGCAGGTGAGACAAGCATCCATGGAAAGGAATAAGAGGCCAACGTTTTGGGCTGAGACCCTTCAGGATACGTCACAGTGAAGAACAAAACTGAAATTGCAACTAATTTTGATCCTGAAGTTCTACCTGGATGGCGGGGTGGAGATACGTCTCTACCAAAGGAGGCGTAAAGTGCTCCTTCCCTCCACCAACCTGCAGGCCACCCTTGGCCAAAGTGTAGTTAGACTGTTGGCCACCTCCCTCACCCACCCCCACATCGGGGTCATATGAAGCCATGGGAGCATGGTAGCATAGTGGTTAGCACAATGCTTTACAGTACAGGTGACCCAGGTTCAATTCCCACCACTGCTCATAAGGAGTGCGTCCACGTGGGTGTCCTCTGGGTGCTCTGGTTTCCTCCCACAGTCCAAACAAGTTCAAGTTGGTAGGTAAACTGGTCATTGTAAATTGTCCCGCGATTAAGCTAGGGTTAAACCGGAGGCTCTTGGCGGTGCAGATCGAAGGGTTAGAAGGGCCAGTTCCACGCTGTATCTCAATAAATATATAAAAGCATTCAGAATGTTTATAGCACAATAATTGTAACCAAAGTTAATGCAAAGAGTGGTGTCCCAGTCTGCAGTTTTTTCACTAACCAATAGCATTTCATGATTCAAGATCCAAATTTATCATGTGGACTTCTGTGAAATGCTTCATTTATGTTAACAACCAACACATCCGAGGGTGTGCTGCAGCAGTCCACAAGTGTCAACACGTATTCCAGCATCAACACAGTTTTTGAGAAACTCCTTCTCCTAGCAAAACATCGGTGCTAATCACAGCTCATTCCCAGTCCCCACAAACTTCAAAATGGATTCTATGCTCCTTGGAAGACCCTTTTCAGACATGATCTTGAACATCTCTCCAGTGAGTCTTGTTTCAAGACACAAGAGATTCTGCAGATGCCGGAAATCTTTAGCAACACACACAAAATGCTGGAGGAACTCAGCAGGTCAGGCAGCACCGATGGAAGTGAATAAGCAGTTGATGTTTTGGGCCTTTATCTAGTCGCAAACTCTTTTGTCCCGAGGAGAGCAACCCCAATTCTCCAGCCAATATTTGTAACTAAAATTGCTCATTTCCAAAGCCCCTCTCATGAACTTGTTCAGTACTCCTCACAAGGCCTTTCATATTCCTTGGACTCTGACTGATATGCCTCAAGATACTCGGTCAACCTCGACAACACTCACCTTGTTGCTGCTGGTCGTGGAGATATTACACCACTTGGCTATAGGCTCCGGAACCACCTCCCATTGGTCGTCATTCACCTGCTGCAACAATCTCGCGAATGTGGATTTTCCGACAGCTAAATCAAAGCGGAAAACATGGTTCAGCTTAAAAGCAACATTCAAAATATGGTTAATAGGTTTCGTCAACACTTGATTTTGGTGTTGTAGCAGCTAGTTTTGCTATCTCATAGCTCCACAGACGCAGGTTCAATCCTTGAAGTTGCATATCCTCTTGTCATTCACAGTGATCAGTCCTAATGGAGCACGGAACTGCTCGTATAAATCTGTTGTATAATACGCAATACTGGTGGAAAAGGAGGACTTCACATTTTTAAATATTAGCATGCATCCACTCCCCTCTGTGTAAAGAACTTACCTCTGACATCCCCCCTATAATCACCTTAAAGATATGCCCCCTTATATTAGCCATTTCCCCTCTGGAAAAAAAAGTCTCTAGCTATCCATTCTATCTATGCCTCTTATCATCTTGTTCACCTCTATCAAGTCGCCTCTCATTCTCCTTTACTCCAAAGAGAAAAGCCCTACATCATTCAACTTATGTAGAAGACACATCAATACACACCAAATGCTGGAGGAACTCAGAAAGCCAGCCAGCATCTATGGAAAAAAGTAGAGTCGATGTTTTGGGCTGAAACCCTTCTGCATCTGCAGATTTTCTCGTGTTTGTATAAGATGTGCTCTAGTTGATGCAACATCCTGGTAAATCTTCTCTGAAACCTTCACATCCTTCCTATAATGACATTAGGGGTACTCAAAGACATTTTCAATCTCTCATTGTGATACTTGTAAGTTACCACCTGCTTCAAAACGGCAACAATTATACCAGTGCCCAAGAAGAGCAGTGTGAGCTGCCTTAATGACTATCGTCCAGAAGAATTCATATCGATGGCGATGAAATGCTTTGAGAGATTGGTCATGGCTAGAATCGACTCCAGCCTCAGCAAGAACCTTGTCCCACTGCAATTTGCCTATTGCCACAACAGGTCTACAGCAGACGCAATCTTAATTGCTCTCCATGTGGCCTTGGATCACCTATTGGCTTTACACTCATGACTGCGTGGCTGAACCTAGCTCCAATGCCATGTTCAAGCTCGGCCAAATCAGAGGTGGTGACGAATCAGCATATGGAAGCAGACTGAAAATCTGTCTGAGTGGTGCTACAATAACAATCTCTTCTTCAATGTTAGCAGAACAAAGGGCTGATTATTAACTTCAGGAGGCGGAAACATAAGTCAATGAGCCAGTCCTCATCAGAAGTGGAAAGGGTAAGCAACTTTAAATTCCTCAGCTGGTCACAGAAACGACCAGGAATGAAAATGAAATGATTTCACTACTTCATCAAGTTAGGACCTACAAAGAATTTGAAGGTTTCAAGAATTATCTTGAATGTTACAATAAAAATGAAGATTTGGAGGATGCAATTGTTGAACAAATCGTATAAAGTCAGTCCATTATCTCCACTAGGTGTCTGCACTGACCTTGCTAATTTACAGTCAATTAAAAGAATTGGAATGCTGGAATGTATACTGGAATGAATTTTTACATCAATAACTATTAGGAGCTAATACACAATTTTGTAGTACTGTAGTAGTATTGGTCGGTGTTCTAATTTGTTCTGTATCTCATTTAAGTGCATATCTTGTTACTCAGTTTGTCTTTTTTATATACCTTTTTAACTATTTCCATGAAACTTCAGCTAATTGGGCAGCCACTTAATTGGGCCAAAATGTACTGGTCCTGGTGTGTCCCAATTAACTGGAATCCACTGTATTTGCAGAGGATATGACTGAACTATAATATGCAAAGATTTACAACCACAGAAAGCAGATTTTGGAATTGAGCACTTTAGAAGAATTTCGGTAAGAATCTCAATATTTGAGATTTGAGTTTCCCTGCATTTTTCAACCAAATGTATTTACAAACTGTTTTGACTCATTCTCTCTTAAAACGATAATGAAACATTTATGATTGCAAGTTATTGCTTAGAAATTGGATTGCAGCTTGCTTGGTGCATTGCGTGGATATTTCACGAGCTAACACTGAACACAAGAAGGTAAGAGATAGTAGGGGTATTAGTCCATTCAGCCTCTTTGTACTTTGTCTGCCAATCAGCAGGATTAACCTACTTCCCATCCCTCAAATATCCGTTAATCTGTATTTTAGTTCGGAAGCGTATCAGTGATTCCAGCTCTTCCATCCATTGACTCCATCTACAACTCCTGCTGCCTTCGGAAAGTGGCCAACTCAATCAAAGACCGCTCACATCCGTGTCAATCTTTCTTCTCCCCTCCCTCTCCCTCTCTATAAATGTTTGAACACTGTTATCAGACTTTTGAATGGACCATTCATAAGCTAAATGATGAAGTCCAGATCTCTCAATCCACCTCAAAGTCAAAGTCAAAGTACATTTATTATTGAAGTATGTACAACACATACCACCTTGAGGTTCATCTCCTTACAGGCAGCCACACAACAAAGAAACCCAATGGAACTCAGTTTAACAGAAGGCAGCCATCAAACACCCAACATGTAGAAGGAAAAACAAATCATGCAGGCAAATGAAGTCCACAGAAGCGAGTCCTCTGCCGCAAAGTCAGTCCTAGTTCAGCGCAAAGATGTGTAAACCTTGTGGAGCAGCAGCTGAACCGACCCGTCCCTCGCCTCTGGCCCTGACACTCTGACCTTTACAATCTGGCCCAGTCTCTTTGTTGCCCTTGCACTTTACATGTCTACCTGCACTGCACCTTCTCAGTAACTGCGACACCGTACCTACGTTGTTTTCTTTTAACTACTTCAATGTACTCATGTATTGAATGATCGGATAACATGCACGACAAAACCTTTTGACATGATTTTTAGAAGGTTTGCTAACAGCAAACCAATTCCAACAGCAACATCGACCAACCAGGAGAAAAAAATGCTCCAGTCCCAGAGAGCTTCCCACAGGTTTTATGCCCCTAAATGTCAAAACTCAAAGCTGCCTGTCATGAATTTTAGATTTACTCTCCCACAGAACTGCAAAAATAATTTGCCCACGTTGAGCACCCTTGCCCTCTATCATCCCAACATCACAAAATGTACGAGGGGTATTGAGTCTGATTTGGCAAAGGGCAGAGCAGCGTTTGGAATGCCGGTGGGACTCAGTGGGTCCAGGGAGGGAAATGGGCCAGCGCTGTTTCATTCCCCTCCACAGATGCTCCCTGACCCACTGAGTTCTTCCAGTTACTCATCGTGAACACGGCGCAGCACATCACACAAACCAATCTTCTGTCCTTGGACTCACTTTACACCGCACACTGTCAGAGCAGTGCTGCCAGGATAATCAAGGACACGACCCACCCAGCCAACACACTTTTCGTCCCTCTTCCCTCTGGGAAAAGGCTCAGGAGCTTGAAGACTCGTACGGCCAGATTTGGGAACAGCTTCTTTCCAACTGTGATAAGACTGCTGAACGGATCCTGACCCGGATCTGGGCCGTACCCTCCAAATATCCGGACCTGCCTCTCGGTTTTTTTGCACTACCTTACTTTCCATTTTCTATTTATGATTTATAATTTAAATTTTTAATATTTACTATCGATTTGTACTCCAGGGAACGGGAAGCGCAGAATCAAATATCGCTGTGATGATTGTACGTTCTAGTATCAATTGTTTGGCGATAATAAAGTATAAAGTATAACTACTTGCGCGCTGATGCTGATTTCTAGCATCTGTAGTCTGGTGTGTCTTCGCAATGGGAGGGAGTGCTACCTGAGCTAGGCGTAAATCCCTTACAACACACACACACACACACACACACACACAAATACTGTAGGAACCCAGCTGGTCAGGCAGCATCTGTGAAGGGGAATAAACAGTCGATGTCATCAGGACTAGAAAGGAAGGAACAGGAGACACAAGAGACTGCAGATGCTGGAATCTGGAGCAGTTTCTCTGTGTGGCTACCCATCCCTTACAGGCTATAAATACGAGAGGTTCTGCAAATGCTGGAAATCTTGACACACACACAGTGCTGGAGGAACACAACAGGACAGGCAGCATCTATAGAGGGGAATAAACAAGACAACATTACCAGCCAAGACCTTTCATCAGGACTGGAAAGGAAGTCAAAACAAGAAGGTGGAGAGAGAGCACAGTTCAAAGAGTAAGAGAGCAGCACAAATCACAAAGGGGGAGCAGTGAGAGTGGGTCTCACTGAGCCTCCGTCCAGGAGAAGATTTAAACTCCTTCTGGGTGGTCATATCTCAAAGAGACATAGAACACAGGACATAGCAATCTACAGCACATTACATGCCCTTCAGCCCCAATGTTGTGCCAACTTTCATGTAACCTACTCTAGAAACTGCCTAGAATTACCTTACACATAGCCCTCTATTTTTCTAAGCTCAATAGGGTACAATAGGTACATCTATCTAAGAGTCTTGTAAAAGACCCTATTGTATCCACCTCCACCACCGTCGCCGGCAGTGCATTCCACGCACCCACCACTCTGTATGAGAAATTTACCTCTGACATTCCCTTGGTACCTATTTCCAAGCACCTGAAAACGATGCCCCCTCGTGTTAGCCATTTCAGCCCTGGGAGAAAGCCTCTGGCTATCCACACGATCAATGCCTCTCATCATCTTATACACCTCTGTCAGGTCACCTCATCCTCCATCGCTCCAAGGAGAAAAGGCCAAATTCACTCAACCTATTCTCATAAGGCATGCTCTCCAATCCAGGCAACATCCTTGTAAATTTCCTCTGCACTCTCTATAGTATCCACATCCTTCCTGTAGTGAGGTGACCAGAACTGAACACAGTACTCCAAGTGGGGTCTAACTAAGGTCTTATATAGCTTTAACATTACCTCACGGCTCTTGGACTCAATCCCATGGTCGACGAAGGCCATCACACCAGACACCTTCTTAACAACACTGTCAACCTGCACAGCAGCTTTGAGTGTCCTATCGACACAGACCCCAAGATCTCTCTGATCCTCCACACTGCCAAGAGTCTTACCATTAATATTATATTCTGTCTTCAAATTTGACCTATCAACTTAATGATATTATGTCCTGCTTAGACCTTGAAAAGATTCATTATTCACTTCTTAAATCGGACATAAAAGTTTCATAAGGTGTGGGGACCTTTTCTTGAATACTTTCATAACTTCTCTTTAGATTAAGTTTATCCTTTTTTTGTACTACAATCTGTTGCTTTCAGCTTTTTTTTCTGTAAGTTTTACGGTTTTTTGTTGTGAATTACATTTGTACATTATAGTTTTGGTAGTCGGCATTATATTTTCTTTTTTATATATATATTTACAGCTCCGTGGGGTTGAATGCTCTGATTAATTTTTCTTTTATACATAGAAATAGGTATACAAATACCTGGGGATACGAACTGACAATAAACTGGACTGGTCAAAGAACACTGAGGCTGTCTACAAGAAGGGTCAGAGTCGTCTCTATTTCCTGAGGAGACTGAGGTCCTTTAACATCTGCCGGACGATGCTGAGGATGTTCTACGAGTCTGTGGTGGCCAGTGCTATCATGTTTGCTGTTGTGTGCTGGGGCAGCTGGCTGAGGGTAGCAGACACCAGCAGAATCAACAAACTCATTCGTAAGGCCAGTGATGTTGTGGGGATGGAACTGGACTCTCTGACTGTGGTGTCTGAAAAGAGGATGCTGTCCAAGTTGCATGCCATCTTGGACAATGTCTCCCATCCACTACATAACGGACTGGTTGGGCACAGGAGTACATTCAGCCAGAGACTCATTCCACCGAGATGCAACACAGAGCGTCATAGGAAGTCATTCCTGCCTGTGGCCATCAAACTTTACAACTCCTCCCTTGGAGGGTCAGACACCCTGAGCCAATAGGCTGGTCCTGGACTTATTTCCTGGCATAATTTACATATTACTATTTAATTATTTATGGTGCAACTGTAACAAAAACCAATTTCCCTCGGGATCAATAAAGTATGACTACTACTACTACTACTACTACTACTAGAAATGGTTGGCCTGGGGTTTTATAGTGGGAGGGTGGGGAGGACACTAATTTTATATGAATTTATTTTGGGTACCTTTTCCCTATTGTTATGAATTATATATCGGACATGTTTGTTTCTCACCTTATAAATCTCCATTTCATTGATGTTTTTTTTTGTTGCTGTAGTGTAGAAACACATAAAAAATTAATTAAAAAAATTTGACCAACCAAAATGAACCACTTCACACTGAACTCCATCTGCCACTTTTCAGCCCGGTTCTGCATCCCATCAATGTCCCACTGTAACCTCTGACAACTCTGCAGACTACCACAACACCCCTAACTTTTTTGTCATCAGCAAACTTATTAATCCACCATTCTACTTCCTCATCCAGGTCATTTATAAAAATCATAAAACGAAGGGGTCCCAGAACAGATCCCCATGCAACACCACTGGTACCGTCCTCCATGCAGAATACGAACCATCCAAAAACCACTCTTTGCCTTCTGTGGGCATGTCAATTCTGGATCCTCAAAGCAAGGTCTCCTCCGATCCCACGTCTCCTTACTTTCTGAATGAGCCTTGCATGGGGAACCTTATCAAATGTCTTACTGAAATCCATATACACTACATCCACTGTGTTCATCAATGTGTTTTGTTGCATCCTCAAAGAATTCAATCAGGCTTGTAAAGCATGATCCGCCCTTGACAAAGCCATGCTGACTATCCCTAATCAGATTATGTCTCTCCCAATGCTCATAAATCCTGCCTCTCAGGATTTTCTCCAACAACTTGCCCAGCACTGAAGTAAGACTCACTAGTTTATAATTGCCTGGGTTACTCTACCTCCTTTTTTGAACAAGGGAACAACAAATGCGACCTTTCAATCCTCCGGTATTTCTCCCGTCCCTATTGATAATGCAAAGATCATCGCCAGAGGTTTAACAATCTCCCCCTCGCTTCCCCACAGTAGCCACGTCCGCTCCCGGCGATTTATATAACACCTTACGAAAGCTCCAGCACATCCTCTTTCATAATGTCTATATGCTCAAGCGTTTCAGTCGTCCCTACAATTGCCAAAGTGCTTTTCACTGGTAAATACTGAAGCAAGTCAGATTCTGATTTCACAGTGGAGCAGCAAATCGAATTCTGCAGATGCTGGGAATCTTGAGCAACTGTTTAATCCCCTACATTGACGCTGCCTGACTTGCCAGCTCATCCAGCATTGTGTGTGTGTGTGTTGCCTTACAGGGTGAATCCTACACCTCACATGCCCACGAACCACGCATGTTAAGCGTTCCAATTCCCGGGCAGGCACGCTTCGCCCGTTATACAAGTTGGCCGGCGTTATTACTTTACCGATGTTTCCTTCCACCGATATCCTGGTAACTGCCGGTCCCCCGGCCGAGCCAGCGCTGGATAGGAACCGCGACCGCTCCGCTTCGGTGGTCATCGCCGCTGGACGAAGTCTGCGCCGGGAAGCGGCGGCTCCGGACGCCGGAGGATCGCAGAGACAAAGGGGGCGTGTGAGCGGCGAGCGCCCACCCACCGCTCTGCTGGAAACAGGACGAGACGAGACCCCGAGGAAGACGGCTGCTCTAATGCCGACGGTGGCTGCAGCCATTGCCAGCTATAGGGCTTGCATGGTACTACAGGGACCCAGCTCCGCACACAACGTGCGTCCTGGCCAGACGATCAATTCCGGGTTAACTCCGCCAGCCCCGTTCCCTAACCGCCGTAAAACAAGATACAGACAGACAGACAGACAGTAGTTGAATCCACTGACACAGTCACTGTCCTACTGTTTTCATCGGCCGTGCTGCTAGCTGGAAATGTTCCAAACAACAGGAATTCTGCAGATGCTGGAAATTCAAGCAACACACATCAAAGTTGCTGGTGAACGCAGCAGGACAGGCAGCATCTCTAGGAAGAGGCGCAGTCGACGTTTCAGGCCGAGACCCTTCGTCAGGACTAAATGTTCCTCCGGCCAAGAGCCACTTTCCTATCAGAGTCACCTTATGTTCAGATAAGAACCACCGCCCTCGCTAAATAAACTCCTCCTCATCTCTGTTCTACAGTAAATAAACGTCCCTCTATTCTGAGGGTGTGCACTCTGGTCCTAGACTCCCTTACTATAGGAACCATTCTCTCCACATCCACTCTATCTAGGCCTTTTTCAATATCTAATAGGATTCAAAGAGACCCCCCTGCCACTCATTCTTCTAAACTCCAGCGGGAACAAATTCCGACCCATCAAACGCTCTTCATATCAGAATCAGGTTTAATATCACCGCCGTGTATCATGAAATTTGTTAACTTTAGGGAAGCAATACAATGTGATACATGATAATATAGGAAAATAAACTGCAAATTACTAATATATATATAAAATAGTTAAATAAATAATGCAAAATCAGAAATTTAAAAAAAAGCAGTCAGGTCGTGTTCATGGGTTCAATGTTCATTCAGAAATTGAATGGCAGAGGGGAAGAAACTGTTCCTGACCTGAATCGCTGAGGGTGTGCCTTCAGGCTTCTGTACCTCCTCCATGATGGTAACAAGGACAAGAGGGCATGTCCTGTGTGACTGGGATCCTTGATGATGCACAGTGCCTTTTTGAGGTACCACTCCTTGAAGATGTCTTGGATACCATGGAGGCATATGTTAACCCTTTCACTCCCGTGAACCTCCTGTGGACCCGCTCCAATGCCAGCACATCTTTTCTGAGAAAAGAGACCCCAAGCTGCTCACAATACTGTACATGCAACCAGTCTACGTATATACCACCACACTCCACAGCAACACACACACACAAGATGCTGGAGAAACTCAGAGGGTCAGGCAGCATCAAAGGAGAGGAATAAAGAGTCATCATTTCAAGCCGAGACCCTTCATCGGAACTGTACATTGTGTTTTATAGGATTGCTTTTATAATTTATTTTTTATTATTTCTTATGCTGGATTGGATTCAGAGTCGCAATCATTTCATCTTCCTTTACACTCATGTACTGAAGAATAAGACCATATGACATAGAAGTAGAATCAGGCCATTCAGCCCATCGAGTCTGCTCCACCATTTCATCATGGCTTATTTAAAAACATGAGAAAGTCTACATCTGCTTGAAACCTAAAGCAATACCCACAAAATGCTGGATTAACTCAGCAGGTCAGGTGGCATCTATGGAAATGAATAAACAGTTGATGTTTCAGGCCCAGACCCTTCTTTAGGACTGAAAAGGAAGAAGGAAAACAGCAGAATAAAAAAGCAGGTGGAGGGGGATTTATTATCTCTCTCAACCCCATTTCCTGCCTTCTCCCTTTGACACCCTGACTAATCACGAACCTATCAACCTCCGCTTTAAATATTGACCTCCACAGCCATCTGTAGCACTGAATTGCACAGATTCATTACCCTTGATAAAGAAATTCCTCCTCTTCTCTGTTCTAAATCAACAACCCTCTATTCTGAGGCTGTGCCCTCTGATCCTAGATCCACCCACTATTGAAAACATTCTCGCCACATCCTCTCTATCTAGCCCTTTCAATATTCAATAGGTTTCAATGAGATCTCCTCTCCTTCTAAACTCCAGCAAGTACAGGCCTAGAGCCATCAAAAGCTCCTCATATTTAAACCCTTTCATTTTCGTAAACCTCCTCTGGACCCACTCCAATGCCAGCACATTTTTTCTTAGATAAGGGACCCAAAACTGATCACAATACTCCAAGTGCTGTCTGATAAATACCTTACAAAGACTCAGCATGGCATCCTTGCTCTTATATTTAAGTCCTCCCAAAATGAATACTAACATTCATTGCCTTTCTGATCACCAACTCAACCTGCAAGTTATCTTCAGGGAGTCCGGTACGAGTGCTCTTAAGTTTCTTTGCTCCTCTGATTTTTTAATTTGCTCTCTGTTTAGAAAATAGTCTACGCCTTTATTCCTTCTACCAAAGTGCATGACCATACACTTCCCTACACTGTATTTCATCTGGCACTTCTTTGCCCATTCTCCTAATTTGTCTAAGTCCTTCTGACAACCCCCAGCTTCCTCAACATTACCTGCCCCTCCACCGACCCTCATATCATCCACTAACTTGGCCACAAAGCTACCAATTCCATCAGCCAAATCATTCACATATAACATAAAAAGGAGCAGTCCCAACAACTAGTGGAAAATCACTAGACACCGACAGCCAAACAGAAAAAAGCCCCCTTTAATCCCACTCTTTACCTCCTGCCAGGGTACCAATCTGCTATCCATGCAAGTATCTTTCCTGTAATAACATGGGCACTTATCTTGTTAAGCAGCCTCATGTATGGCTCCTTGTCAAAGGTCCCCTAAATATCCAAGAAAGCAACATCCACTGACTCTCTGTCTATCCTGCATGTTGTTTCTTCAAAGAATTCCAACAGATTTTTCAGGCAAGATTTCCCCATAAGGAAACCATGGTGACTTTGGCCTATTTTATCATGTGCCCCAAAACTTCAACCTTAATAATAACCTCCAACATCTTCCCAGCCACCGAAATCCGATTAACCGGCCGACAATTTCCTTTCATCTGCCTCCCTCCCTTCTTAAAGAGCAGAGTGACATTTGCAATTTTCCAGTCCTCCAGGACCATTCCAGAATCTAGTGCCTTCTAATGCCTTCACAGTCTCTTCAGCCACCTCTTCAGAACCTTGGGGTGTAGTCCATCTGGCCCCTCAGTGACGCATTCATCTGCCAAATCATCCTATTCTTACCCTCACTGGTGTGTGGTACGGGCAGCAGTCCAGATATTACTCTCCTGGAGGTCCTTCTTTTCAGCTTCCTATCCAACTCCCTATATTCTCTCTTCAGGATCTCCTCCCACTTCCTACCCATGTCATTGGTACCAATATGTACCACGACTTCTGGCTGATTACCCTCCCCTTTAGAATGCTATGGACCTGATTCAAGATGTCCCTGACCCTGGCGCCTGGGAGGCAAACATAGAACATAGAATAGTACAGCACAGTACAGGCCCTTCGGCCCACAATGTTGTGCCAACCCTCAAACCCTGCCTCCCATATAAGTCCCCACCTTAGATTCCTCCATATACCTGTCTAGTAGTCTCTTAAACTTCACGAGTGTATCTGCCTCCACCACTGACTCAGACAGTGCATTCCACGCACCAACCACTCTCTGAGTAAAAAACCTTCCTCTAATATCCCACTTCCCACCCCTTACCTTAAAGCCATGTCCTCTTGTATTGAGCAGTGGTGCCCTGGGGAAGAGGCACTGGCTATCCACTCTATCTATTCCTCTTATTATCTTGTACACCTCTATCATGTCTCCTCTCATCCTCCTTCTCTCCAAAGAGTAAAGCCCGAGCTCACTTAATCTCTGATCATAATGCATACCTTCTAAACTAGGCAGCATCCTGGTAAATCTCCTCTGTACCCTTTCCAATGCTTCCACATCCTTCCTATAGTGAGGTGACCAGAACTGGACACAGTACTCCCAAGTGTGGCCTAACCAGAGTTTTATAGAGCTGCATCATTACATCGCGACTCTTGAACTCTATCCCTCGACTTATGAAAGCTAACACCTCATAAGCTTTCTTAACTACCCTATCTACCTGTGAGGCAACTTTCAGGGATCTGTGGACATGTACCCCCAGATCCCTCTGCTCCTCCACACTACCAAGTATCCTGCCATTTACTTTGTACTCTGCCTTGGAGTTTGTCCTTCCAAAGTGTACCACCTCATACTTCTCCGGGTTGAACTCCATCTGCCACTTCTCAGCCCACTTCTGCATCCTATCAATGTCTCTCTGCAATCTTTGACAATCCTCTACACTATCTACAACACCACCAACCTTTGTGTCGTCTGCAAACTTGCCAACCCACCCTTCTACCCCCACATCAGGTCATTAATAAAAATCACGAAAAGTAGAGGTCCCAGAACAGATCCTTGTGGGACACCACTAGTCACAATCCTCCAATCTGAATGTACTCCCTCCACCACCACCCTCTGCCTTCTGCAGGCAAGCCAATTCTGAATTCACCTGGCCAAACTTCCCTGGATCCCATGCCTTCTAACTTTCTGAATAAGCCTACCGTGTGGAACCTTGTCATATGCCTTACTAAAATCCATATAGATCGCATCCACTGCACTACCCTCATCTATATGCCTGGTCACCTCCTCAAAGAACTCTATCAGGCTTGTTAGACACGATCTGCCCTTCACAAAGCCATGCTGACTGTCCCTGATCAGACCATGATTCTCTAAATGCCTATAGATCCTATCTCTAAGAATCTTTTCCAACAGCTTTCCCACCACAGACGTAAGGCTCACTGGTCTATAATTACCCGGACTATCCCTACTACCTTTTTTGAACAAGGGAACAACATTCGCCTCCCTCCAATCCTCCTTAGTCTTACTGAAGGTACGCCTGTACACCTACTTGTTAATACACATTTCTAATCAGCCAATCATATGGCAGCAAATAAATGCATAAAAGCATGCAGACATGGTGAGAAGGTTTAGTTGTTGTTCAGACTAAACATCAAAACAGGGAAGAAATGTGATCTCTGTGACTTAGACTGTAGAATGATTGTTGGTGCCAGACAGGGTGGTTTGAGTATCTTGGAAACTACCAGCCCTTTAGGATTTCATGTACAACAGTCTCTAGAGTTTACAGAGAATGGAGCAAAAAACAAGAAACATCCAGCAAGTAGCAATTCTGTAGGTGGAAATACCTCGTTAATGTGAAAGATCAGTGGAGAATGTCCAGACGGGTTCGAGCGGACAGGAAGCTGACAGTAACTCAAATAACTACGCATTACTGCAGGGGGGTGCAGAAGAGCATCTCTGAATGCACAACATATCGAACCTTGAAGTGGACGGGCTGCAACAGCAGAAGACTGTGAACATACATTCAGTAGCCACTTTATCAGTAAAGTAAGTTCCTTATAGTTACTGAGTATATATTACTCTATACAAAATAAATAATAACTTACTTTGACTAAAGGTTACTTCAGGTCTGTCCAGTTTATTCCTAACCGTCAGTTGTATGCATACTATCCTTATTCATGGTTAGTTATCTCTTTAAAGAGGCAAACAAGAGTTTTCATCATGGCTCAGAATACTGAATACCATTCGAAATGTTGAAGAATAAGTAAACTTTTAAAAGCAGGGTGCAGCCTGGTAGCAGAGTGCTATTGCAGTACCACTGACCTGGATTCGCATCACAGCTGTCTGCAAGGAGTTTGTACGTTCTCCCCATGACCTCGTGAGTTTCCTGTGGTTTCCTCTACTGGAGAGTAGGTTAATCAGTTACAGGGGTGGCACGTGTTCTCCTGGCAGAAGGACCCTGGTACTGTGCTGTATTTCTGAATAAAAATGTATAAATAAATAAGCATTACAGCTAAGTGAGTGAGATCCACTTCGGAAAGGATTGGTTGTAATCCTGCTACGCCCTTCCCAGGGGCAGTGACCAGAAGGACTATATCTCCTCAAAGGCAACAAGAAATGGGCAATAAATGTTGGTCTTGACAGGGAAAAGTCCTACAGGCTGTGTCCTTTCTTCTGTAAACATCTGAGGAAGCACAATACTTATGCTTTTCATCTTTATAACTGAAAGTTGAATTGGAGTTGATGGAGAATGGACGTGAAAGCATAGAGGAACATCTGGAGAAATTTCTGAAATGCCCATTCGCTGCTGTCATTACTATGTGGTCGGGAATCTTTCGGTGGGTATGCCTTAAAATCTCCGGCCTTGCCTGCTTTTGGCGACCGAGAAGGAGGTCAAATCGTTCGGACGGAGATGGCGCTCAGTACTTGGTGTCGGAGGGCTGATCAGAGTTCGAAGTTTTCAGATGACTCAGAGTTGGATTGTGGTCGGCATGGCAGAGAGAGTTTTCCTTCCTTCTCCTGTCTGCGTGAGACGTAGGACATTTGAGAAACTTTGAACTTTACTGTGCTCATGGACTTCTTCATCAAGTTATGATATTGTTGCACTGTTGTAATTATATGTTATAATTATGTGGTTTTGTCAGTTTTTTCAGTCTTGGTCTGTTCTATGTTTTGTGATATCACATCGGAGGAAATAATGTATCATTTCTTAATGCATGCATTACTAAATGACAATAAAAGAGGACTACGTGCCTTCATAATCTATTTGTTAATAATAGACACTGAAATTGGAGGGTCACCGTAAATGGTCTCTTTAAGAACCAGTTATAAGTTAATATTTTCCCTTCCCACATTCACAATGCTTCTGATAATTTTGAACTAACTGCTTGTCAACCAGGAGACTCAAAACCAAGTTCTTGTTTCTTTGGAACGGAAGTAGACGTGTTATGTCACTGCACCCTCTGGTGGAACATAGAGGTCTGATCATGTGGCTTGAGGAAGGCAAGAGGAGGACCTTTAGTAAATGATTAAGCCACCTTGAAATTAGATCACCTGGCCCAGAAAAGAAAATTGGCTATACTGATTCAACACACAGGACCCGCCTCTCCGATCTGCGGGCGGGAGGAGTCAGTGTACCACGCTTACATGGAGTGTGAGAGGTTGCAGCCCTTGTTTAAGTTTCTGAAGGGGCTGCTGCTCAGGTTCTGGCTGCACGTCTGCCCCGCGCTCCTCGTATATGGGCACCCAGTTTGGAAGGAGGCAGGTCATAATCTCCGAGTGGGCTTGCTCCTAGCCCTGGCCAAGATTGCGACTTACGGGTCTAGGTGGCAGAAAGCGGGGGCCCTGCTGGGGCCGACTGCCCCTTTTCCGAGGATCTGCTCATGCCTGGCTGTCCTTGGGGACAGAACACTTGGTTTCAATGAGTACATTGGAGGACTTCTGGGTGCGGTCGGCTCCCCGGGTGGTATTGACTGATTTATAGAGGGTAGTAATCATATCTTAATCTGAGCGTACACACTGTCTTGCAAATACTGAATGTCTGTACCTTGCGTGATTGTTATTTAAATAAACTTTTATAGTTTTGTGAAAAAAAACACACAGGACTTTGAAGATTCAAATTTATTTATCACATGCATCGTTGTAATGTGCAGTGAAATGTGTCATTTGTACTAACAATCAACACACCCAAGAGAGTGCTGGGGGCAGCCTGCAAATGTCGCCACACGTAGCATACCCACAATGCTCAGCAGAACATCACAGAACACAACAAGCAACAAAACAGCAAAAACAAGCCTCGTTCCTCCCTCCAACCCAATCACATACCCCGTCCTCCAACCCCAGGATAGGCCGTCCTCAGCCTCCAGCAGGCTCAGGCTTGGACTTGCAGACATTGGGCCTCAGACTTCTCCAGCGGACTCGCAGAGATCACCTCTGGAGTGACGTGCATGCAGTCACGTTCATTGGGATTGAGGATGACCTCATTTCAGTCCAGTTTGCTGGGTTCCGAGCTGATGAATGAGGCAAATACGAGAACCACAGACTGTCCCACAGATAGAGCAGGTGTCCAATAGGACAGGAACGAGGTGCTCCACTTTCTACCCAGAACTTCCATGTTCCTGAGCAATGAACCTGAAGGCATCAATACCATCCCAATTGCTTCTTTGTTGTCTTGGATGGTCATGGACCAGAGATTCCCTGAAGTCAGTCAGTATATTGCACAGCCTTGAGCATATCCTTGGATCTCCCCTCACTGCAGAGCTTGGAATAGTGTGTGTTATAGATAGGTTAAGTGAGTGGGCAAGGGTCTGACAGATGGAGTATGATGTTGATAAATGCAAAGTCATCCACTTTGGAAGGGAAAATGGAAGATCAGATTGTTATTTAAATGCTAAAAGATTGCAGCATGCTGCTGTGCAGAGGGACTTGTGAGTGCTTGTGCACGAATCACAAAAGGTTGGTTTGCGGGTACAGCAGGCTGTCAAGGCGGCAAATGGAATGTTGTCCTTCATTGTTAGAGGGATTGAATTTAAGACAGGGAGGTTATGCTGTAACTGTACAGGGCACTGGTGAGGCCACACCTGGAGTACTGCGTGCAGTTCTGGTCTCCTTACTTGAAGAAGGATATACTGGCTTTAGAGGTGGTGCAGAGGAGGTTCACCAGGTTGATTCCAGGGATGAGGGGGTTAGACTATGAGGAGAGATTGAGTCACCTGGGACTGTACTCAATGGAATTCAGAAGGTTGAGAGATCTTATAGAAACATATAAAATAATGGAAGGGATAGACAAGATAGAGGCAGGGACATTGTTTCCACTGGTAGGTGAGACTAGAACTAGGGGACATAGCCTCAAGATTCAGGGGAGTAGATTTAGGATGGAGATGAGGAGGAACTGCTTTTCCCAGAGGGTGGTGAATCTGTGGAATTCTCTGCCCAATGAAGCAGTGGAGGCTACCTCAGTAAATATATTTAAAACAAAGTTGATAGATTTTTGCACAGCAGGTGAATTAAAGGTTATGGGGAAAAGGCAGGTGGGTGGAGATGAATCCATGGTCAGATCAGCCATGATCTTATTGAATGGCAGAGCAGGCTCGATGGGCCAGATGGCCGACTCCTGCTCCTATTTCTTATGTTCTTTCAGGAGTCCGGTATTGGGTTTGCAAGGACATGGCCCGCCCACTGAAGCTAACTGAGTGAAATTAAGCCCCGGTATTGTTGGAAACGCAAGAGGCTGGTTAAAAGAGAAAGGTGAGCTTCCTCTATCATGTGTACATCGAAACATCAAAACATAGAGAAATGCATCAATGAGCAGTCTGGGGATGTGCTGGGGGCAGCCCACCACTGTCATCACACTTCCAATGGTAACATCGCATGCCCACAAATTACAACCCTAACGGGTACTGTAGGAGGAAACCGGAGCACCTGGAGGAAACCCGTGCTGTCACGGGGAGAACGTACAAACTCCTTACAGTGGTGGGAATTTAAACCTGATCAATGGTGCTGAATCAGCGTTATGCTAACACATTGTATGATGTGGGCAATCATGGTCTTGACGATGATTGATCTTGGTTTATCATTGCCTTCTTCTGGGCAGTGTCCTTACAAGATGGGTGACCCCAACCATTACCAATACCCTTCAGAGTTTGTCTGCCTGGAGTCAGTGGTCACATAACCAGGACTTGTGATATGTACCAGCTGCTCATACGACCATCCACTACCTGATCCTGTGACTTTACGTGACCCTGATCAGGGGGTGGCTAAGCAGGGGCTACACCTTGCCCTAGGGTGACCTGCAGGCCAGTGGAAGGAAGGAGCACCTTACAACTCCTTTTGTAGAGATACATCTCTATCCCACCACCAAGTGCTAACCACTACACTACCCAATTGCTGCAAAATACCAGTATTTGAAATCTGCTGGGGAAAACTAAGCCAATTGAGGGTGAGGATGTGTATGTCTGTGTGTGTCAATATCCTGCATCTGGACCCTTGTGTCCAACCTGAAACATTCACAGATCCTTTTCCTTCCGCAGATGCTCCTCGACTCTGAGTTACATGGGAGCAGAATTAGGCCATTTGGCCAATTGAGTCTGTTCCGCCATTTCATCATGGCTGATCTATTTCACTCTTAACCCTCTCTCTGTAACCTTTCATGCACGCCTGATTAATCAAGAACCCATCAACCTCTACCTTAATTACATCTGGCCTCCACAGGCGCCTGTGGCAACAAATTCCACAGATCCACCATCCTCTTGCTAAAGAAGTTCCTCCTCGTCTCCATTCTAAAAGGTCGTCTCTCTAATCTGAAGCTGTGCCCTCTGGTCCCAGACTACCCACTTTTGGAAACACCCGCTCCAGATCCACCCTATCTTGGCCTTTCAACATTCAACAGGTTTCACCATTCTCCTAAATTCCAGTGAGTGCAGGCCCAGAGCCACCAAACGCTCCTCAGCCTTTCATTCCCAGAATCATTCTCGTGAACGTCCTCTGAACCGTCTCCAACGTCGGCGCACCCTTTCTTAGATAAGGGACCCAAAATTACTCACAATAGTCGAAGTGGGGCTTCATAAAGCCTCAGAGGAGCGTGATCACAGTGAATGGCGGTGCTGGCTTGAAGGGCTGAATGGCCTACTCCTGCACCTATTGTCTATTGAGTATGGGCTTTTTATCCTTTAAATGAAGTTGGAGGAGTTTGCATTGACTATGTTGATGATACTACACCAGTGCTTTGAAATGTCTGTTGGGGGGCGTTCAGTTCTCAGAAGCATGGGGGTGGGCAGGCATCATTGATGATGGGAAGAGACCGCCACGGGCAAAGCCCTCCGCATTACTGAGCACATCTACAAGGAGCATTGCCACAAGAAAGCAGCATCCATCATAAAGGGCCCCAAAAATCCAGGCTGCAGCCTCTTCTTGAAACTCTATTGAGAAGGAGGCACATGACTTTAGACCACCAGGTGCAGGAACAGATATTACCCTACAAGCATCAGGTTTCTGAACCAGCGAGGAAAGCTTCACTCACTTCAACACTGAACTGATTCCACAACCTAAGGACCCATTTTCAAGGATATTGCAACTCATGTTCTCAATATTATTTGTCTACTTCTTAAATTATTTGCACGATTTGTTGTCTTTTGCACATTGGTTATTTGTTAGACTTTGTTACTGTATTTGTAGCTTTTGATAAATTCTAGTGTATTCATTTATTTTCCTGTAAATGCCTATAAATCTGAACAACACACACAAAATGCTGGAGGAACTCAGCAGGCCAGGCAGCATCTATGGAAAAGAGTACAGTTGACACTTCAGGCCGAGAGTCTTCAGCAGGACCCTTCAGAAGGGTCTCGGCCTGAAATGTCGACTGTATTCCTTTCCATAGATCAGGGGTGGCCAACCTTTTACATTCCATGCGTCAATTTTTTCACGCACGGGTTCAGATGCGATTTTTTCACGCACGGATTCTATACTAACATATTTTTACAAGAATTGAATGGGGGTACAAGAGTTGTATGGCGCACCTGAACTTGTGAAAAAATTGACACATGGAATGTAAAAGGTTGGCCACCCCTGCCACAGATGCTGCCTGTCCTGCTGAGTTCCTCCAGTGTTTTGTGTGTGTTGCTTGGATTTCCAGCATCCACAGATTTTCTCTTGTTTCAAAATAAATCCGAAGGTAGTTTATGGGAACATATACATAGTTGGATAATGAATTTACTTTGAACTTTGGGTGGGAATATGGTATTGAACAACAGAGGATGGAAGGGACAAATGGCCTGCCCCTACTTCTATTTTAACAATATTTCCAAGTTGAACTTAATGTGCTGCATTTGTGATAGAAGGAATGTGGAGAGCTTTGAACAAGTTGCCACTTGCGCCAGCCGCAGACAGGACAGAGTGGAAAAATTCATGGTGATGTAAAGGATGTTCACGGCCAACCCACACCTGAACTCCAGATGGACTCTCCAATCCAGGCCCAACCTTAGGACTCCTGTGGAGCAGTGTGAGAAAGTGGCAGTGCCTCCACTAAGAGATTCTGCAGATGTCAGAAAGTATTAGACATTTCAGCCTTGGGAAAGGATACAGGCTGTGTACTCTATCTTTGTCAATCACAATCTTATACACTTCTAGCAGGTCTCCCCTTGGCCTCCGCCACTCAGGAGAAAACTTCAGTCCTAATGAAGGGTTTCGGCTCAAAATGTTGTCTTGCCCTCCACAGATGTTGCCTGATCTGCTGAATTCCTCTGGGATTTCATGCCCGTTGCTCTTGATTTCCAAAATCTGCACAATCTCGTGTTTTGGAGAAAACAACTCAAGTTTGTCCAACCTCCTGATAATACATGCCCTCTAATCCGGGAAGCATCTTGGTAAACCTCTTCAGCGCAAGACGTAGTGAAGAGCTTGGGATTTGTGTGTCACTCTGGCAGGTCATGCCATCTGTAATTACACTGAGTTAGTAAAATAGGGTCCGGGATATTTCTGATCATGTCCAAGATATCCTGAAGTGGGACGGTGAGGAGCCAGAGGTCGTGGTACATATAGGTACCAATGACATAGGTAGGAAAAGGGATGAGGTCCTGAAAGGAGAATACAGGGAGCTAGGAAGGGAGTTGAGAAAAAGGACCGCAAAGGTAGTAATCTCGGGATTACTGCCTGTGCCACACGACAGTGACAGTAGGAATGCGATGAGGTGGAGGATAAATGCGTGGCTGAGGGATTGGAGCAGGGGGCAGGGATTCAAGTTTTTGGATCATTGGGACCTCTTTTGGCGCAGGCGTGACCTGTAAAAAAAGGACGGGTTACACTTGAATCCTAGGGGGACCAATATCCTGGCAGGGAGATTAGCGAGGGCTACTGAGGTAACTTTAAACTAGAATGGTTGGGGGGTGGGAATCAAATTAAAGAGGCTAGGTGTGAGGAGGTTAGTTCACAACAGGGGGATGGGAACCAGTGCAGAGAGACAGGGGGGTGTAAAGTGAGGGTAGAAGCAAAAAGTACGAAGGAGAAGAGTAAAAGTGGCAGGCCGACAAATCCAGGGCAAGCATTAAAAAGGGCCACTTTTCAACATAATTGTGTAAGGGCTAAGAGAGTTGTAAAAGAGCGCCTGAAAGTTTTGTGTGTCAATGCAAGGAGCATTCGTAATAAGGTGAATGAATTGAAAGTGCAGATTATTATTAATGATTATGATATAGTTGGGATCACAGAGACATGGCTCCAGGGTGACCAAAGATGGGAGCTCAACGTTCAGGGATATTCAATATTCAGGAGGGATAGACATGAAGGAAGGGGAGGTGGGGTGGCGTTGCTGGTTAAAGAAGAGATTAACGCAATAGGAAGGAAGGACATAAGCCGGGAAGATGTGGAATCGATATGGGTAGAGCTGCGTAACACTAAGGGGCAGAAGACGCTGGTGGGAATTGTGTACAGGCCACCTAACAGTAGTAGTGAGGTCGGAGATGGTATTAAACAGGAAATTAGAAATGTGTGCAATAAAGAAACAGCAGTTATAATGGGTGACTTCAATCTACATGTAGATTGGGTGGACCAAATTGGTAAAGGTGCTGAGGAAGAGGATTTCTTGGAATGTATGCGGGATGGTTTTTTGAACCAACATGTCGAGGAACCAACTAGAGAGCAGGCTATTCTGGACTGGGTTTTGAGCAATGAGGAAGGGTTAATTAGCGATCTTGTCGTGAGAGGCCCCTTGGGTAAGAGTGACCATAATATGGTGGAATTCTTCATTAAGATGGAGAGTGACATAGTTAATTCAGAAACAAAGGTTCTGAACTTAAAGAGGGGTAACTTTGAAGGTATGAGACGTGAATTAGCTAAGATAGACTGGCAAATGACACTTAAAGGATTGACGGTGGATATGCAATGGCAAGCATTTAAAGGTTGCATGGATGAACTACAACAATTGTTCATCCCAGTTTGGCAACAGAATAAATCAAGGAAGGTAGTGCACCCGTGGCTGACAAGAGAAATTAGGGATAGTATCAATTCCAAAGAAGAAGCATACAAATTAGCCAGGGAAAGTGGCTCACCTGAGGACTGGGAGAAATTCAGAGTTCAGCAGAGGAGGACAAAGGGCTTAATTAGGAAGGGGAAAAAAGATTATGAGAGAAAACTGGCAGGGAACATAAAAACTGACTATAAAAGCTTTTATAGGTGTGTAAAAAGGAAAAGACTGGTAAAGACAAATGTAGGTCCCCTGCAGACAGAAACAGGTGAATTGATTATGGGGAGCAAGGACATGGCAGACCAATTGAGTAATTACTTTGGTTCTGTCTTCACTAAGGAGGACATAAATAATCTTCCAGAAATAGTAGGGGACAGAGGGTCCAGTGAGATGGAGGAACTGAGCGAAATACTTGTTAGTAGGGAAGTGGTGTTAGGTAAATTGAAGGGATTGAAGGCAGATAAATCCCCAGGGCCAGATGGTCTGCATCCTAGAGTGCTTAAGGAAGTAGCCCAAGAAATAGTGGATGCATTAGTGATAATTTTTCAAAACTCGTTAGATTCTGGACTAGTTCCTGAGGATTGGAGGGTGGCTAATGTAACCCCACTTTTTAAAAAAGGAGGGAGAGAGAAACCGGGGAATTATAGACCGGTTAGCCTAACGTCGGTGGTGGGGAAACTGCTGGAGTCAGTTATCAAAGATGTGATAACAGCACATTTGGAAAGCGGTGAAATCATCGGACAAAGTCAGCATGGATTTGTGAAAGGAAAATCATGTCTGACGAATCTCATAGAATTTTTTGAGGATGTAACTAGTAGAGTGGATAGGGGAGACCAGTGGATGTGGTATATTTGGATTTTCAAAAGGCTTTTGACAAGGTCCCACACAGGAGATTAGTGTGCAAACTTAAAGCACACGGTATTGGGGGTAAGGTATTGATGTGGATGGAGAATTGGTTAGCAGACAGGAAGCAAAGAGTGGGAATAAACGGGACCTTTTCAGAATGGCAGGCGGTGACTAGTGGGATACCGCAAGGCTCAGTGCTGGGACCCCAGTTGTTTACAATATATATTAATGACTTGGATGAGGGAATTAACTGCAGCATCTCCAAGTTTGTGGATGACACGAAGCTGGGTGGCAGTGTTAGCTGTGAGGAGGATGCTAAGAGGATGCAGGGTGACTTGGATAGGTTGGGTGAGTGGGCAAATTCATGGCATATGCAATTTAATGTGGATAAATGTGAAGTTATCCACTTTGGTGGCAAAAATAGGAAAACAGATTATTATCTGAATGGTGGCCGATTAGGAAAAGGGGAGGTGCAACGAGACCTGGGTGTCATTATACACCAGTCATTGAAAGTGGGCATGCAGGTACAGCAGGCGGTGAAAAAGGCGAATGGTATGCTGGCATTTATAGCGAGAGGATTCGAGTACAGGAGCAGGGAGGTACTACTGCAGTTGTACAAGGCCTTGGTGAGACCACACCTGGAGTATTGTGTGCAATTTTGGTCCCCTAATCTGAGGAAAGACATCCTTGCCATAGAGCGGGTACAAAGAAGGTTCACCAGATTGATTCCTGGGATGGCAGGACTTTCATATGAAGAAAGACTGGATGAACTGGGCTTGTACTCATTGGAGTTTAAAAGATTGAGGGGGGATCTGATTGAAACGTATAAAATCCTAAAGGGATTGGACAGGCTAGATGCAGGAAGATTGTTTCCGATGTTGGGGAAGTCCAGAACAAGGGGTCACAGTTTGAGGATAAAGGGGAAGCCTTTTAGGACCGAGATTAGGAAAAACTTCTTCACACAGAGAGTGGTGAATCTGTGGAATTCTCTGCCACAGGAAGCAGTTGAGGCCAGTTCATTGGCTGTATTTAAGAGGGAGTTAGATATGGCCCTTGTGGCTATGGGGATCAGGGGGTATGGAGGGAAGGCTGGGGTGGGGTTCTGAGTTGGATGATCAGCCATGATCATAATAAATGGCGGTGCAGGCTCGAAGGGCCGAATGGCCTACTCCTGCACCTATTTTCTATGTAAACAGAATGCAAGATACACCAAATAGGAGAACGTCTGCAGATGCTGGAAATGCAAAGCAACACGCACAAACACAAAATGTAGGAGGAACTCAGCAGGTCAGGCAGCATCTATGGAAATGAATAAACAGCTGACCTTTCAGGTTAAGACCTTTCTTCAGGATATACTGCTGCAGTTACAGAGAAAGTGTAGTGCAGGTAGACAGAAGTACACAAAATCCTTGCCACCACATCAAAACTGACAGCTGGCTGCGCTTCCACCCACAGCTTTACCAGCTGTCAAGCTGTGAGGGAACTAAAAGTATCTCCATGCTACTTGAACCTGCTTGATCAGCGGGATCTGTGTTAGGGTTTTGACAATCTATGAATGGCAAACCTGGCGGACTACTGCATACATCCAGGATTCCAGGGAAAACATCATTGAGAAGGAGAAGCTAATAGAAACACAAAATTTCACTGGCACTTTGTCATAACAAACTTTTACTTTATTTAAAGCTAAACATTATTGAACAGGCTTCCCAGGCAAGGTTGCCCTGCTCCGGTAACAGTTCATACTCTATTAACAACATCCGATAAGTGTACAGTAAAGATCATCCTTTTAAATATATCCAAACAATAAATTAAGATACTGTACCACCCGCAAGGGGCAAGTCAGGTATTGCACACACAAATAATTCAGTTCCATCTCAACAGGAAATTAACATGGTAAATCCTGCTTATGTCACCAATGAGACTTCGGAGAGGAATCCGCTTTCTGTGGTCAGCATTTTACCCTTGGAAATATTTCAGGTCACCTGCATTGCAGAGTCGAACTCAAAACATATCAGAATGTTAGGTCATGAAGAAATCTAGAGCAGAATGTAACACTTGGCCCAATGGAGCAGAGTCAAATGCTTCAATCTCTTCACAAAGCAACATGCGGATAAGAAAAGGCCCCACCTCTCTCATAGGGTGAAAAAAAGCAGGGGTTCCCTGTTGGGACCACTTGGCTAATGGTAGGGGTCCATGGCATAAAAAAAGGTTGGGAACCCCTCGGCTAGAGGCACATAATTAAAACCACAGTGGCCACTCTCAGCACCATCATTTGCCTGATCACAGGAGAATAATATTTAAGGTGCTCTGTAATTAAGTCATTTCTTGGACCATACACTACACCTTAATCCAGGGATTTTCAACCTTTTTTTATGCCACGGAGTAACACCATCTAGCAAGGGGTCCATGGAACCCATGCCTTAATCTGATGCTCATGAAAAGAAATACAGAAATTCCGGCTGCATATTTTGGGTTTGTTACATTTGGAATAGCAACAAATAGTTTATTCACAGTCTTGTACTTTCCAGGAAGATCCTGCCGAATCCCAAGCTTCGTTGACTTATTTGTTAAAACACAATACTTTTCTCACAGCCACCAGTGGGCTATAGAATAGCGGGCATTACATTAACATTAAATAGAGTACAACTCAATGCAAGGTTACAACACCAAAACCTTAACAAATGCAGGGGTTTGGGTAAACGTTAAGCGACAAGGTATCATTGCTTCCCATATAGGTCTGTTCACCTGATAATGTAAAGTGTAGCAAACGTTCAGCTTAGGAATTCTTGCTTCGAAGCACGGACAAGGATTGAAAATTATACTTCATTGGCAAGAGTTTATCTGGTCCTGATGGGGCGCTACAACATACACACTCAGCAAAGAGGATTGCAGTGGGAGCTTTACAATGGGCCTGCGAAAAGGTTAGAAACCAAGCAGGCCAAAAGAATGACTTCACCGCTACATTGCAACGTCCACATTCAGGATTGTTCCAGCAGTTACTGAGGTCTCATTTCTAATTCAGCATTGCCAGGTCAGAATAGGCAAAAGAGGTGCCCAGACCGTTTCTCTCAGGGGTAATTCACTCGACAGAGAGACATTTATTGTTGTCAGGTGAACAGCAAGTGCTGCTCGATGACCGGGAAGCTAGGATTACATTGTGATTCACAAAAAAGAAAACCTACTACAGATGCTGCACGTTGAAATAAAAAACAGAAGGCTGGGGTGGTTCAGCGGGCAGGGGCAGAATGTGAGGAGAATTTTGAGTTCAAGTTCAGAATAGAGGAGAACTTATTCACTCAGGCTATTTCACTCTCCACAGATGCTGCCTGACCTGCTGAGCAGTTCCCAAGCATCTTCTGTTTTTATCTTACATAAGCTAAGAAAAATATCCTGTGGAAATCAAGTATCCTTATAACAGCATAAAACTAAATTAGCACCCTCGTAAACCCTCGAGCACATTGAAATAGTGACAAAGTTAAATTACTGTGCCAATACCCAGCCAACACACAAAGCTGGGGAATGTGCAGTGTGCTTGTTTGTTCCGTAATTTCTTTTCTACTCCAGTAACATAAACATAATTAACACACATTTTTCAGCTTTTGGAAGGCTGC
Organism: Mobula hypostoma; assembly: GCF_963921235.1. NCBI lineage: Eukaryota > Metazoa > Chordata > Chondrichthyes > Myliobatiformes > Myliobatidae > Mobula > Mobula hypostoma. The sequence goes on along the minus strand of NC_086104.1, from coordinate 150,539,062 downwards.
TGCCTGTTAGCATGCGAGTTAAAGGTAGACTTCTCACAATGTAGTGTTGAGAAGAAACTGATGTTAAACTTTACCAATGGACAGCATGTATTGTGGTTGCAGCTGTACCACTTGAGAACCTCCATCAATGATTTACGTGATTGAGTTACGGGAACGGAGGACAGTAGCGGATGCTCCAGAGGGCATTTAGTCCCAGGCATCACCAACTTGACTTCAAGTCTATAACCTCTGGTTCATACCAACAATATTGATGGTTAAACCTGCGCTGGATTCTTTGGAAGTGCAGCTAACCACCAAGGTGGTTCTATCGATACACAAGAAGCAATAATAAAGAAAGGAAGAAAAGGTAACTCCGACTGGGAAGCAGGCAGGCAGGGAACAAAACTCTCATGGCCGTAGGGAGCAAGTGCCTTCGGAGTAGCCACTATGTGCGGACTTGGAACTTGCCGGCTTTCGTCATGTACTTGATGCCCTTGAATGGCTTGTACTTTTCTCCATACATGTCCAGTCGGTTCACCTTCAGACCTGAAAGGAAGTGCAACACAGGATCTCGTCAGTGGGCCGCTGTAAATCACAGGAGACAGAAACCGAACGGTATTTTACGGACTTTGAAGGGGCTAGGGAGACTGAAAAAGTGGGTACAAATCTACTCCGCTTGCAGATGCTTCACTTTGAAACGACCACCCCCAACTGAACTGGCACCCCACTTACAGTCGTGCCCAGAGGTCAGAACAGTAGTGCTCGAGAAATCAAAATTAAAAGTGGTATTCCGTGATTGGAGCTGCATCAAAGGATCCAACTGATTCTAAATAAAAGCTAGGCAGTGATGCAGAAAACCTTCCTTTTGTTAAAAAAAAAAGAAGTTCAATTGATCAAGCACAAGAGGTTCTGCAGATGCTGCAAATCTAGAGGAACAAACACAAAATACCGGAGGAACTCAGCAGGCCAGGCAGCTACTATGGAGGGGAATAAAGAGTCGATGAGACTCTTTCTCATAACCCAATTCAATCCTATTCATTGAGATTCGTGCCACTGTTGATTGGACAGGAGCCTTTCATAGAGCCCTTCTATCCTAGACCTTGGGTTGTGTTCTACCCTTGTGTTGGGCACGTGGCCAAGTGGTTAAGGCGTTCGTCTGGTTATCTCAAGGTCTCTAGTTCGAGCCTCAGCTGTGGCAGCATGTTTGTGCCCTTGAGCAAGGCACTTAATCACACAATGCTCTAGTGTGTGCAAGGAGTGGCGCCCCACACAGACTTCCAATCTGCGCCTTGTAAGGCATGAAAATGCCCAACACAGGCCTCTGATGGTCTGAGTCGACGTTCCATTCCCTTCCCTCCCTCCCTACCCTAGACTTTCTCAAAGGAAAGACATTATCCCAATTCTAATAAGAAGCACCAGTTCCTTCCCCTAAGGTAAAGGAAAATTAACTAGTTTGACAGAGCCTAGTTTTATAGAAAAAGACCTTTCAGCCCATCATATCCGTGCCATTAATCCCCTAGGTATACATTCCCATTTACTGACACATAGTCAAAGGCGTTCTATACCTTGTACATGCTTCGTAAATGCTGTGAGACCCTTTGCCTCCACTACCTCCTCAGCAAGTATGTTTGAGACTCCAACCACTCTCTTGGTGAAGAAACCCCTGAACCTCTTACTGCAAACCAATGTCCCTTAATTTTAAATACCTCCCCTAAGGGTCTACCCTCTCCCATATTCAATGCAATCAGCTTATAAGTCCATACAAAGTTGATTTCCTCCAAGAGAACCACAACTTTGTCATGTGGTTTGGAAGTTTGTGTGTCTCAATGACCTGGAGAGCTACGTTGGCTGGACTCAGGGCTTTATGCTTTAACTCTTGGTAGGGTCACCCATGCCAAACAGGTCAAAGGGTAGAGGCCAGACTAAGAGTGGACCACCGCTCCTCCAGGTTTGGGGGTTCAGTTCAGGGCTAACAACCCTGACTGGTCAAACAAAATAGCCACAGAAACAACAATGAAGAATCCTTCTACATCTGAGGGCGACGGTATTCCTGAGTCTCCACCCGGGACCTGCGTGGCTGCCAGTAGCGAAAACTGAGACGAAACTACTGACATGATGAAGGATGCTCTGAACACCACCAGAGATGGAGGATCTTCATCGCTACCCTAAACACCAGCGGCGTAACGGGGCAGTAAGTACAAATTGATTTTTATCACCAGGAAATCTTTCTGGAGCTTTAAGCAAGTTTTGTTTTGGGGCATCATGAGTGTTAACACAGTCTACTCAAGAAAAGACAGCCAGGGATCTTTACGGCCATGTGCCACTTGAGTTAGATGGAGATGTTTAATGGAGTTCTGAAATCCTAACAGCTTTAATCATTAATATCCCAGCTGCCTACCGCTTGCCAGCTGTTAACCCCTTCATGTGGGTGCTCAGCAAAGTTGCTCAATGATCGAAGAAGTTTTCTCTGGTTAGGAAAAAAACTGGGGCTTAGTTCAGAGTTGTCAAGCACCCTCACTCTCTCCATAACACGCAGGATTTCCATTGGCTAACCATTTTAATTCCACTGGCCATTCCCATTCCAATATGTCGGTCCACGACTTCCTCGACTGCCATAATGAGGCCACTATCAGATTGGAGCAACACCTCATATTCCATCTGGGTAGCCTCCAACCTGACCATGAACATCGATTTCTTCAACTTCCTGTAATTTCCCCCCTCCCGACTTCCCTCTTCTTCCATTCCCCACTCTGGCTCCCTTCTTACCTGCCTATCACCTTCCCTTTTGGCCATGGTCCACACTCTCCTCTCCTATCAGGTTCCTTCTTCAGACTTTTCCACCTATCACGTCCTAGTTGCTCACTTCACCTGCCCCTCCTCTAGCCACATATCTTCCCCCTCACCTGGCTTCGCCTATCGCCTTTCATCTTGAACTCCTACCCCTTTACACACCTTATTCTGGTCTCACCTCAAAATGTTGACTGTTTATTCCTCTCCACAGATGCTGCCTGACCTGCCGAGTTCCTTCAGCACTTTGTGCGTGTGTTACCCTGGGGGAGTGCTATGTTGATAGGTGGGCAGTTCTGCAGGACACTGGTGCACTTACTGGGGCAGTGCCAAGAACAGGCTACAAGGTCAGTGGGACAGTAGTTAAGAAGTATAAACAACAATCAAGAATTAAGAATTTAGCCAGAGGATGGTGAATCCATCCATGGAATTCATTGCCACCGATAGCCTTGGAGGCCAAGTCACTGGGTACATTTAAAGCAGAGATTGACACATTCTTGATTAGAAAGGGTGTTAAAGGTTACATGAGGAAGGCAGGAGAATGGGGTTGAGAGGGATAATAAATCAGCCATGGCAGAGCAGACTTGATGGGACAAACTCCCCAATTCTACTCCTATGTGTTACGGTCTAGGATGATCAAGGGTCAACATGTGGGAGGGGTCGGCACAATATTGTGGGCCAAAGGGCCTGTACTGTGCTGTACTAGTCTATGTTCTATGTACTCTGCCATCTTATATCTCTCTCCCTTTTACCCCAGGCTGTTAAAGCAAATCATCCAAATTCAACAAAAGGCTGACCCACCAGACAGTATGAAGCAAGCTGTGCACTGTTGGAAGTGTTGTCATCTGGTCACCAGGCTGAGGTCACTAATTTTGGGACAGGGGTTCCCAGACTTTGCCATGGACCCTTACCATTAATGGAAGGGTACATGTTTTAGGAGGTGGTAAAGGATCCTATGCAAAACTTTTAAAAAGTGAGGCGGCTATCCCACTCCCTGGTGATATTTATCCCTCACCCTTCTTTTAAAAAAACATAACTTGGCCAATATCCTTTTGCATTCTGTGAATATCTTTTAAAGTTAGTTTCCATAAAATCATAGTCACACAGCACTGAAACAGACCCTTCTGCCCACTAAGTCAATACTGACCATTAGGCACCCACTTGCACTATTCCTACATCAATCCCTCCTTTTATTTATTTAGAGATACAGCATAGCAACAGGTTTTCTGTCCCAACGAGCCCACACCATCCGATTTCATTCATGTGACCAATTAACCCTCTCACTCATACACTTTTGGAATGTGGGAGGAAACTGGAGCATGTGAGCTTGATTTCAACGTTTAAGAGATTTGGATAAGTACTGTACATTGATGGTAGAGCTATGGGGGGGGAGGGGTTATGGTCCCAGTGTAGGTCGGTAGGTCGATGGGACTAGGCAGCTTAAATGATTCGGCATGGACTAGTTTATATGCTGTACTTTTCTATGATTCTTTGATTCACCAGAGGAAACACTGAAAACTCCTTAAAGACAGCGGTGGGAATTGAACCCAGGTCCCTGGTGATGTAATAGCATTATGCAACCCGTACGGTACTGTGCCTCCCACTACTCTACCATCATGCTCATCAATACCCCCAGATTCTACCACTCACTATGGGCAAGAAATCCTTCCAAACTGCATACTTCTTGGAATTTAGAAGCATCATAGAGCACTTGGAGGAAAGTGGAGAGGTCGTGGGGAAAACACACAGACAGCAAGATCTTGCTTGATACCATTACTGACCAGCCTCATAAATCTCCATTATACTTTTCCCATCTCCTTAAACTACAGCGGAATTCTGCTGGTGGCAAATCATCAGCAAAGGAAGTGGAAGGAGCTAGTTAAATACAAATCTCTTGCTTGCCCTCTCTTCTCCTAGCTACCATTGGGCAGGAGGTACCATGCCACCAGGTTAAGAAACAGATATTTTCCTCAACTGATATTCCCAAACCTAATCCTACCTCATCAACGGAATGCTATAGGCCATTTCCTGCACCACCCCGTGGACTTGGCTTGAACTGTGGTTTAGTTTATTATGTGCGGTTCTGATCACCTATCTACAGAAAAGATATTCATAAGATTGAAAGGGTACAGGGAAAACTTACAAAGACGTTGCTGGGGCTTGGGGGAACCTAAGTTATCGGGAAGGATTGAATGCATTGGGATTTTTATCTGCTAGAGCATAGGTAAATGAAGGGAGATTTGATAGAGGTATGCAAAATTTTGAGGAATATGGATAGGATAAATGCAAGCAGGTTGAGTGAGACTAGAACTAGAGGTCATAGGAGAAGGGTGAAAGTTAAAATAGTTAAGGGGTACCTGACGGGGAGCTACTTCACTCAGAGTGTGGAACAAAACATGGTGGACGCAGGTATAAGAAGTTTGGGTAAGTATGTGTACGGCGGGGGGGGGGGGGTCTGGAGTACTATGGACCTGGTGTGGGTCGATGGGACGAGGCAGAATAACGGGGCACCTAGCAGTTAGCGCAACGCTATTACAGCTCGAGGCAGAGTTCACTTCCGATGCTCCCTGTAAGAAGTCTTCAGGGTCCTTTCCGTAAGCGCACGGGGTTTCCTTGAGCGCTGCAGTCCCACAGTCCCAAGACGTACCACTTAGTAGGTTAATTGCTCACTGCAAATTGCCCTCCGATTCGGCGAGGGGTAAACAGATATGTTGCTGGGTGGTGTGGCTCGTTGGGCCAGAAGAGCTTGTTCTGTATCTCCAAATAAACAAACAGTTAGTACAGACTAGATGGGCCAAAGGGCCCATTTCAGTGCTGAAGCACTGTACAACTTTATGCCTTGTTTTCTTCACTGTCTTATCTAATGTATATTCTGTGCCTGTGTTGCCGATGTTAGTGAGTGTCTCTTTGTACCTGTACCTCACCGCACTGGTGCACGCGACAACAAAGTCAGCTCAGTTTGAACGTGTTACAAGCCAGGACGCGTCGACCCAGCTGGGTTGGGAGTACCTGATATGGCCAACTGTTGGATCTTGAACTGGACGTTAATGTTGGGGTTCTCGTCAGGTTTGGGCGACCCTGTCTGCAAGCTCATGGACCCCTTCAGACTGGGCAGCTTCTGAGGATTGATCTTCCCAACATCCCACGTCAGCACCTGCAACAGTTCAGGGGAAAGAAGATCTACCGTTAGGTCAGATCAGTAACACAAGCACATTACTGACAGTATACTGGATCTCCTGTGGTAGATGCAAGTACAGAGAGCATTCACATGACCTACTTTTCGCATTTATTCTGGCAGGTGGGGCTCATCGGCCTTGGACGGCAGACCACCTAGGAGAAGGAAAACTCTGTTTTTAATCCTCTGCTGCCTTGCGGCCATACCCACCCACGGGAAAGGCTTCGGGAGTAAACCCCGAGGAAGAAATCCGGAGCTGGGGTCCCTCAGGCAGTTTGATGTTGCTTACAATTCCACTCTGGCAACCTCTGCGACGACACTGGTGCCAAGCAGTATCGGCGCTTGCCCTTCCATTGGACTTCATCAGTGAGGTGGAGAGGGGGAACCCACTGCAAGGGCAACAGCCGGTTCTTCAAATCTTCCCGCCCAGGCTTGTGCACTGGAGAGGACACAGTCCACCAGAGGCATAAACCCATGATCCTCTGGGATTTATGGTGGCCTACTACTATTCCTGAACCAGATCAATTAATTTTACCACCATGCTTATAGTCATACAGTACAGAGACACGCTTTTCAGCCCAACTTTTCCATGCTGACTAACATTCCTTCTTTTTTCTTTACAGCGGCATGGACCAACCATTGCTCTGAGCAGGAAATTTTAATATGGCACCTAAAATGCGTGATATTTTAAACAGCGTCCACATTCAGTGGGCTGGTTCTTTATTAACAATGAGCTCCCAACTTCCATTCTGTGTTTATTTTTACAATTTGAAACAAAGTTGTAACTTAAAACATTGAACGTAAATACTTTGCAGCTCTAAAATGTTCCAAACTAAAAGGTTGTGGTAAGTTCAGTATTTAGAAAATTTATGGATTATATTTATGAGAACATAATTAATTACAGGGTATTTCACAATTATATTTAGATTTCAAAATTATATGAACATCATATAAAGAAACTTCCACCGCATGGCAACAAAGGCTATGTGTGCAGGCGCATTTTAGTTACTGTGTGGCCGCACATTTGCGCAACTTAGAGGGAACAGTGATGCTGACCATGGTCAAAGTCAAAGTCAAAGTAAACTTACTATCAAAGTATGTAGATGTCACCATATACTACCCTGAGAATCATCGTCTTGTAGGCATTTACAGGAAGATAAAGAACAATACATAAAAAAAGACCGACAAACAACTCGTGCAAAAGAAGACAAATTGTGCAAGTAGAACAAGTACTGAGAACATGTTGCAGAGTCCTTGGAGGTGAGTCTGTAGGTTGCAGAATCCGTTCAGGGTTGAGGTGAGTGAAGTTATCCACACTGGTTCAGGAGACTGATGGTTGTAGGGTCCCGTCAAATCTAATCCCGTCTGCCAGCGTTTGGCCCATATCCCTCTAAAATTTTCCTACCCATATACCAGTCTAAAATGGACCAAACAGGGTCCAAAGAATTGCAGAGGAGAGGTGGGACTCAATGCCCTTAACGTCAAGGTCATAGTGGTCACTTGGAAACAAATCAAACCGCTGAGAGACTAAGTATGGGAGTTGACTTTATGACAGGCTTCCAGAATAACTAGGTTCCATGTCAGAGAAAGTTTGATACACTGTTAAAAAACCAGCAGAGACAAATGATCTCATAGCGATATTAGAAATAACAAAATAATGAAATAAGCAAAACAAGTGCAACTAAAAAAAGTTAGCGGCTAGCAAAAAAAATGATTCCCCGGTTGTCTCTAACTCTCAAGAAGACTAACCAACGAAGAGAAAGAGTATGTGACTATACTCATTGCTTCTACCACACCCCAAATTAAACGTACACACAAAATATAATAGAGAGAGACAGAAAATAGATACATGGCTCCCACAAAGGTCGTTCTTATATAGAAAGGGCAAAACATACTCAAGAGGACAGCCAGTATATGTGGAAATGGAACCAAATCAACATTTCAGGTTGATGACTCTTCTTTACCTTGGTGACGGGGTCAAAGGTGTAGTTCCCTTGCGTGGAGGTGAGATTCACATTCAGTACCACCTTTGGCAGCTGGCTGGTCACAATAGTCCCCTCCAACATCTTTCCCATCGTCTGCTTTGGCCCGATGGTGATCTCAAATCGCCCCGTGGAGCTGCCATCCCGGAAGTTGATGTTGTGTTTGACGTAGACGGGGATGGCCACCAAGCTGCAAGGCAGAGTGAAGGATTTTGTACAAGGCTCTCTGTTTGCATTTACCAAAATTCACATGCAGTCGCTACCAAAGGCAGCACTTATTGCTATTCCCCAACTGTCCCTGACTTGCTGGACCATTTCAGGGGAGAATGCGATCAGGGTTCGACTCCCACCTCTGTCTGTAAGGAGTTTACACTTGCTCCCCGTGATGGTGTGGTTTTCCTCCCAGTGCTCTGGTTTCCTCCCACATTCTAAAGATGAATTGTCAGGGTTAGTGAGTGGTGGCCGTGCCAACATAGCCCGCCCACAATTCGCTATGTTGGCACTGGAAGCATGGCAACACTTGCAGGCTGATCAGCACAATACTTGCTGATTTAATTTGATGCAAATGATGCATTTCACCGTATGTTTCAATGTACATGTGATAAATAAAGCTAATCTTTCTTTCTTTCTGAATCAAGCCTCCAAGAGGACCACAACCTTTGGAGGCTTGCATATCTCAATGACCTGGCGAGCTACGTTAGCTTCTCCCCTTCCTCTCCAGTCCTGATGAAAGGTCGACTGTTTACCATTTTCCATAGATGCTGCCTGGCCTGCTGAGTTCCTCCAGCATTTCATGGGTGTGCATTGCTTTGAACTTCCAGCATCTGCAGATTTTCTTGTGTTTACGTTGGCTGGAGTTGGGGTCTTGTGCTTTGACTCTTGGTAGGATCACCCATGCCAAACAGGCCCTCCTCCCACTCCCCCCACCATCTACCACAGAGATGCTGCTCGACCTGCTGAATTCCTCCAGCATGTTATTTATTGATTTTTTAAAAAAATCCCTTTGCCCTACTTTCCTGCAAGAGCACCACAACCTTGTTGCAGTTTGGAGGCTTGTGTGCCTCATGAGCCGGAGACCTGTGTTGGTTGCAGTCAGCACTTTATGCTTTGGGTCTTGGTAGGGTCGCCCATGCCAAATAGGTCAAAGGGTAGAGGCCAGACTAAGAGTGGCCCACCGGTCCTCCAGGTTCGGGGGTTCAGCTCAGGGCTAACAACCCTGACTGGTAAAACAAAATTGTTATGGAAACAGCAATGAAGAACCCTATATCCGGGTGTGACGGTATTCCTGAGACTTACATGAGTGAGAAGATGGCCAAGGACAGGCAGAGATGAAAGACCCTCATTGCTGCCCTAAACACCAGCGGCATAACTGGCAGTAACTAACTTCTTTCTTTTTAACTCAAGAGTCAACCACGTTGTCTGGGTCTGAAGCCACAACCTGTAAGTCTGAGTAAGGAGGAATGGAACAAGTCCTCTGCTGAAAACCACTGACCAATCAGGTCAGTTTTTACAACATCCCAATTGGTTCCTGATCATTAATGCTAACATTGAACTAAATCCAACATTTAATCGGGTTCACACGAGGAATTCTGCAGATGCTGGAAATTCAAGCAACACACATCAAAGTTGCTAGTGAACGCAGCAGGCCAGGCAGCATATCTAGGAAGAGGTACAGTCGACGTTTCAGGCCAAGACCCTTTGTCAGGACTAACTGAAGAAAGAGCTAGTAACAGATTTAAAAGCGGGAGGGGGCGGGGGTTTTTAGGGGGTGAAGGCTCCACGTAAGCATGCCTGGGGAGTAGGGAAATATTACAGGGAGGTCTCGTGTTCAACGGATACAGATCCACCCTCAGCGGCACCGCGGCCGAATACTACCACAGTGCCAATGACACGGGTTCAATTCTCCACTTCTGTAAGAAGTTTGTGTGTTCTTCCTGTGACCACGTTCCTCTCTTCCAGGTGCTCCCATCTCCTACCATATTCCTAAGACGTGCAGAATAGAAGGTAAATTGGCCACATGGGCATAATTGGGCAGCCAGGCTCCCTGGGCCAGAACAGCCTAGTGTATTTCTAAACCAAGTCTCCACTGGATGCAAATATAATAGATACAGACAGTTCTCCGGTGGAGACAGGGTTCCTCTCCTGAGGATTGTTCGTAACTCAAACCAGCTGTAAGTCAGAAATGAATAAAAACTGTGGCGACGGGAGAGCAAGTCGGTAAGGGAACAGCAGCTGCCAACGCGCCTCACGGAGTGAGGGAGTGAGTCTGCGCGGCTCCACCCAGCCACCCCTTTGGGCTGAGGTTCAGGAAGTGCGTGTGCAGGGTGGGGGGCTGAATGCTCATGGAAATACCCCATTCCCACCCGGCAGAAGATGTTCGCAGCCATGCACCAGCTGGAAAATCCATCCCCACCCCATCCTGTCGGTCTCCCAAACAGTTGATCATGCGTACGGGCTTGTCCATAGTCAGGTGACCATTACCTGTACGGTGACTACTAAACCAGCAAGACTGACCAGGCAGCCTCTGATCTTTACTGCCAAGGTTATTGCAGATTGAAAAAACCTGCATTTATTTCTGTCCAACCCTAGTACAACTTCCACAATATAGAAAGTGCCTTCAGTTTGTTGAAATAATTTACAGTGTGGGAGCTTTCTGACTTGTACTTACTGGATTCAACACGTTAGAACTCAGCTTCTCTAGTCTGAGCAACTTTAAACAATGTAGAATTTATTTCTAGATTCTAATCACATCATAAAAAACAAATTATATCGAGGGGAGATATCAAAAGTCAAATGAGCCAACACGAGAGATAAGTAGATATTTTACACAGACAGATGGGTAGAGGATAAGTCAACCCAAATATAACTTTCCAAAATATGTTCCAGATTTTGATATTCTGGTGACTGACTGATCCACTAAGTACAAGTCAGAAAGCTCCCGCACTGTAAATTAGGCTGCTGGTCTTTAGGGTAGTAACGAAGGTCTTTCATCTCTGGTGGTGCTCAGGACTTCCTTTATCACGTCAGTAGCTTTCTCTACCGTCAGTTACGCAAGTCCCTGGTGGAGACCCGGATGCAGAAGGATGAAGGGCTCTTCATTGCTGTTTCCTAACAATTTTGTTTTAGCTGTCAGGGTGGTTAGCCCTGAGCTGAACCCCAGAGCCAGGAGGACCGGTGGACCACTCTTAGTCTGGCCCCTGCCCTTTGGCTCTTAAAAGGGTCACCCATTCCAAACAGGTCAAAGTACAAGGTGCTGATTCCAGCTGGCTGGTAGCGTAGCGGCGTCCGCACTGGATTTCAAGGCGAATGGTCCTGGGTTCCGAATCCGGTCGGCTCCTTGCACGTTTTCCATCCGTGCTGGGTTGAGTTTCCAGCTAGCAACTCGGCCTCACAAAAAAACAGACAAATGCTGAAGATAAACGCTGCCCCATGCGTCACAAGGCCCGGAGAGGAGCAACAGCAATGAGGCAACATAGCTTTCCGGCTCACTGAGGCACGCAAGCCTCCAAACCCTACAAGAAGGTTGTGGCCCTCTTGGTGGATTCTGGCGACTGGTCACGAGGGAAACGTCGTGAACACTATTCTCCTTTAGAAAGTTTTTGGTTTGCCGACTTTTCGGAACAGAGTGTAAATAGACTGAGATGATCATTTCGTTAACGCTTCTTGATCATTTGGTTAAACTTTATGCATTAAATGGTGAACGTTATTAACACATTTCAAGACAGGGGAATGCAGAACCATGGAGCAACAAACCGCCTGCTGGGACAACTCAGCTTCTGGGGGTAGGGTGCTGAAGGAATTATGGAAGTTTCAGGTCAAAACCCTGCATCGGGACTGAGAGGAGAGAGAAAGGAGTGCGAGGTGATTGGGGGACCAAGGAAGGGAGCAGGTTGTGACAGGTAGGCACAAATCCATTTGACCTGAAAACTTCCCATTGACAATAAAATTTATTGTGCTGAGGAGTGAAGTGACAAGTTAGTTCTCCAACTACTCCTTGTAACATTGGGTCAAGCTTTTACCGGAATTAAGGAAGTTAGAACTATGCAGGTAAGTGCTCATGGAGTTATACAGTGGAGCAACAGTTCACGTGTCCTTGCTGACCACGAGTAGTCACTATACTAATCTCATTACTAGGATTTTGCCAACAGCCTCTGCGTCTGGTAATTAATGTGTTTGTCTATAGAATGCCTTGAAAAAGTAATTCGTCTCTACAACTATTTTCACATTTTACTGAGCAAAACACACAAAGTGCTGGAGGAACTCAGCAGGTCAGGCAGCATCTATGGAAATGAATAAACAGTCGTTGTTTTAGGCTGAGACCCTTCATCAGGACTAAAAAGTCCTGAAGAAGGGTCTCAGCCTGAAATGTCAACTTTTTATTCATTTCCATAAATGCTGCCTGACCTGCTGAGTTCCTCCAGCACTTTGTGTGTTGTGCCTTGGATTTCCAGCATCTGCAGATTTTCTCGTGTCTGTGGTTCACATTTTACTGTCTCATTTTCTAAATTTAAAATATATTGAATTAGGATCATCTTGATCAAATTTACAAAATATTGTCCATCATGTCAAGTCAAAGGAAAAATTCCAAAATCTGTCAACAATTTACTAAAAGTCTAAAATCAAAATTGTGAGACTGAAAAAGTACTCAACCCCTTTGTAATTTCTATGCTAACTTCCCTCAGGTTCAATGCTGTATATTACCGTACCAACTCACCCAATTTGTTGATGCATAAAATTGGAGGATCACCTGTTTTCAACGAATTCATAAGATTAAATACCCTCTCTGCATAAGGTCCAACAGTATGGTAGATTTTCAGAGCAACCATGGTGTGGCTTCAAATGAAGAAAATTGATGTCCTTGAGTGACTCAGTCAGAGTCCTGACCTCAACCTGATTCACAACCTCTGGCAAGACCTCCAGATTGCTGTTCAATGCTGCTCCCCACTAACCCGGCACAGCTTGAACAATGCAGCAAGAAGGAATGGGCAAATCTTGCTCCATCACAATAAGCAAAGCTAATAGAGACATATCCAAAAAGACCTCAGGCTGTGAGAGGTGGTTCAGCTAAGTATTGAACCAAGGGGGATGAATACTTTTGAACTGTTGACATTTCAGTTTTTCCATTGCTTTGCAATTTCCCCTGTTTATTGGGCTGTACTGTGAAAAAAAAAGAGCATGTAATTCACAAATAAATTTTCAGCTAAATTCATCAAAATCCCTGGTTGTAAAACTCAATTATGTGAAGAAAATGTTGGGGGCCGAATACTTTTTCAAGGCACTGTAAATGCTGTGAGTCTGCCTCCAGCACCCTCTCTGCCTGTGTGTTTCTAATTTCAACCATTGCCTGCAGTCTTCCTTACACCTCATCATAAACCTGTGCCTTCAGCTTTAGATACCTCTGCTCTGGAAAAAGACAGTTATTATTTATATTATTTGATTTAGACCCTATCTATGCCCAGCAAGACATCCTCCCCGCCAAGCAAAACCGGCAGACTATCCAGCCTCCCCTCATAACTGGAGCACCCCACCCCAGGTAGCAACCTATCGAATCTCCCTGCAAGCTCTCCAGTACAAATGAGGCTGAGATTATTTACAGATAAAGTATGGTAGCAGGACCTTCCAGACCAACAAGCCCACACTGCCCACATTCACCCATGTGACTAGTTAACCCACTAACCGATACGTCTTTGGAACGTGGGAGGAAACCAGAGTATCCGGAGGAAACCCACAAGGTCATAGGAGGAATATACAAACACCTTACCAGACAGTGGTGGGATTGAACCCAGGCTGCTGGTGACGTAACAGTGTTACACTAGCCACAATGCTACTGTGTGGTTCCTACTGAGAGAGAAGATCTAATGAATAGCAAGGCAGGCAAGAGCAGCCAAATGGCCTTCTTCAGTATCTGTTGCGTTTTTGAGATTACCCATAGATGAATTTCCAAACTCGGTCCAGGAGTAACATGGAGTCCACAGTTGCAAGGGAAGGTTGCACAAGAGCACCAATCTTGGCTCTTCCACCCCTCTACACCAGCCACATGCCACTTACTTCTGGGAACTGACGTGATAGGACAGGAGCCGGAAATTCCCATCTGGTGGTATGAAAGAAAGGATTCGCTCCGACTCCCACCTCTTGAAACGGACACAGGGGTGGAAACTGACGTCGTCCAATAGCCGAGGATTCTGCAATTGTAACAAAATGAACAGTCCAATCAGAATGTCATGTTATGTACACCACTACTTCCATCCACTAGAGGCCAACGCTCATAGTTGGAATCCACTGTATCTCACCATGGGTGAAGGGATCAATTATAATATATCCAAGTCTGCTGATAATATTGGATAGCCTTTGTGCTGTAAGGAGGAGGCAGAGAGAATTCAAGAGGATATACGTATACAGATTTCCATTGATTGAATTTAATTTTTCTTTAATTCTATTTAGTTGTTCATTGATTCTATTGTTTTTCTTTGTTCTACTGTGAATGCCTGCAAAAAAATGAATATCGGGGAGTATATGGTGATATAAATAGTCGCCACTTCATTAGTTATACCTGATTGCCCAAGTAAATATCAAAACTGTACTGAAATATGCAGACATGGTCAAGAGGTTTAGTTGCTGTTTAGACCAAACATAAGAATGGGGCAGAGATGTTGTGACTTTGATTGTGGAATGATTGTTAGTGCAATCACGTTGTGGTTTGAATATCTCAGAAACTGTTGATCATGTGGCATTTTTATACACAATAGTCTCTAGCGTTTACAGAGAATGGTGCAAAAAACAAACAAAAAAAATCCAGGAGCACCTGAGAGACATTCTGTAATGATCAATAAACCAATTGTATGTGGAATCAAATGTCCTTGCCCTGTGTCTAAGGGCTGGGTGTGTCTGCAACAGTTCCACCACCAACCCGGCACTTCTTCTCTGCCACCTGTCCCACACCCCTCCGTGGTGCTCCACCCTCACTATTCCCAACATCCTTTGTTCCCACTAGGTTTACAAACATTCTCTCGGCTCCACATTGACAAAATAACTACACACACACACACACACACACACACACACACACATCTTATTGTAATTTTTTTTAATGCAATGCTACCTCAAAACAAAAAAAATCAACAAAACATGTCAGTGTGATATTAAACCTTATTCTGAGAATATCATATATTGGCCTGATCTCCCATATTCCACAGACACAAGGGTTAGTTGATTAATTGGTCACATGGGTGTAATTAGACAGAATGAGATCATTTGGTCAGAAGGACTTGTTACCCTGCTGAATCTCTAAGACATCCGTTAGTCTTGTGAGAACATGGATCTGCGCCTGGAAAGTCTTCACTCTCCAGGGTGCAGGCCTGGGCAATGTTGTATGGAAGACCAGCAGTTGCCCATGCTGCAAGTCTCCGCTCTCCACGACACCAGTGTTGTCCAAGGGAAGGGTATTAGGACCCCTACAGCTTGGCACCAGTGTTGTCGCAGAGCAATGTGTGATTCAGTGCCTTGCTCAAGGACACAACACGTTGCCTCGGCTGGGGCTCGAACTCACGACCTTCAGGTCGCTAGTCCAATGCCTTAACCACTTGGCCACGTGAATCTCTGAAAAATTAAAATGTGCTGTGAAGGTTCAACCAAATGAAGGGATGGAGAGGGGAAGCATGTCTTAAAAGGAAAGGTAAAGAATATTGGGTCTGTACTCTCTAATCGTCCGAAAAACGAGAAGTGATCTCATTGAAATGTGTAAAATTCTTATAGAAGCCGCCTTAGCAGTTTTTTCTTTGGCTGAATATCCAAAACCAGGGCTCATAAAGGGTCAGTTGTTCAACAGAAATAAAATGACAAAGTATGCAGATGGAAGGCTATATAAAACATGAGCCATAAGCAAGCAGGACACAAGTAGAATGAAATATTTTATCAGCCCGTACATGGAGCAGGAAGACGTACCATGAATGAGAGGGTGAGGTCTGGCATTCCAGTCAGCTTCACACAGGCATCAATAACACCCTGTATCTCAGCAAACACTGTTGAACCTGCAGAGAGTAAGGAGCACCTTTAGCACGGTTAGAGCTGCTTGCCGGGCTAGGCAGAGAACACGTCAGATCAGGATCCCTTCCGCACAAGCGGCTGCAATCAGAGCAACGCACCCAAAACGTTGGTAGGAACTCTGCAACTTCCAGCAGTGCAGAATCTCACACACAAACTGCTGGAGGAGCTCAGCAGGTCAGGCTGAATCTATGGAGAGGAATAAACAGTCAACATTTTGAGTTGAGGCCCTTCATCAGGATCATTCCTGGCCTGAGACGTCGACTGTTTATTCCTCTCCACTGACACGCTGAGTTTCTCTAGCATTCTCTAGGATTTCCAGCTTAAACACAATTCTCTGTTTATGATCTGCTAAATCTCTTCTGTTTGGGAGTTATCAGATCAACTTACACATTTAGAGAGGAACTAAAGATTTTCCAAGTTTCTCTCACTGTTTTGGAAACCAAGGCTCGTGATGGAGTGTGCAAATACCACATCTTGCTTACACGCACGGTGGTCAGGGGGAGGTATGAGTGAGTGAGGAAGAAAAGCCGACAGAAAGTGGTGTGGGGAGAAAAAACAGATGGAATATATCATAGACATAGTCATACTTTATTGATCCCAGGGGAAATTGGTTTTCGTTACAGCTGCACCATAAATAATAAATAGTAATAGAACCATAAATAGTTAAATAGTAATATGTAAATTATGCCAGTAAATTATGAAATAAGTCCAGGACCAGCCTATTGGCTCCGGGTGTCTGACCCTCCAAGGGAGGAGATGTAAAGTTTGATGGCCACAGGCAGGAATGACTTCCTATGACGCTCTGTGCTGCATCTCGGTGGAATAAGTCTCTGACTGAATGTACTCCTGTGCCCACCCAGTATGTTATGTAGTGGATGGGAGACATTGTCCAAGATGGCATGCAACTTAGACAGCATCCTCTTTTCAGACACCACCGTCAGAGAGTCCAGTTCCATCCCCACAACATCACTGTCCTTACGATGAGTTTGTTGATTCTGTTGGTGTCTGCTACCCTCAGCCTGCTGCCCCAGCACACAATAGCAAACATGATAGTACTGACCACCACAGACTCGTAGAACATCCTCAGCATCGTCCGGCAGATGTTAAAGGACCTCATCTCCTCAGGAAATAGAGGCGGCTCTGACCCTTCTTGTAGACAGCCTCAGTGTTCTTTGACCAGTCCAGTTTATTGTCAATTCAAATCCCCAGGTATTTGTAATCCTCCACCATGTCCACACGGACCCCCGGATGGAAGCAGGGGTCACCAGTACCTTAGCTCTCCTCAAGTCTACCACCAGCTCCTTAGTCTTTTTCATATTAAGCTGAAGATAATTCTGCTCACACCATATGACAAAGTTTCCTACCGTAGCCCTGTACTCAGCCTCATCTCCCTTGCTGATGCATCCAACTATGGCAGAGTCATCTGAAAACTTCTGAAGATGACAAGACTCTGTGCAGTAGTTGAAGTCCGAGGTGTAAATGGTGAAGAGAAAGGGAGACAAGACAGTCCCCTGTGGAGCCCCAGTGCTGCTGATCACTCTGTCGGACACACAGTGTTGCAAGCACACGTACTGTGGTCTGCCAGTCAGGTAATCAAGAATCCATGACACCAGGAAAGCATCCACCTGCATCGCTGTCAGCTTCTCCCCCAGCAGAGTAGGGTGAATGGTGTTGAATGCACTGGAGAAGTCAAAAAACATGACCCTCACAGTGCTCGCTGGCTTGTCCAGGTGGGCATAGACACGGTTCAGCAGGTAGACGATGGCATCCTCAACTCCTAGTCGGGGCTGGTAGGTGAACTGGAGGGGATCTAAGTGTGGCCTGACCATATGCAAGATCTGGCAGCCTTATTGCAAGGGAGATTGAGTTTCTGGGCTGGGAATACTCACTGTAATGATAGACGTGAGAATGCATATCCAATACTGAGTGCGGTTTTGGTCTCGCTGGTACAGACCATCCGCAGGTTACAAACACCCCACTTGTATCCACACCCTACATACTAACAGGCTCCAAGATTATTAAATTCAGAAGTTTGATGTACATACAGAACTAGTCCACCCTCTCCATTTTAAGTTGTTATTCTTTCTTATCAATCTAGTATTTCTTTCATGCTGTTCATTACAATGGGCGGCGCGGCAGTGTAGCGGTTAGCACTTCGCTTTACAGTACCACCGACCCAGGTTCAATTCCCGCTGTTGTCTGTAAGGAGTTTGTACGTTCTCCCCGTGACCGCGTGGGTTTCCTCCTGGTGCTCCGGTTTTCTCCCACAGTCCAAAGACGTACCGGTTGGTAGGTTAATTGGATGTTGTGAACTGTCCTGTGATTAGGCTAGGATCAAATTGAGAGATTGCTGGGCGGCGTGACTCAAAGGGCCTATTCTGCACTGTATCACAATAAATAAATAAATAAACCCGAGGAATGCTGTGCCTATGTCCTTGTGTTTACCATATGGAGTGATTTTTGCATGTTTTCTGAGTTACGGACAAAATCGACTTCTTTTGTAAAAAATCAGAATCCATTCATTTGCAAAGCAACAGCCAGTACTCTTTCCTTAATGCAGAGAACACATGCAAGATTGAAGTCTGGGATGAAGCGTTTTATCCTTCAATGAGACCTCAAAGTCTGTGCTCTGTGAAGTTTAGAAGAATATCTCGTGGCAGGCACAGAAACACTGTTTTCTCACAATGCAGTATCTCCGGCCATGGGCATCTTAAGACATTAGCCACTTAGGGCAAAGATGAGAATTTGTTTTTAAGTATTGTGAGTTCTGAGTCATTGGAATCCTTCACCTCAGAGGGCTGTGGATGGCAGGTTGCTGGGGATCATACTCAAGGCTGAGAATAAAAATCACCCAGTACGAGAGGGGAGTGAAGCAGGCATGGTCTGAAAAGTGAGAGGGGCAGAATGGCCCACCCCAGCTTCTTGCTCTCCTGTCCATCACCTTGGTTTTCTTGTACAGCTGATGTCAGACAGTCAAACAGTGTAATGGGCAAGTTCTGGGAGCTATTTCCTTCTAAGACCATAAGACACAAGAGCAGAATTAGGCCTTTCAGCCCAGCGAGTCTGCTCTGCCACTCGATCATGGCCAATTTAATTTCCCTTTCAGGATGGCAGGGTCGTGTATCCATTAGAGCAACACTTCACAGCACCAGCTCCCAGATTGGGGTTCGATTCCCGCTGTTGTCTGTAAGGAGCTTGCATGTTCTCTCGTGACCATGTAGATTTCCTCCAGGTGCTCTGGTTTCCTCCCACGTTCCAAAGGTGCAAGGGTTAGGATCACTGAGTTGTGGACATGCTATGTTGGTGCCGAAAGCGTGGTGACACTTGCAGGCTGCCCAGCACAACCCTCACTGACTTGATTTGAAGCAAACGACACATTTCACCGTATGTTTTGATGTACATGTGACAAATAAAACTAATCTGATTTTTCAACCCCATTCCCCTGTCTTCTTCCCATAATTTCTTGATGCCCTTATCAAATCAAGAACCTATCAGCCTCATCTTCAAATATACCAAATGACTTGGCCTCCACCACCATCTGTGCTGAATTACACAGACTCACCACCCAGTAGTGAAAGAAATTCCTCCCCCTCTCTGCTCTAAAGGGATGTCCCTTCTTGAATCTCTGTGTTTCTGAACCTTAGGGTTCTTCCGGGGATCAAGAACGGTGAGGATCTTAACGATTGTTTATTTCAAAGCTTAAACAAACATACAAATTCTAATCAAACTAAGTGAAGAGCTGAGAAGCATAGCAGAGATTCAAACAAAAGCAAAGATGAAGGCGAAGATAAAGAAAAAGATGGCGCCTCCAGAAAAAAAACCCATCATCTTTATAATTGAACTAAGCAAAATTCCTTAGATAAGAATAAACCAATCAACGGTTGCACAATTACACCATGTGGGTAAAGTGCTAACACTTAGCCAATGAAAAATGAAAACTATGATATACTGTTAAAAATACATGAGCTTGTAAAAAGTGCAATTTATGATTAAACTAAAACTTTAGTCTTACATTAATTCATCTAATATCTTACAAAAATTACTTTTAAAAAATAGTAGATTCCAACACCCTCTTTCCTCAAGGAGGAGACAAAAGAACAGCCAGCGTGCTAAGGCTGATAATGTCACAGGGGTAATATGTCCTCTCGGGTTTTATCACACAATACACACCCATCAAACCTGGGAGGTTATCTAATGGATCCACAAGCAATCTGTTGGAGAAATGCATTTGGTCATGTAGTAACTGTTGGGGGGAGGAACTGTCAATGGGAGGGAGGAATACAGAGCAAGGTGGGTGATGGAATGAAGCAGTCAAACAGGCAGTTAGAGCCATATGGGGGGGGGGAGAAGGGAGAGACTGAGAGGGTGATGAGCTGAAACACAAGGGGAGTCTGGTGCTAGAACCTGTTTACAAAAGGATTAGGGGATGAGGGCCAGGCAAGACCAGAACCATGATTCAAGGTTCAAGATTATTTATCACATGTACATTTGAGACGTGTGGCGTGTGGCCAAGTGGTTAGGGCTAGTGATCTGAAGGTCGTGGGTTCAAGCCTTGGCCGGGGCAGCGTGTGTCCTTGAGCGAGGCACCTAACCACACAATGCTCCAGTATACCCAGCTGAGAAATGGATACCAGCAAAAATGGTGGGGTTTAACCTCGTGATAGACTGGCGTCCTATCCGGGGGGGGGGGGGGGTCTCGTATTCTCAATTGCTTCACGCCACAGAAACCAGCATAAGCACTGGCCTGATGGACCACACTTTAAAAAACAGTGAAATGCACCATTTGTGTCACCACAATAAGCAACAAAACAAGCCTCATTTCTCCCTCCCTCCCTCTCCTGAAATGAATGAGTGGTGGGTGGGTAGTTGGAGGGGGTGAAAATGGGTGGAGGGCTGGAAGCAGCTTTGGGAAAGAGGGCTAAAATGGCAGAGCAGGAGGGGGAAATCACAAGAGAGGAGGCCGAGGTTGTCCAACAGGACTGGTGTTCCCTACATACCTTCAAATCCACGGCAGAGTTCAGCTGTGACATTGTTATGTGTAGTTATCTGTACTTTACCCCTCAGCAAACAGGAGACATCCTGCACACAACTGCCTCCTGATTCAACTTCACAGCCACCAGACAGCACTCATATTCAGAACAACATAATAACTGGGCTAACACCCCCAGCACGGAGAACGAGAATGCAGGTAAAGGAGTCGGCCCACGATGAAAGCATCAGCAGATGGCAGCAGCCAGCCTCAAGCTGTAATTACTGAGATCCAGAGAGCTGGCAGCCATGCACGAGGCTGTAACGTGACCGAGGTGAGGAAGTGCACGTGGGACCGATACAGATCGGGTTACAGGCTCAGCTTACTGAGCTGGGAAAACTATAGAAGAGGTGGTAGTAACTGGGAATAATAAAAAAAAACAGAACAAAACGATAGAGTCACAGAGAGCTAGAAACATTGCATTCACTGGAGTTGAGTATGATGCTGTCCCAAGAAGTTATTGCTTTAATGGAGAAGGCCTGTGCGTGAGTTTGTTTAACAAAGGGATTCTAATGCCCAGCAGCCACCACACGGTGCTTTGTCTTGATCTTATCACCAAGGGCGATCCCACTATCAGGGAAGCTGCAGATGTTACTGCTCTTGGGATTTCAGGAACTCACAAGCCACTCCTCCACGGCACAGTGATGAGCATCACGTGGGGGGAGAAGTGGGGGAAACAGCACGAGACAGAAAACAAGCCCTTCAGCCCATCGAGTCCAAGCTAACTATCAACCACCACTGACATTAAATCTACACTTACCCCATTTTTATTCTCCACACGTTCTCATGAACTTCCCTTAGATTCCACCACTCACTCTCACACTACAGACAGTTTACACTGCCCGCCCCTCATGCGGGAGAGAACCTGGGGGGCATGGGAGAGGGGAGTAATTTAAATGGATCAAAGGGTGCAGCACATGCAAACTTCACGGAGAGGTCAGGATCGAAGCCAGGTCTATTTGCTGCGGTGCTACGTAGCCATGATGTTCCTGGATGCACCAGCATTTCAAGGAAGGCTGAACATATCCCCAACCACTTGGCGGCAGCAGTCCTCACCTCAGTCACTGCCAGTGTGTGATAATGCGCTGTTTCCAAAGCCACCAAGTCCTTTAGACATGCAGCCCCAGACAGCTTGCCTGGTCTCCAGCACCCATTGAGAGTAACACGCACAAAACGCGTGAGAGTGAGAGTATTCCTCACCCATACCTGATTTGTCAATGATGGCGTCGATCTCTTCAACCACATCGAAGTAGGCCTCATTGTTCGCGTATCTCACGCCAGTGCGTCGCCAAGGCACCACAGAGAGCTGTCCCGTGGGCAGATGGTCCCCAACATTCGTACTGCCTACAATCACAGCAGGGAAAGAGTGAAGCAAGTTGTTAAAGTTGGATTTCTCATCCAGGAAAACATTTATACACAGAGAATATCCTGACGCAGAGCAGTAGCTTTTCCACTGTTATGTTACTTGGACGAGGCAACAGTTTATTAAATTTTGCGATCTGAGAAGTACATGGTGCAGGGAAAGGCCATTCTGCCCACTCTCTCCTGCTAAGGGGACAGATCAATCCCACTAATTCTACCGATTCTATTACAGCTTCATACACCGAGCCCTGCAGCAAATGAAGAGTTACATCCACGGAAGCTGCTTAACGGCTCACTCTCCCTGGAAGCAAATACAAATGAAATTCGGAGCACGAGCTGGTTATATCACTGTCCGATATGGAAGCACCACTGGACAGGATTGGAAAAAGCTGCAGCGTTGTAAACTCAACCGTCATGGGCACTAACCTCCCTGCCATTCCAAAGGCAATGCCTCCAGAAGGCGGCATCTATCATGAATGACCCTCACCAGCAAGAACATGCCCTGTTCTAATCGCTACCATCAGAGAGGAGGAAGAGGAGTCTGAAGATTTTAAGAACAGGTTCTTCTTTCTCCCCTCCCCACCATCAGATTTCTAAATGCACAATAAACCCCTGTACAGGTGCCACGATAAATCAAATTTCATGACATACAGTATAATAATAGTGATAATAAATCTGATTCTGACATCTCAACGTTTACACCTTACCATTTTAAGATCTTACATCTTTGAATTATGTCACCTCTCATTCTTCTAAACTCCACTGAGGACGAACAAGCTCCTGGGGGTCAATATCTCCGAACCATACCTGAACCTGATGTATCAATGCAGCTACAAAGGCACAACAGTGGCTATATTTCATTAGGAGATTTGGTATGACACCTAAAACACTCGCAAATTTCTATAGATGGACAGCATTCTAACTGTCTGTATCACTGTCTGGTTTGGGGGGGGAGGGTGTGACTACTGCACAGGATTGAAGTAAGCTGCTGAGAGTTGTAAACTTAGTCAGCTCCATCATGGGCACCAGCCTCCGTAGTATCCAGGACATCCTCAAAAAGGCGTCATCCATCATTAAGGACTCCCACCACCCAGGGCATGCCCTCATTGCTACCATCAGGTAGGAGGTACAGAAGCCTGAAGGCACACACTCAATGATTCTGGGTCAGCTTCTTCCCCTCTGCCATCCAATTTCTGAATGGACATCGAACCCATGAACACTACCTCAATACCTTTTAAAAAAAATATTTTTGCACTACTTTTTAACTAATACTACACACACACAATAATAGAAAAAAAATGATTTATAGTATGTATTGCAATGTACTGCTGCCAAAAAGTTAACAAATTTCCACAGAAACGCTGGTGATATTAAACCCGATTCATTTCTAGGAAATGCTGAAGAACTACACAAGATGAAGCCAACTGGAGACCTGCCCCTGGAAGCCAATGGACTGGCAGAGGTTTTCCTGACTGAAAGTACAGCAGACGAGACACAACAGAGGATTTAAGGTGCAGCTGAACCAAACAACTGCAATGTGGAGCTGGCCGCTTCAAGCATTAATTTTACATCACCAGACCGCCATCAGCCAGCACTCAGAGGCAACACTGGCTTCATTGACAAAGATCTTGCCTGGCTTTTGAACTGCTGGCAAGTTGCAAAAC
This sequence comes from Mobula hypostoma, assembly GCF_963921235.1. Classification (NCBI taxonomy): domain Eukaryota; kingdom Metazoa; phylum Chordata; class Chondrichthyes; order Myliobatiformes; family Myliobatidae; genus Mobula; species Mobula hypostoma. Next base: position 150,515,041 of record NC_086104.1, on the reverse strand, counting down.
ACAATTTAATTTACAAGCTGCTAAAGGAGGTCCTCTAGTCAAAAACAAGACACATTCGCAACCTAAGCATAATCAAGCAGATTACACTTGAATAACTCATTTGACTGTTGCTGATCAAGAAGGACGCCACTCTAACTGGGACACTGTGGGGGTTCTGGTGCAGGCAAACACGAAGAACGCATTGAGAATTTTTTTTTTAAAAGAAGCATGGCTCTCTTCTGATAACTCCGTTAACAAACATATCGAAATAGACGGCATCTGTGAACGCCTAGGAGCCAAAGAAACGCGAGCCAATATAGTTCAAAGGTCAAGTGAAGGGGTAGCCAATCAGGACTGAGGCAAGTAAATGGGGGGAGGGGGTTATATTAACGTGAACACTCCCAGAGAAAAACACCAACAACTGCACACTGAGGATGTCTCCTCGATGGCTGATGAAAACATCTGCAAGCTAATTGCAAAGCTCGGTAAATACCACAACATCAAATACACTTTACTATTCGCCTGCATTTACAGGGATGGCTGATATCACTAGTTACAGAGGCAATATTTCAGAAAGTTACAGTAACCTCTCAGTTATATTCAAGTTCAAGTTTATTGTCATGCAACCAAACACATGTTCAACTTGGCCCCAGAGCAACGATGTTTCATTTAGCTCAACGGCTGGTGCCAGAGTCTTGGGCAATGTTTAATCGGCAGAGTTTGTGGATTGGACTCTGTAGTTCGTGTATTGATGTGTTTCTAGTTTCTGGTTACTCCTTTTTTTAATACCTATTTTGTATGACTTTGATTGGGACAGACTGGTTCTACGGCCTGCAGTCAACGAACGATACAACGCTAAATTGAACCAAACTGAACATTCCTGGCCTGTTTCAATGACTCTGTGGCTAGATGTTTAATAGCCTGTGTTTTTCACTCATTTGTTTTGCCACTTGCGCGATTTGTTCTTTTCTTTTGTGCGTTGGGTGTTTGATGTTTTTCTTTGAACGAGTTCCACGGTGTTCCATTCAACACGCTGGAGGAACTCAGCAGGTCAGGCAGCATCTGTGAAAACGATGAGTCGACGTTTCGGGCCGGAACCCTTCGTCAGGACTAAAGAGGGAAGGGGTAGAGGGCCTATAAAGAAGGTGGGGGAGGGTGGCCTCTGCCCCTTCCCTCTTCGGTCCTGACGAAGGGTTCCGGCCCGAAACGTCGACTCATCGTTTTCACCGATGCTGCCCGACCTGCTGAGTTCCTCCAGCGTGTTGTGAGTGTTGCTTTGACCCCAGCATCTGCAGATTATTTTGTGTTTATGGTGTTCCTTTGTTTTGTGGCGGTCTCTGGGAAGATGAATCTCAGCATTGTATGCTGCACACATAGTTTGATAATAAATGTACTTTGAATCTCTGAAATATCATTTCTCTGGGACCAAGGTTCAAAGCACAGTACACATAGTCACACACAGCAAATATAGTTACAATCCAGCATAGATAGTCACAAGATAATATTAACACAACTCCCTCAGTGATATGGCCCGAAGGCGGCCTTAAAGTGCGAGATGCATGCTTATGTAAGACAGTAGAATGTAACTAATATAATAAAACAAGCAGTCGTATAACTACGTGAACCAGCAGCAATAAAAGATGTGAAGTGACGGGTGCAGGATGAGAGTGTGTCCGAGAGTTGGGGGTGGGGGCAATGAGACATGGTGTTAATAAGCCTGAGGGAAGAAACTGTTACCCAGCCTGGCAGTGATGGATCCCAGGTGTCGGCTGTGGAAAACTCAGGGAATCATTGTAGCTTCAAACGCAGTGAAATACAGCTCACAGGAGGTTAATAATAAACTGGTATGCAGGGAAGGTAAAATACCTTGAGTACAGAGCGGGGCAGCAAGGCAGAGGGGATAAGGTAAGATGCACAGGGTGGCAAAGTAGCTTAGCGGTTAGTGTGACACTATCACAGCACGAGTGACAGGGGCTGTCTGCAAGTTGTTTGTAGATTCTTCAGAAAGGGTAAGACAAAGAAACATGAGGGATTGGAAGTGGAGAGAGTGTGCAATTTCAAGTTCCTGGGTGTCAAGATCTCTGAGGATCTAACCTGGTCCCAACATATCGATGCAGTTACAGAGGCGGCACGACCACAGCTATATTTCATGAGGAGTTTGAGGAGGTTTGGTATGTCATAAAAGACATTCGCAGATCTCTACAGATGTACTGTGGAGAGCATTCTAACTGTCTGCATCACCGCCTGGTATGGGGGTTGGGGGGGGGGGTGTTACTGCACAGGATTGAACCAAGTTGCAGAGAGTTATAAACTCCACCATGGGCACTAGCCTCCGTAGTATCCAGGACATCTTCAAGGTGTGAGGGCTCATAAAGGCAGTGTCCATCAATAAAGAACCCCCATCACAAGGACGTACCCTCTTCTCATTGCTACCATCAGGAAGGAGGTACAGGAGCCTGAATGCACACATTTAATGATTCAGGAACAGCTTCTTCCCCTCTGCCATCTGATATCTAAATGGACATTGAACCCATGAACACTACCTCACTACTTTTTTATTTCTATTTTTGCACTACTTATTTAACCAAAATATACATACACGATGTAATTCAGAGTTTTTTTCTAAAATTATGTATTGCATTGTACTGCTACCACAAAGACAACAAATTTCACGACATACGCCAGTGATATCAAACCTGATTCTGACTCTTGGTACTCTCACATTTCTAAGATGTACAGGTTAGTAGGTTAAACCAATCTTCCCTCCGTGGACTCACTTTACACCGCACGCTGTCGGAGCAGCGCTGCCAGAATAATCAAGGACATGACCCACCCAGCCAACACACTTTTCGTCCCTCTTCCCTCCGGGAGAAGGCTCAGGAGCTTGAAGACTCGTACGGCCAGATTTGGGAACAGCTTCTTTCCAACGGTGATAAGACTGCTGAATGGATCCTGACCCTGATCTGGGCCGTACCCTCCAAATATCCGGACCTGCCTCTCGGGTTTTTTGCACTACCTTACTTCCCATTTTTCTATTTTCTATTTATGATTTATAATTTAAAATTTTAATATTTACTAATTTTAACTATCTTTAATATTTTTAATACTGTATTTAATATTTGTAATCCAGGGAGTGTGAAGCACAGAATCAAATATCGCTGTGATGATTGTACGTTCTAGTACCAATTGTTTGGTGACAATAAAGTATAAAGTATAATTTGTCACACAGATATATAGGCTCATTTGGCTGGAAGGGCTGGCCTCCGAATAAAAATAAAATAGCTTCAAGGAGAAATGGTCAAAGAGGTTTGGAGGAATGATTAATTATTTGAGAGGTAATTAGCTAAGATCAACTGCGCTCTCAGCAATTGTCAAGCACTGCAGCATGTTCAGAGACCAAATGGCTGCCTAACCCAGCTGTAGACAGAATCTCAAGCAGGCTGAGGAAACTTAACATAACAAGGAGCGCATCGGTGTTGAACTGCAGTTACAATACATACCAGTGATGGTGTTCACCACGGTGCGGAGAATGGTGGGAGGCCTGATCAGCTCCTTTAAGATGTTAGATTCTGTCGCCAGTGGAAATCCATTGTCCAACATCTCCTCAAGCACTTCATACACAACCACAACATTGTCTTTGATGGCTACTTCTGAGCAGCTCCCAAAGTAGTCCTGTGAGGGGGCAGTCAAAAAATATAATTTACATGAAACACAATGTTGTATAAAAATACCACAATCTTACACCAAATCATTACCAATCACTTATACCCAGTCAACACTTCATTAGGTACTTCCCAAACCTAATAACATGGCCAGTGTATGTCTGTGGTCTTCTGTTGCTGTAACCCATCTACTTCCTCCAGTTCCGGCGTGTTTTTCATTCAGCCATGCTCTTCTGCACACCACTGCTGCAATGCATCGCTCTTTGAATTACTGTCACCTTCCAGTCAGCTTGAACCAGCCTGGACATTCCCCTCTGACCTCTCTCATTAGCACAATTTTTGCTCACAGGACTGTCTGTAAGGAGTTTGCACTTTCTCCCCGTGACCACGTGGGTTTCCTCCAGGTGCTCTGGTTTCCTCCCACCTTCCAAAGATGCAGGGGTTAGTGGGTTAATTGGTCTCATGGGTGCAAGTGGGTGTCCTCTCATTGGGCCGGAAGGGCGTGTTACTTTGCTGTATCTCTAAATAAAATAAATTTTAAAAATGAAAAGCGTGCGCGCGCAAATGGAAGAAAGTTCATCGAAGGGGAAGATAACAATAATTTAAAAGGCGCTGTGTCTGAGCATCAGAGAAACCATGTTTACAAAGGGTTACTTCATAAAAGTAATCCAGCTTCCAAATGAAATCAATCAGCCCAGAGCAAAGGTCAGCGCCACAGAAAATTAATTCCTCGAGTTCCTCATGCTTACCTTGAGCTCTCTGGATCCTGTTACAGGACACAAAGCCCTTGGCATTAATGTTGAAAGAGCAAGGATCAGATTGCCTTTCAGAGCCCTGCCTCAGCGAATGTAATTTACAGGTGACACAAGAGACAGAACATGCCGGTTGGGGTGAGGTTTGAGAGGGTGAGGGGAGTGGGGCTGATTGAAGCACAGAGTGGATGTCAAGGGAAAGCCCCTCGTTAGGAAGGACGGTGAGGTTTTGGAGAGGGTGCAGAAGAGGTTTACCAGGATGCTGCCTGGTTTAGAGGGCATGTGCTGTCACGAGAGGCTGGATAAAGTTGGGTCGTTTTCTCTGGAGCACTGGAGGCTGAGGGGAGATCTGACAGAGGCTTATAAGATTATCAGAGACATAGATAGAGTAGAACCATCTAATACCAGAGGGCATGCTTTGAAGGTGAGAGGGGGATGCAAGGAGCAAGATTTTTTTACTCAATAGAGTGGTGGATGCCTGGAATGCGCTCCCTGATATGGTGGTAGAGGCAAATACATTAGAGGCTTTTAAGGGAAGTTTATATAGGCACATGAATATGAGGAAGATGGAGGGATGTGGACATTTTGTAGGTAGGAGGGATTAGTGTTTGGGTGTTTTTGATTTATTTTTTAAGCTGGTTCAGCACAACATTGAGGGCTGAATGGCCTGATCCTGTGCTGTATTGTTCTATGAAAGTTAAATTTTTTTTTTTACAAAGAGTGATAGCAGGCATGGTGATAGGGGCAGATACATTAAAGACATTTAAGAAACTCTTAGATAGGCACGTGGATGATAGAAAAAAAGAGAGCTTTGTGGGAGGGAAGGGTTAGATTGATCTTAGAGTAGGTTAATAGGTCAGCACAACATTGTGGGCCGAAGGGCCTGTATTCTGCTGTAATGTTCCACGTTACATTAAGGTGATGCTGACTGGTGATGAAAAAGGTCAAGAGAAGGTCAATGGCCCAAAGGGTGCCCATCTTTCTTCTGTACTCACGGACTGGATGTTGGTGTTCCAGGTCACACCAATATTTATGCTCCTCTTATATTTACCCTTCCCCCTCCCATATTTACCCTTCAAAGTGGTGGCCTGGCTTGATCTAGGACAGGGAGTATTGTAGAGGCAACCGAGTAACAGTGGGTCTTAGAATATAGCCCAATGAATCCATGTTGACCTTATTCTTCACCTAGTTTGTCCCATATCCCTGCAGGCATATCCCCTCTATTCCTAACACAAAGGCAGAGTCAAACGCAGAAGAACTTAACCTGGATAGGAACCAAAAGGAACGATAAGAGAAGAGGAAATGCAGAGATCACCATTGACTCAGGTAAAGTATCAACTGAATAACTAAATTAGTACTTGAGGAATTCTGAGATTACTTCAAGATTTCAGCAGGGATGAGCTTGCTAGCATCATGTGAAGCCAACATATCAATTACAGCTTTTCTGCTGTGTGGGTCAGGAGTCACAGAGACTGAAGCAGCGACATCACAGGAAATTTCATTCCCGAACATGCTAAAGTTCAAAGTATATTTACTGCCAAAGTACATAATGCTACCATGTACTACAGAAGGCTCATTTGTTTGTCAGCGGTACTGCGAGGTGGTCTGTGCTGTTCCATCGCTTGAGGTCAATCATCTGTGTGTGACGGATCTGAGAAGGACTAATGTTCGAGTGGTTGCTCTCCCTGTTGCTGTCGGGGGACGTCATTGGAATTCTGCACTTTATGGATTGGACTGTTGACTGTAGTTCATATTGGTCTCTTTCAGTTCCATGCTCTTCTTTGCACTCCGTGTTTTTGCCCATTCTTTCTTGTTGGGGGTTTGGGATTTGCTGTCCCTGTTGCCATTTTCCATGGGGATTGATCAGTTAGTCTTTTTTGTGTGAGGGAGGGCGTTGGGGTTTGATATTCTTGCCGCTGTTTTCCGTGTTGAGCAAGGGGGATTGGGGGTTGGCAAGATTTGTTATTTTTGTGCGGATGTGGGGGTGGGGGTGATATTGAAGTTTATCTTTTAGCGCCTTCCATGGCTTTCTTTGTTTCGTGGCTATCTGGAGAAGGTGAATCTCAGTGTTGTATACTGCATACATACTGGGATAATAAATGAACCTTTGAGGTAGCGAACGCGTATTGGATGATTATTTCAGGCTCTGGATTGTTAACCACAGAGATTAGGGTATGACATTCTGGTCTCATGTCACAGGAACAATGCTGTGCACTGGACAGGGCGCAGTGGGATTTTACAAGGGCGTTGCAGGAATGGGAAAAACATCTCCAAGGAAAGGCTAGAAAGGCTGGGTTGCTTTTGGCAGTAGGAGGGGCAGAGGTGGAATTTAACTGGAGAGTACAGTATTATGTGGGGTCCAAACTAATGGAAGGGACATATTTCCCCACCATAGATGGGGACAAAAAGCAAAGGCCAATAATTTTAAGGACAGAGGAGAGGTGAGGAAATCTGCTTTCCACCCAGAGGTTCAGGAACTGATCGCCCGAGGAACGGAAGAGGCATGTGGAATTGCGTGCAGTCCTGTTCGCTGCAATGCAAGCTGTGCTGAAGAGAACATCAGTTGTGGGGGGGGGAACTGATCGGATAGTGTGGGCTTGTTTTTCATGAGGTGAATGAGGCTGGGGGAGACTTGAGAAAGTTATGTAAAGTTTTGAGAAGACGGAATATCCCATATTAGGGGTCACAAGAACAAGAGGGAGCAAGATTAAGGTCAGAGGAAAACCAGACCTTCATCATATTTAAAGAATACTTAGATATGTTCATGAAAATATACAAAGCTATGGACCCCAGGATGAAGTGGGGTTTGGCTGGGGGGCTCTTTGTCAATTGGTACTCATTTCATGGTTAAAGCAGCTTTGATACATCACTTGTTTGTGATTCCAGTCAAATGACAAGCCCGTGTACATAGTAAATGGTAAAGATCCCACCAGATTTCTGACCTGACATTTTGAATCTTGTCACCTCTGTAAACTTTCAATTCTTACAGCAATTGGTGAGCTGAGCCAGTTTCTAATCTTGGGACTAAGGTCTAATGATGCCCTCTCCCCGATTGATAAAGATGGCCCACTGGTCATAATCCTGCTCACATGAGAACAAACTCTAAACTGACAAAGCGATCATTTACCCCCTAAACCAGCCGTCTTCGCCAACCACTATTTACTCTCAGCTGAACAGCTGGTTACTCGGGGACACTGGTACCATTTGTATAAATGACACTGGAGATGGGCATCATTCCAGGCCTTTACCCACAACACCACTTGCCATCAATCTCTAACAAGAATTCCCCACTCTCAACTATTCCAGCAGTTCTTTGACCTGTCTCCTCAAAGCCAGACTCTCCAGAGAAGAACATGCCAAGACTGTCAGGATTGTGGACCAACACAGTTAGACTTCAACTGTTTTAAGAGCAGCCTTGAATCAGGATCAGATTTAATATCAACCGCATATGCCGTGAAATTTGTTAACTTTGTGGCAGCAGCACAATGCAATACACGATAAATATATAGAAAAAAATAAATGATGAGATTTAGATACATTTTAAACCAGGGGTTCCTAACTCTTTTTTATACGATGGACCAATCCATTATGCAAGGGGTCCGTGGACCCCCAGATTGGGAACCCCTGCTTTATACTTACAGATTCTGCTTGCTTGTACTCACTGCAGGGCAAGAGGTAAGTGAGTGGACACGGTAACATATTCAGAATTATAATGGAACCATTTTCAAACTAAGGATAGGAGATCCCGGTGAACTGCATGACTATCTAAAAGCAGTTTTGTACAAAGCGTCAGGGATTCTCTACACCCCAACTTGGCGTCCCTCAGACCCCCTCAGTTAAAGGTAGGCGCTGATGAATCTCAGCGGATTTTGGCTGGTGGCCGATGAACCAAGGAAAACAACTAAATACTTTGCTAATCACTTTTCGTTCTGGTAAACGAGCATCGTAACTTCCCTCTGGACTTGGAGGCAACTTGATACGGCAGAGCCGAGGTGAGAAAGTGGGCCCGTCACCGAGACCAAGGAAGACCTGAAGTTCGGCTGATTTCAGCGCTGGGCCAAATCGGAAGGAATGGGAACAGGCTGACTCGAGGCGGCAGGCACCAGGCCCCAGAGCGTATTAAAGCAACTGAACCCAATGTCTGGACGATTTAAATGCCGGGCCAGATTGAAAATGTCGGGGTATCAGGGCCGGAGGCAAAAGACAGCCCAGTTCAGAATATTATTAGCTTGCGTTCATTGTTTGTATGATTTGTTTTTCTCCCCGTCTGCACATTGTGTGTTCGATGGACTTTTTTGAAATGTTTTTTTGGGGTTCTTTATTCCATGGCTACCTGTTAGGAGATGAATCTCAAGGTTGTATAATATTTTGATAATAAATGTACTTTGAACTTTGGCATAAAAAAAAGGTTGGGAACCTCTGCTGTACATCGAAATGCAGAGAGTCTTTGAATACAGAAAAATGCCTTTCATTTGCACGTCCCTCACTTTAGTGGGGCGTTGTGCAGCGTAATAGGAAAGTAGACAAAATAAGGGGCAGTGTGCACTAATCCAGTCTTCTCATTTCAGCTGGAAGTGCTTAAAGATGACATCACATGACAGGGTGGGATTCCAAACACTGGCACATGACGGATCAGCTGGGGAGGCCGACAATGGCTTTTCATATCAGCGGCCATGGGAGAACTCAATGCCAGCATTGCCTGCAAACCACAAACTTTATCATGTACTTCACATTAATTACTGATCTCAAGACTCCTATTTTCAGCCCTACGGTTCAAAAGCCACACAGTCTTTGACTAAACAAGAGCTCTGTTTCTCGTCCTCATCATTCTTCTTTCTGTAGAGACTATGGTATCCCAGGACAGATTTCCTTTCCTCTCCTACCACACACTACACAAACACCAATTCCTGGCATTCGGTCTCGCCAGCTGGCTTCGAGCAACATTCACAGATGCCACGTGTAGTCTCACCCTGGAAAGCTTCCAGCACCTTCAACACACAGAGGCAGATGACAGAAACATCAGCAGCAGCTTGTATGTCCCTAATCTGATGTTCTGAAACATGTGATAAGCCCTGACAGGCTGATTTAGAACTACCTGTCACTCTGGGTCATTTCGTAACTGAATTGTTTTAAGGACTTAGGCAGTAATCCAATTCAGAGAACTGGAAGCCAAAATGGGTCAGACAGAGGAAAGAATGAACAGTGAAAATCAGGATTAAACTCTGGAGGTTTTGATGCTTCATTAATAGAAACCTACAGTGCAAGACAGGCCATTCGTCCCACTTCGTCCATGCTATCCCACTATCCTTCTCTACCAATTTCATTTACTCTTGGACTGAAGTCTGCTTTTCTGAATCCAAAGTAAACACATATTCTTCAGTCGCTGTACAGTGGTGCTAGAAAGTTAGTGAACCCTTTAAAATTTTCTTTCTTTCTGTATAAATATGACCTAAAATGTGACCAGATCTTCATGCAAGTCTTAAAACTAGAGATAAAGAGAACCCAATTAAATAAACAACACAAAAACATTATACTTGTTCATTTATCTATTGAGAAAAATGATCCGATATTACACATATTTGTTGGAAAAAGTATGTGAACCTCTCAGATTGTCAGTTTATTTAAAGGGAAAATTAGAGTCAGGTGTTTCAATCAATGGGATGACAATCAGGTGTGAGTGTGGGAAGCCCTGCCCTATTTAAAGAACATAAACCTGGGTCTTCACTATCAAAGTCTGATCTTCACCACACAGGGTTTTGGAAGTGTGCCATGCCTCGATCAAAGGAGATTTCTGAGAAGCCCAGAAAAAAAGTTGATGCTCACCAGGCTGGAAATGGATGCAAAATCATTCTAAAGAGTTTGGTCTCCACCAGTCCAGAGTCAGGCAGATGGTGTACAAATGGAGGGAATTCAACACAGTTGTTGCTCTCCCCAGGAGTAGCTGACCCACAAAAATCACTCCAAGAACAAGACATGTAATATTCTAGGAGGTCACTAGGAACCCCAGGGAGTTACAGGCCTCTCTTGCTTTGGCTAATGTCAATGTTCATGAGTCGACCATCAGGCAAACAGTGAACAACAATGGTGTGCATGGCAGAATTGCGAGGAGAAAGCCACTACTCTTCAAGAAGAACATTGCTGCCCATCTAAAGTTTGCTAAAGACCTCGTGATAAGGCAGAAGGCTTTTGAAAGAATGTTCTGTGGATGGATGGGTTCAAAGTAGAATTACCTGGCTTAAATGAGAAGCAGTGTTTGGCAAAAAGCAAACACAGCATTCCAGCACAAGAACCTCATCTGATCTGGGAAACGTGGTAGGATCACGGTTTGGGCATGCTTTGCTGTCTCAGGACCAGGACGGCTTGCCGTCATTGATGGAACTATGAATATGGAATTGTACCAGCAAGTTCTACAATGTCAGGGTATCCGTCCGTGAACTGAAGCTTAAGAGAAAGTGGGTCATGCAGCAAGACAACGACCCTTAACACACAAGTCAGTCGACCAAAGAATGGTTAAAGCAGAAGAAACTTCACGTTTTGGAATGCCCGAGTCAAAGTCCTGACCTTAATCCCGTAGAAATGTTGTGGAAGGACCTGAAGCAAGCAGTTCGTGCAAGGAAGCCCACCAACATCCCCAGAGTTGAAGCAGATTTGTAAGGAGGAATGGCCTAAAATTCCTCTAAGCTGACGTGCAAGACTGATCAACAATGACCTGAAATGCTTGGTTGAAGTTATTACTGTACAAGGCAGTCACACCAGTTACTGAAAGCAAAGGTTCACATACTTTTTCCAACAAATACATGTAATATTTTTCTCAATAAATAAATGAACAAGTATAATGGTTTTGTGTTATTTATTTAATTGGGTTCTCTTTATCCAATTTTAGGTCATATTTACGCAGAAATAGAGAAACTTCTAAAGGATTCACAAACTTTCTAGCAACACTGTAACTGCTCCGATGGATGCAGAAGTTGGGTGGGGGGGGGACGTAACTTGTCTGATGGTCATTATTTGTTAGAGGATCAACGTTATTCCCCACTTACATTTCCGTGTGTTAGGAATTCGCTGTGCTGCATTGGCACGACATGCAACAAAAGCAAACTTCAACAACTACAAGGCTAAAGAAATACATTATAAAAATAAACTTAGAAGAACTTAAGTAAATTTAAAGTAACACACAAAAAATGGTGGAAGAACTCAGCAGGTCAGGCAGCCTCTATGGAAATGAATAAACAGTCAATGTTTCAGGCTGAGACCCTTCTTCAGGACTGAAAAGGAAGGGAGGAGACGCCAAAACAAAAAGGTGGGAGGGAGGGGAGGGGAGGGGAAAGAGGAAAGCCTGATGGGAATAGGTGAAACCAGGCAGGTTGAAAAGATAACTGGCTGGAGAAGGAACCTGATAGGAGAAGAGCGTGGACCATTAGAGGGGACTGGGGGGAAGTATAGGCAGGTGACGAGAGGTAAAAGGCCCAGATGGGGTATAGAAGAGAAGAGAGGGAAGGGAAACCTTAAAACATACAAACTTGAGTTCCTGTTTAAGGAATGATTGTGGATAGGCTGATTTCTACTTTATTCCAGTTTGACATTGGACCTTTCACAGGACGGTTCTTTCACTCAAAAACCAATGCAACAGAAAAAGCTGAAATCACACAAAATGCTTGAAAAGAGAAAACAAATTAATCTCTCGATTATTCATTGGAACAAGAAATTAAAGAGAAAAGAAGCCAGAGTGAAGGGAGTTCTTCAGAACTTAAAAATATACAGATGCAGTTAATGGGTTTAATTTTCTATTGAGATATTAAAACCTGCAATGCAGCATGAAGCTGGATAGTGTGGTAATCAGACGAAGGTTGGTGGGGTCAGACCATAAGATATAGGAGCTGATTTAGGCCCATCGAGTCTGCTCTGCCATTTCATTATGGGTTATCCATTTCCCTCTCAGCCCCAGTCTGTTGGCTTCTTCCCGTATCCCTTCATGCCCTGACTAATTAAGAATCCATCAACCTCTGCCTTAAGTATACCCAATGGTTTGGCCTCCACAGCCACCTGTTACAATGAATTCCAGAGCTTCACCACTCTGGCTAAAGAAATTCCTCCTCATCTCCATTCTAAATGAATGTCCCTCTATTCAGAGGCTGTGTCCTCTGGTGTTAGGACTCTCCTACCATCCTCTCCACATCTACTCTATCGAGGCCTTTCAACCTCCAATACATTGCAACGAGATTCCCCCCACCCCCACCATTCTTCTGCATTCTAGTGTATACAGGCCCAGAGTCATCAAATGTTCCTCATATGATAAGCCTTTCAATCCTGGAATCATTTTCATGAACCCTCTCCATTGTCAACACATCCTTTCTTAGACAAGGGGCCCAAAACTGTTCACGATACTTCAAGTGAGGGCTCACCAGTACCTTATAAAGTCTCAAGTTGTGGTAGTGCACAAGGTTGTTGTAGGTTATAATGGGACAGTGACAGGATACAGAGTTGGGCTGAGGAATTGGCAGATCAACCTGGGAAAGCGTGAAGGTCAGTTTTGAAGGCAGAATGAGGGCTAAAGGCAGGATTTGTAGGAACAGTGGGATCTTAGGGATCCACATCCACAGATCCCTCAAAGTTGTTAAAGTTTGTTATACTTTATTGTTGTCAAACAATTGATACTAGAACGTACAATCATCACAGCAATATTTGATTCTGCACTTCCCGCTCCCCGGATTACAAATAATAAATATTAAAAATAGTAAAAATTAGTAAATATTAAAAATTTAAATTATAAATCATAAATAGAAAATAGAAAAATGGAAAGTAAGGTAGTGCAAAAAAACCGAGAGGCAGGTCTGGATATTTGGAGGGTCAGGATCCGTTCAGCAATGTTAAGAAGGCATATGGTGTATTGGCCATCATTGGTCATGGGGATTGAATTCAAGAGCAATGAGGTAATATTGAGCTCTACAAAACCCCGATTAGACCACACTTGGAATATTGTGTTTAGTTCTGGTTGCCTCATTATAGGAAGGATGCGGAAGCTTTAGAGAAGGCACAGAGGAGATTTACCAGGATGCTGTCTGGATTAGAGAGCATTTCTACTGAAGAAAGTGATTGAGCTAGGGTTTTTCTCTTTGGAGCAAAGGAGGATGATGAGAGACTTGGTAGAGGTGTAAAAGATGATAAGAGGCACAGATAAGCCGATAACCAGAGATTCTTTTTCCCCTCAGGGCTGAAATGGTTGTAATGAGGGGGGACCATTTTAAGGTGATTGGAGGAAAGTATAGGGAGGGGAATCTCAGAGGTTAAGTCTATTTGACACAGAGTGGTGGGTGTGTAGAACACCCTGCCCAATATGGTGGCAGAGATAAGATATATTATTGGCATTTCAGAAACTCTTAGATGGACACATGGATAGAAAAAAGTAGGGCTATATAGGATGGAAGGGCTAGATTGAACCGAGAGAAGGTTTAAAGGTTGACATAATGGCTGGGGTCTCCTGTCTCCAATGACACCACATACAGTACCATCAAGCTCAACGACAGTATCTATCCCGCTGTTTTAAGTCTCTCCAATAGACCCCCTCACACTCTAAACCAGGGGTTCCCAATTGTTTTTATGCTATGAACCACTACCATTAACCAAGGTAACCCCTGCTCTAAAAGATCTTGCAATCTATTTTATCAATTTATTTGTCTACACCCACACCTTTTCAGTAATTGTAATGCTACATTCTGCATTTTTTCCCTCTTTCATACCACCTTAGTACACTAACACAAGGGAAGATCTATCTGGATGGCACACAAACAAAAGCTTTTCACAGTATCACAGTATACGTGACATCAATAATCCAATTATTAATTAGCCTTTGTTAATCTCAAACCACAGCCACATGTCTGTTGGTTTCCTACCGTTTTGATTTGGGTCACCAAGGCTTTAAATTTAAGGGTATCAGAGATGTCGGAGAAAGAAAATGGACTCTGCATTTTACCCCTTGCTCTCTCCACCAGCACTCATTTATTTAGTTTCAGAAACGCCAATAAACTGCAGACGCTGGAAACCTGAATAAAAACAGTGACTGTAGCAAACACCCAGCAATTCCAGCAGTAACTGAGGGGAGAGAATCAATTTCAGGTCAGTGATCTTTTACCAGAAACTTTAATTTGTTTAGGATCTCCAGTCTTCCTCGCTACAGTTCTGATTGAAAGATTTGACTTCATTTCAAAGCTGGTTTCTCAGGCAGTAACAATATTTTCTGTTTACCTTGCTCACCTTTAGCGTTCAGACAAAAGCCAGGTGTAGATTACTTTCTATTTAAAACTGTGAAGAATAGTTTGATAAATTGCTTCCCACTTGGTGGGTCAGAACACAAGAAACACACTCATAAAAAGACCGTTTTGGCTCTCTCATTTCCTCCACACATCCACAGGATCACACAGATGTAGTGTCTTAGTTCCACTTTTCCTGAACTAACCACATACAGACAGTTGCCAGTTACGAACTAGTTCCCTTTTTTTCAGAAAAAAAGGACTTCCGCACGTCAACTTTGTCCATAAGTTGGAAAATACACAAAAAAAACCCAGTCGATATGGTAATCATACCTCCACAGTGTTGTAATGAGTGGCAGAAAAAGCACACACGACTGAGGACAAAGAATAATTACTACAAGGACACACACACAGGAAACTAGTTGAGCTGTTTGTAGGAACAACACAAATACAGAGTCCAAAATTTTGAATTTAATAATATTATAGGAGTTCACAACTCAGGTATCTGTTGGCATTGATTCTCGTAAAATCAGGTTCAGGTTTAATATCACTGGCAGACATCGTGAAGTTTGTTAACTTTGTGGCGGCAGTACAATGCAATACATGATAATAGACAGAAAAACAGGACAGTGAATTACTGTAATATATGTTATTAAAATTAATTAAGTAGTGCAAACAAAAAGGAAACAAAAAAAAAGTGAAGTATTGTTCATGGGTTCAATGTGCATTCAGAAATCTGATGGCAGAGGGGAAGAAACTGCTCCCAAATCATTAAATGTGTGCCTTCAGGCTCCTGCACCTCTTCACTGACAGTAGCCATGTCCTGGGTGGCGGAGGCCTTTAATGATGGATGACTCCTTGTATTAAATTCAAAATTTATTAAATTATCAATACCCATCTTGGCTAAAGTCAACAACTGAACTTCCACCGCCCAAATTCCGAAGCCCCACCATTCTCTGGATGAAGAACTCTCTTTTCATTTCTGTCCTGTCCTCAATCACCGATCCCTTATATTGAGTTTACAAACCCCTGATTTAGAGATACAGCATGGTGTAGACCCTCTGGCCCCTTCAAGCCCATAACCCCATTTAACCCTAGTCTAATCGCGCAACAATTTGCAGTGACCAATTAACCTCGCCGGTACCTCTTTGAACAGTGGGAGGAACCTGGAGTACCCAGGAAAAACCCATACGTTCCACAGGAGGACGTACAGAGACTCGTTACAGAAGGGCACCGGAACTGAACTCCGAAATGTCCCGAGCTTTATTCGTGTCTCGTTTACCACTACGCTACTGTGGCACCCAACCATCGCGGCTGGGAAATCATTATCCCCACATCTCCACTCTCACGCCCTGCAAGAAATCCACATATTTCAGAAAGATTACCTTTTATAAGAGTACTATGCTGTTGTAGGTCAAACTCCACATCCTCCAGAACAACCTGGCGTAAGAAACGGGTTCATTCCCACCGCTGTCTGTAACGAGTTTGTATATTCTCCCCTTAACCATGTGGGTTTCCTCCCATGTTATAAAGACGTAGGGATAGTGAATTGCGGGCACGCTATGCTGTCACCAGAAAGGTGGCAACACTTGCAGGCTGCCCAAAACAATCCTCACTAATTTGATTTGACACCAACGATGTATATGCAAAAAAGTAAAGCTATTCTTTATAACCTTTATCTTTCAACACCTCCAGTTCCACAATTCATGAGGGGAGACGACCTCGAATTCATTTTCCAGCAACTATTCGCAAAAGGAATCAGTTACAAATGTGTCTGAGTAAAAATCCTGAGGGGGGGGAGGGGGTTGTTCTGCAAAAACTGTCACAACATATTCTGGCTGCTGCTGAACTATGAGAACACAAGCCAGGACTGGATGTTAGCCCATTTCTGGATACACCAGTTCACTTCACAGCAGCGCTGGTCATTTTGCAGCCCACCAGCACAGAACTGTAGCAATCTTTTACTTGATAAACTGGTTTATTATTGCCACATGTACCAAGGTAACAGTGAAAAAAAAACCTTTGTTTTGCTTGCTGTCCATACAGATCATTCCATCACAGTGCACTGAGGGAAAACAATGACAGAATGCAGAGTAAACGTGATAGTTGCAGAGGAGTCAAAGTGCAAGTGCCTAACGAGGTAAATTGTGAAGTTACGTCCATCTTAGGGATCATTCAACACTGGGCAAGATACTGCTTCCTGATTTGTTTTAGTTCTATCTTATGGATTTTTGGGCTGCTGATCATGAAAGTCACCATGAAATTTCCCCATCATGTGCCCATTTTTAAAAACATCTGTATTTGTCGTTTCAATTGATACTTCAAGTCAGAATAAGAGATGCCAAGATTAAGGAAGGTGCACAAATCAAACATGTGATCAATGACAGGCAATTCGAAGAACGTCAGTGAGACCAGAGAAAATCACGTGGGAGGCATTCAAGGATGTTGCTGAAAATTTTCTATGCAACTACAGAGCACCAAACTACATGCAGCTGGTTGACAACATGGTTTTCAAGCACACAAAACCATGAAGTGCAACATGCCACTAAAGATGCATTTTCTGCATTCCCATTTAGACTTCTTCCCTGCAAATCTTGGTGCTGTCAGTGACGAGCTGGTGAAAGGTTTCACCAGGACATTGTGGTCATGGAGAAACGGTATCAGGGCAACTGGAATCCATCAGTGCTGGCTGATTATTGTTGGACACTTAAGCGAGAAGCCTCAGACACTGAGTACAAATGAAAATCATCAGCAAAACATTTTCAGCTTAGTTGAACTATTGTAAACCGTCAGCACCGTTAAGCAATTAAATGCATTATATTCAATAAAAGTTAATTTGTTGTTTCTCCAAATTCCTACGTGATACAAGTAGTCTGAAAACTTACTTGTGTTCAGCTTCAAGTGGCCTATCATAAACAAAAAAACAAGTTCTGAGGAAGCAACTCTTTCGAAAAACTATGTTTTCCAGCTAACTGCCTAACAGTGGGACAGAAACTGCCCATGGGCCTGGTGGTACATGCTTTCAAGCTTCTACCTAATGGGAGAGACGAGGAAACCAGGTATAACTTGCATGCTTTGGAAGCACAGTTAGAGTAGCTCTTGCCTCACAGTTATAATAACCCAGGTTCAATCCCGACCTCTGGCGTTGTCTGCAAGGAGTTCATTCTGTCCGGGACGTGCCCTCTTCTCAATACCACCATTAGGGAGGAGCTACAGGAGCCTGAAGATGACAACTCATCAGTTTAGGAGCAGCTTCTTCCCCTCCACCATCAGAATCCTGAACAGACCATGAACCCAACCTCATTATTTTCCTCCCTTATTGCACTATTTTTATATTTATTATTGTAACCTAAAGCAATCTCGTTACATACGCTTACTGGCTAATTTACTAGGGAGCTAATAATGTAGCCGCCAAGAGCATTTCTGCATGTTCATGAGCAGCCCATCCACTTCAAGGTTTGATGTGTTGTGCGTTCAGAGGTGCTCTTTTGCACACTACTGTTGTAACATAAAGTCACCTTGAACAGCCATTCTCCTCTGACCTCGTCATTAACAAGGCGTACTCGCCCACAGAACTGCCGCCCTCTTGACTTTTTATTTTTGCTTTTCGCACTATGTAAACTCAAGAGACTGCTGTGCCTGCCTGAAAATACCAGGAGATCAACAGATTCCAAAATACTCAAACTACCCCATCTGGCACCAACAATCATTCCATGGTCAAAGTCACTTCGATCACATTTCTTTCCCATTCAGTGTTTGCTTTGAACACCAACTGAAACCTCTTGACCATGTCTATATGCTTTTACATACCGAGTTGAGGCCACATGATTGGCTGATTGGGTCTGTATTAATGAGCAGGCATACAGCGTGTACCTAATAAAGTGGCCACTGAGTGACAATAAACCCGATTCTGATTCTCCCTGTGACAGTGTGGGGTCGCCCTGAGTCCACCAGCTCCCTCCCATATCCCAAAGAGGAGCAGGTTGGTAGATTAAACAGCCGCTGCAACTTGCAGTGGGAATGTGGTGAGAATACCTTTCTGGGAAAATGGAAGTGATCCGTGACTGGGGATAGTAGCAATGGCTTGTTCGGAGTTGCAAGGAAAAAGATGAAAGCAACCTGGACTTGTGGCTGTAGACTCACTCACTTTCAAGTGAATGGGTAGACAGACTATGCTGCACCTTACCAATACTACCCTTGCCTGCATCGGCCTCGACTCTTCTGGGAAAGGCCTCGAAGTGCTTGTGTGTATACGTATGTGCATACATGCACCTGCGTGGGTGTGTGGGGTCAAATATTCAAAATAAATTTATTATCAAATAACTTGTATGTCACCATCTACTATCCTGAGATTCATATTCTGGAAGCTTTCACAGTAGAATAAAGAAATACAATAGAATCAAAGATTACAGGGAGAAGGCTAATAAATCAGCCATGATGGAATGGAGGAGCAGAGTTGATTGAATAGGCTGAAAGGCCTAATTCTGCTCCGATGTCTTCTGGTCTTGTCAATGAAACACACAAGGTCCGACAAACAACCAATGCACAAAAGACAAACAATGCAAATATATAAAAAAAACATGTAATAAAAAATAAAATCTGAGACTCTGGGGGTGTAGAGTCCTCAAAGGTGAGTGCATAGGTTGCACAATCAGTTCAGTGTTGAGGTGAGTGAAGTTACCCACAATGGTACAGGAGCCTGATGGTTGTCGGGCAATAACTGTTCCTGAACCTGGCAATGTGGGACTCAAGGCTCCTGTATCCCCTTCCCAATGGTTATAGGGAGAAAGGGAGCTTGGCCTGGATGGTGGGGGACTGGCAGGACCAGAAAAATCCAGATCTTTACAAGCTAAGCAGTGTGATCCGCTGGGGGGGGGGTGTAAATCACTCAGAGTGAGACCCATACCCAGAAGTCTGATCCATCACGAGACCCATTCCGGAAGAGAGGGAGAGGGAGATAGAAAGAGAGAGAGTGTGAGTGTGTGTGTGTGTGTGTGTGTGTGTGTGTTTAACCCTTCGTGGTTGAGACCTGTGGGGAAGGCCCCTCACAGCGAGATCCGTTCCCAGGAGTCTGATCCATCACAGTGAGATCCATTCCGGGGGAAGTGGGTGGGGGTCAGATCATTCACGGCAAGACCCTTCCCCGGGGGAGTGTGCGACCAATCTGAGGGGGAGCGGGCAGGTCCCTCACGATTGAGACAGACTCCCAATGGGGCAGATCCCTCACGGTGAGAACCTTTCGCGGGAGAGGGGTCAGATCCCGTTCCGGGGGTTGGGTTCGGAGCAGATCCACCCCCCCCCCCGTCACGGGTGAGACCGACTCCCGGTGGAGCAGACCCCTCACGGTGTGACCCCCGCCCTTCCCAGGAGAGGGGTCAGATCCTGCATAGTGAGACCCATTCCCGGGAAGGGAGGGGGCAAGGCAGCACCGACCTGAAGCGTGTCCACCACCCGGTGCAGGAACTCGATGACGAAGAGCGGCGGCACCTCACTCTGGATGACGGCCACGAAGAAGATGCGGTCCCGGTACACGCTGATGAGGAAGTGATGCGGGGTGGGGATGACCGGCGGCACATTCTCCGCCTCGCTCGCCTTCTCCTGCGCCTCGAAGAAGTAGTCGCAGACCGAGCGGCTCACCGCGCTCTTCCAGTGCTTCTCCAGGAAGATGTCGCCCGCCGCGTTGATCAAGAACAGGCTGTGGATCATGGCTCGTCCTCGGTCCTCGGCCCCAGCTCCGCTCCGGAACCTCCCCGGCTCCTCCCCCCTCCGCCTATTGGCTCAATCCGCCACCGGAGCCCCGCCCCCTTCACTCCCTATTGGAGGACCGCTCTCGGTTCCCGCCTCCGTTCCCCACGCTGATTGGCCCAGTGTCTATGTATCCATTTGGTGTTTCGGATGCGGGCGTCGCCTCTGTTGGAGTTTGAAGTTTACTGTCATTGAAACAGCTAGACTGGGTATAAATACCACGAGAGTTAGTTTCTATGCATCAGCAATACACGGCGAGCGTAAATCAACACTGACATAAATTAGTCACAGTTGCAGAACAAGATAAACATAAGTTGCAGAGTTGTCGGGGGAGCGCCATGGGGCTGCCCAGCCCAGGGTGGGTTGCCCGCGGCACTCAGTCACTCCCTGCAGTTCGCAAACGTGACCTGCAGTTTTTCCGGCGTTTAGTCACGGCAAGGGAACGTGGACATAGCCCTCTCCACACGAGACATTGCTCCAAGAAGAAGGTGGCATCTTGTTCAATCCCTTCCGACCTATGTTCGTGACACTTCTCACGCTCTTAAACTTTTCGATGATTTTAAGTTCCCTGGCCCCCACCGCTTTATTTTCACCATGGATGTCCAGTCCTTATATACTTCCATCCCCCATCAGGAAGGTCTCAAAGCTCTACGCTTCTTTTTGGATTCCAGACCTAATCAGTTCCCCTCTACCACCACTCTGCTCCGTCTAGTGGAATTAGTCCTTACTCTTAATAATTTCTCCTTTTGCTCCTCCCATTTCCTCCAAACTAAAGGTGTAGCTGTGGGCACCCGTATGGGTCCCAGCTATGCCTGCCTTTTTGTTGGCTTTGTGGAACAATCTATGTTCCGTGCCTATTCTGGTATCTGACCCCACTTTTCCTTCGCTACATCGACGACTGCATTGGCACTGCTTCCTGCACGCATGCAGAACTCGTTGACTTTATTAACTTTGCCTCCAACTTTCACCCTGCCCTCAAGTTTACCTGGTCCATTTCCGACACCTTCCTCCCCTTTCTAGATCTTTCTGTCTCTGTCTCTGGAGATAGCTTATCCACTGATGTCTACTATAAGCCTACTGACTCTCACAGCTATCTGGACTATTCCTCTTCTCACCCTGTCTCTTGAAAAAACGCCATCCCCTTCTCGCAATTCCTCCGTCTCCGCCGCATTTGCTCTCAGGATGAGGCTTTTCATTCTAGGACGACGGAGATGTCTTCCTTTTTTAAAGAAAGGGGCTTCCCTTCCTCCACTATCAACTCTGCCCTTAAACGCATCTCCCCCATTTCACGTACATCTGCTCTCACTCCATCCTCTCGCCACCCAACTAGGAATAGGGTTCCCCTGGTCCTCACCTACCACCCCACCAGCCTCCGGGTCCAACATATTATTCTCCGTAACTTCCGCCACCTCCAACGGGATCCCACCACTAAGCACATCTTTCCCTCCCCACCCCCTCTGCATTCCGCAGGGATCGCTCCCTACACAACTCCCTTGTCCATTCGTCCACCCCATCCCTCCCCACTGATCTCCCTCCTGGCACTTATCCGTGTAAGCCGAACAAGTGCTACACATGCCCTTACACTTCCTCCCTTACCACCATTCAGGGCCCCAGACAGTCCTTCCAGGTGAGGCAACACTTCACCTGTGAGTCGACTGGGGTGATATACTGCGTCCGGTGCTCCCGATGTGGCCTTTTATATATTGGTGAGACCCGACGCAGACTGGGAGACCGCTTTGCTGAACATCTACGCTCTGTCCGCCAGAGAAAGCAGGATCTCCCAGTGGCCACACATTTTAATTCCACATCCCATTCCCATTCTGACATGCCTATCCACGGCCTCCTCTACTGTAAAGATGAAGCCACACTCAGGTTGGAGGAACAACACCTTATATTCCGTCTGGGTAGCCTCCAACCTGATGGCATGAACATTGACTTCTCTAACTTCTGCTAAGGCCCCACCTCCCCCTCGTACCCCATCTGTTACTCATTTTTATGCACACATTCTTTCTCTCACTCTCCTTTTTCTCCCTCTGTCCCTCCGAATATGCCTCTTGCCCATCCTCTGGGTCCCCCCCCCTTGTCTTTCTTCCCGGACCTCCTGTCCCATGATCCTCTCGTATCCCCTTTTGCTTATCACCTGTCCAGCTCTTGGCTCTATCCCTCCTCCTCCTGTCTTCTCCTATCATTTTGGATCTCCCCCTCTCCCTCCAACTTTCAAATCCCTTACTCACTCTTCCTTCAGTTAGTCCTGACGAAGGGTCTCGGCCTGAAACGTCGACTGCGCCTCTTCCTATAGATGCTGCTTGGCCTGCTGCATTCACCAGCAACTTTGATGTGTGTTGCTTGAATTTCTAGCATCTGCAGAATTCCTGTTGTTTTTTTTTATCTATCGGTGATAATCAGGTTCATTATCACTGACGTATGTTGTGGAATTTGTTGTTTTGCGGCAGCAGTGCAGAGCAGTACATAACAAATTACGATAAGTTATAATAAGAAATATGTTTAAAAGATATAGGTGTCCGTTAGTCTCGTGAAACCATGGATTTGCGCCTTGGAAAGTTTCCTGGGCAAGGTTGTATAGAAGACCGGCAGTTGCCCATGCTGCAAGTCTCCCCTCTCCACGCCACCAATATTGTCCAAGGGAAGGGCACCAGTGTCGCCGCAGAGCAATGTGTGGTTAAGTGCCTTGCTCAAGGACACAACATGCTGCCTCAGCTGAGGCTCGAACTAGCAACCTTCAGATCACTAGACCGATGCCTTAACCACTTGGCCACGCGCCAACACTTTTAAAAGATGGGTAGTGCAAAAATAGAGCAAATTAGTGAGGTAGTCTTTATGGTTTCAGAAAGCTGATGTCGGAGGGGAAGAACCATTTGAGTGTGGGTCTTTAGGCTTCTGTCCCTCCTCTGTAATGAGAAGAGGGCATGTAGTGCGTGGAGACGGTCCTTAGTGACGGATGCCACCTTCTTGGGATGCTGCCTTTTGAAAATGTCCTCAGAGAGGGAAGCTCATGTCCAAGATGGAGCTATAACCCTCTGCAGCTTTTTTCCAATTCTGTGCATTGACACCTCAATAACAGACAGTGATGCAAGCACCCAGAGTGTTCTCCCTGGTACGTCTGTAGAAATTTGCAAGTCCTTGGTGACATGCCTTAGCAACAGAACACTATGGATCACCACTTGTAGTATTTTGACTTTGTGCACACTAACACTTTAATTTCTGCTATTTTGTATAATGTATCTATAATCTGTATTCTGTATGTTCTCTAAGCATTCAGTAGTGTGCAAAATTCTTAGGCACACATATACATAGATAAGGTTCCTTCGGACTTTTGCACGGTGCTGTAGTAATTTTCTGTATTGCAGTGTACTACAGCTGCAAAATAAAATCATGATATATGGGAGTGCTGATAAAACTGATTCTGATTTGCATGTCACCAAACACTTGCAAATTTTTACAGATGTTCCAGACAGAACATCCTCAGCATATACATCACTGTCTATCATTGGGGTGTCTCTGTTGTGGACTGAGAGGGGAATCATTGTGGGGAGAGGGGAAGGGGCGGGAAGTACCAGAGAGACATTCTGTAATGGTCAATCATACTCTGAGTGTTGTGAGCAGGTTTGGGCCCCTTAGAAAGGATGTGCTGAAACTGGAGAGGGTTCAAAGGAGGTTCATGAGAACAATTCCAGGATTGAATGGGTTGTCGTATGAAGAGTGTTTGATGGCTCTGGACCTGTATTCACTGGAATTCAGAAGATTGAGGGGTTACCTCATTGAAACCTGTCGAATGGTGAAAGAACTTGATAGAGTGGATGTGGAGAGGATGTTTCCTATGGTGGGAGAGTCTAAGACCAGAGGGGACATTCTCAGAATAGAGGGGCGTCCTTTTAGAAAAGAGGAGGAGGAGTTTCTTTAGCCAGACTTGGTGATTCTGTGGAATTCTTTTTCACAGGCAGTACAGTATTTTTAAGGCAGAGGGTTGATAGATTCTTGATTGGTCAGTGAATGGAGGGATATAGGGAGAAGACAGGAAATTGGAGCTGAGACGAAACTTGGATCAGAATGATGAAATGGCGGGGGAGACTCGATGGGCCAAATGACCTAATTCTGCTCCTATATCTTATCGTCTTAAAGCAATTGTTTGGAATCAAATGACCTTGCCTGGTGTCTCAGGGCTGCGTGTATCTGCACCCGCGTCACCCTCACCTGCCCCTGGCACTCCTCTACCACCTGTCCTACACACCTCCCGTGGAGCATCACCCTCGCCGTTTCCAATTTCCTTTGTTTCTGCCAGACTTACCAACTTGCCCTTCACTCCATGGTGACAAGTGCAGTACTGTGCAAAAGCCTTTGTCAACCTCCTTATAGCTATGCCTAAGAGTTACGCAAGTACTGTTCATGACTGTGATGTTGCTGCAAGCAAATTGTTTCTTGTACCTTACCTCACAGTCCTTGTGCACACGAGAATAAACTCAACTTCAATGCCCTTCCTCAAACAGTAGTGGAAGCAGAATGTTAATGTTTTTAAGACAAAATTAGATAGATGTATCAATCAAGGGTTATTGTAAGGAAAAGTTTATGGGGCAAAGAGAACGCAACAGGGTCAGCTACGTATAGAGTACAGACCTGAGGCATTGGTTGGGCAGGTCATCCAGAAACTTTGAAAACTTCTCCATTTGCTCAGTGAAAGTATCGGAACTGGCCCGGTCTGAACAGAAAAGGCTACAGACAGTGGTGGACACAGCCCAGTCCATCACCGGTTTCCTCCCACATCTCACAGATGCACAGGATGGTAAGTTTAATTGGCCGTGGTAAATTGCCCCAGTTGTGTAATCGAGGGGTAGAGTCTGGGGGTGGGGCGGAATTACTGTTGGAATAGAATTGCTAGGTGGGTGGGTATAGACTTAATGGACATAATGGCCTTCCTCTCTGTCAAAAGGAAATGGGAATATACATTCAGAGCCACTTAAGCAGGTACCACCTACACCTTATAAAGTGGCCACTGAGTGTACGTTTGTAGCCCATCCACTTCAGCGTTCAATGCATTGTATGTTCAGGGATGCTCTTCTGCACTCCACTGTTGTAACGTGTGGTTATTTGAGTTACTGTCACCTTCCCGTCAGCTTGAACCAGTCTGACCATTGTCCTCTGAGCTCTCTCATTATCAGGGTGCTTTTACCCACAGAACTGCCGCTCACATGAATATTTTTGTCTTTCGCACCATTCTCTGTCAACTCTAGAGCAGGAGTTCCCTGCCCGGGGTCCACAGAAATTTCGTAGGGGTCCGTGGCATAAAAAAGGTTGGGAACCCCTGCTCTAGAAACTGTTATGTGTGAAAATCCCAAGAGGTCAACAGATTCTGAAATAGTCAAACAATCTGGCACCAACAATCAAAGTCACTTAGATCACATTTCTTCCCCCTATACTGATGTTTGATCTGAACAACTACTGAGCCTCTTGACTGTGTCCACATGCTTTTATGCATTGAGTGACTGCCACATGATTGGCTGATTTGATATTTGATCTAATGAGCTGGTGTACGGGTGTACCTAATAAAGTGGCCACTGAGCATATAAAACAAAAGATAATCAGCATTTTCAGGTTTGCAAAATGGAAATACAAGCAACGCACTCACTCATCTTCAATGTTAACTCCGCTGAAGTTGAAACAGCTAAGACCCAAGGGGTGCTCGAGTAGCAAGTGTTTGTCCTTGTGTGAAATTCTACAACTAGGGATCTCTGTTCAAGACATCAAATTGCTGTTTTATAAGTGAAATAAGTCTTTTTCTCGTGAGCCTTGGAGGCATTGAAAGTGTCTGCAGAGTCCTGTGCATTAGAGTACCTAACACACAAAATGCCGGAGGAACTCAGCAGGTCAGGCAGCGTCTGTGGAGAGGAGTAAAGAGTCGGATGTTTCGGGCCGAGACCCTTCATCGGGACTGGGAAAGGAAGGGGGAAGAATCCAGGATAGGCGGGTGAGGGGAGGGGAACGAGTATGAGCGAGAAGGTGATAGGTGAAGCCAGGTGAGGGGGAAGGTGGGGTGGGGGAGAGGGGAATGAAGTGAGAAGCTGAGAGATGACAGAATCAGGTTTATTATCACTGGCATGTGTCATGAAATTTCCTAGCTGAGCAGCAGCAGTTCAAAGCAATACATAATATAGAAGAAGAAAAAAATAAATAGCAGTAGGTAAAGGCTGAAGAAGAAATAATCTGATTGGAGAGGGGAGTAGATCATGGGAGACAGGGAGAGAGGAGGGGCACCAGAGGGAGGTGAGGAGAAGGGAAGGGGTAAGATGGAGTCAGGGTTATTGTAATTTCCTTATAGTTTACCCGCATCCTTCTTTGCCTTTCCCAAGCATGCTGTATCTGCCTAAAAGTTGCTTAATCTTAGTATTTGTACACAACTCTACCGTTCCCTCTGGCAGCTACCCACCCCCTTCTCCGTGGGAGAAGTTGCCCCTCAGACCCCCAAAGTCAACTGTCTATTTCTCCCCATAGATGCTGCCTGGCCCATTGAGTTTCTCCAGCATTTTGTGTGTTTCTCCAAGTCTGCATCTCAGATTTCTAACAAATCTCAATTCTCTCTCCTTTAGGTTCCCTTTGTTTCTCGGCTGCACACCTCCAGACACACCTTTGGATATTCATTTGTTCCTCTCATCAGGCACTGCGTACAGTAAATAATTTTCTCCTCAACTCCACCTTCCCTCTTGTTCTCTCTGGCCCCGCCTACATTCAAAGTAAATTCATTATCTGAGTATGTATATGTCACATATGTATATCACATGTATAAGCCATTTTCTTGTGGGCATTCACTGTAGAGACGAAGAAACAAATTTGAACCAATGAAAAACTAGAGACAAAGACAGACAAACAATATGCAAAAGAAGACAAACCATGCAAGCACACAAAAATCAAACAATAATGACAATTAAGATATACATTATTGAAGTACTGGTTGCGTCCTTTTCCCCGGTATCTTTTGTATGTTCTGTTTCCTCTCCGGGTTTGTGGGTCGCGCCTATTGTCAATCCTCCTTGCTGTGGGTTGACTTTAGGATTTATGGAGTCTATTATTAATTTTGTCTCCTGGAATACTAATGGTCTTAATCATCCTATTAAAAGAAAAAAAGTTTTTAAAGTGTTCCGGAGACTTAAAGCACAAATTTTATTTTTACAAGAGACCCATGTACGGAGGGGGGACAGACTACGTTTTTTCAAATTCTGGAAGGGCCAACAATTTCATTCGAACTCCAATGCTAAGATTCGAGGCGTCTCTATTTTTATAGATTCCTCAGTTACTTTTATACAACAGGATATTATCTCTGATCCGAATGGTAGATTTTTATTGGTTAGTGGTTTACTATTTAATAAAAAAGTAGTTTTGGTTAATGTTTATGCTCCTAATATGGATTGTCCGGAATTTTATAAATCATTGTTTGATCAGTTTCCGAATTTGAACGAGTTTTCATTGATTTGGGGCGGAGATCTTAATACCTGTTTATCTCCAGCTTTGGACCGTTCGGCTCCTTTACGGACTTTACCTAATAAATCTGCAAATTTGATTAATTTTTTCCTTTCTGATTCTGGGTCGACGGATATTTGGCGTTTTCTGCATCCTCAGGAAAAAGATTTTTCCTTTTTTTCACATGTTCATCATTCCTATTCAAGAATTGATTATTTTTTTATTGATTCTCGTCTCATTCCTTCAGTGATTAAATGTGATTATGATTCTATAACCATTTCGGATCATGCTCCACTTAAGCTTTCTATTAAAATTATGGCCAATATACCAAACAATAGACAATGGCGTTTTAATTCGCTGTTGCTTCAGGACTCGGACTTTGTTAATTTTATGAATGAACAGATTGAGCTTTTTTTTATAATTAACCATACAGAAGATATTTCGGTTAACACTCTTTGGGACACTTTTAAAGCCTATATTCGGGGTCAGATTATTTCGTATTCCGTTGCTTTGAGGAAGAAACAGAAGCAGGAGGAGATGGCAATTGTGGACAAGATTAAAGAAATTGATAAGAAATATGTTATGGCTCCTTCTGAGGAGCTATACAAACAAAGAACTGAACTCCAAATGGAACACAGTTTACTACTCTCGTCCTCGATCGTAAACCAATTAAAGAAAACAAGAAGTGATTTTTATGTTCACAGTGATAAAATTGGCAAGTTGCTGGCTAATCAATTGAAATCTAATTATGTTAAATCTCAAATCAATCAGATTTATAACCAAAATGATCGATTGATATTGGATCATGTGGGGATTAATCAAACCTTTTGTGATTTTTATTCTTCTTTATATCAATCGGAGTCTCCTCGAGATTCTAAATATATGAATGATTTTTTAGATAAGTTAGACTTTCCTCAGATTTCACAGGATATGTCTTCTTTATTAGATACTTCCATTACAATGGATGAGATTAAGAATGTTATTTTTTCTATGAATCTGGGGAAAGCTCCTGGCCCTGATGGGTTTACCGTTGAATTTTATAAATGTTTTGCTTCTTTATTGATTCCTTGGCTCTATAAGGTTTTTGAGGCTTCTTTGAAACTTGGTAAACTTCCGGAATCTTTTAATAGAGCATCAATTTCTTTAATACTAAAGAAGGATAAAGACCCTGCTCAATGTGCATCTTATAGACCAATATCTTTATTAAATGTTGATTCTAAAGTTTTTTCTAAGTTATTAGCAAATAGACTAGAAAAAGTACTTCCTTCTATTATTTCGGAAGACCAAACGGGTTTTATTAAAGGTCGTTACTCTTTTTATAATATTCGTACATTGTTAAATATCGTTTATACTCCCTCACAAAATGTTCCTGAGTGTGTTATTTCTTTAGATGCCGAGAAAGCTTTTGATAGAGTAGAATGGCCTTATTTATTTAAGGTGCTTGAAATGTTTAATTTTAGCCTGAAATTTATATCCTGGATTAAACTGTTATATCACTCCCCTGTAGCCTCGGTTCGTACTAACTCTTTAAACTCACCTTTTTTTCCTCTCTTTCGTGGTACTCGACAAGGCTGTCCTCTTAGTCCCCTATTATTTGATATTGCATTAGAACCTCTTGCAATTGCTATTCGAGAATCTTCAAATATTACTGGGATAACTCGGGGATTAAAGTCCCATAAATTATCACTCTATGCTGATGATTTACTTTTATATATTTCTAATCCTGAGAGATCTATTCCTGCTGTTTTAGAGTTATTAGCACAATTTGGTCTTTTCTCAGGTTATAAATTAAATCTTAGTAAGAGTGAACTTTTTCCGATTAATAAACATCTTCCCTTATATTATAAATTTCCATTTAAATTGATTAATAATTACCTTTCATATCTTGGGATTAAAATTACTTGTAAACATAAAGATTTATTTAAGACTAACTTTTTACCATTAATAGACCATATTACTCAACTTTCATCTAAATGGTTTCCTTTATATTTAACTTTGATTGGTCGTATTAATGCAGTTAAGATGTTTTTTTTGCCAAAATTTTTATATGTGTTTCAGGCATTACCAATTTTCGTTCCTAAATCTTTTTTTGATAAAGTCGACTCTAAAATTTCTTCATTTATTTGGCAGAATAAGAATCCGAGACTGGGTAAAATACATTTACAGAAAGCTAAGAGAGATGGAGGTTTAGCATTACCTAACTTTAGATTTTATTATTGGGCTATTAATATTCGACATATGAAATTTTGGTTACTTGACCGGGATATACTATCTATTCCTAAATGGGTAGCATTGGAATTACAATCTGTTCAGGGTTATACACTTGGTTCTATTTTAGGTTCATCTCTTCCTTTTGATTCGAAACGCCTTAAGCAGGTCTCTAACCCGATCGTTAAATATGCTTTGCGTATTTGGTTTCAATTCAGAAAATTTTTTGATCTTAATCAATTCGGGTTAGCGATTCCTATTTTAGGTAACATATTTTTTCCTCCCTCTTTTACGGATCGCGCTTTTCAAACTTGGAAGACTAAGGGTATTTTACGGTTTTTGGATTTATTTTTAGATGGTTCCCTTATGTCTTTTGAACAATTATCTAATAAATATAACCTATCAAGAATACATTTTTTTAGATATTTACAAGTTAGAAATTTTCTAAGTACTATACTTCCTTCCTTTCCAATGCTTCCTCCTATATATATTTTAGATTCGATAATTAACCTTAATCCATGTCAGAAAGGTGCATCGGCTATGATTTATAATATTATTATGAAACTCAGGAAAGCTCCATTTGATAAGATTAGGGTAGATTGGGAACAGGAATTGGGGCTTACCATTTCTGTGGATGATTGGGGGCAGATTTTACAATTAGTTAATACTTCCTCTATTTGTGCTAAACATTCCCTAATTCAATTTAAAGTGGTGCATAGAGCACATATGTCCAAAGATAAGTTAGCGCGTTTTTACTCGCATATTAATCCTTTCTGTGATAGATGTTCGGGGCAGATAGCCTCTTTAACTCATATGTTTTGGTCTTGCCCTACTTTGGAAACTTTTTGGAGAGATATTTTCAATATTATTTCTAAGGTATTAAATATAGATATCTCTCCTCACCCTATTACTGCTATCTTTGGACTACCTAAAATTTCTAGTAATCTTTCCCCTTCAGCCCGTAGAATGATTGCATTTCTTACTTTAATGGCGAAAAGATGTATTTTACAACATTGGAAAGAGCTTAATGCTCCAACTACCTTTTTTTGGTTTTCTCAGACGATTTTATGTTTGAATCTGGAGAAAATTAGAAGTAACCTTTATGATTCTTCATTTAAATTTGAACAGATTTGGGGACCTTTTATTCGATATTTTCATTTAATGTAATATTTACCCTTCTTGTTTTTTTTCACTGTTTTAATGGAGGTCGGGATTGAGGACGTGATTTTAAGTTTAACTCTGTTTGGTTTCAAGTTAGCCCATTGCTTTGCTTTGCTTTTAGTTAGTTGCACGGTGGGTTTTTTTTGGGGGTTTTTTTTTCTTTTTTTCCATTGATATATATAAAATCTAGTATACTATTATGTTATCTTGGTTTCTTATGCTTAAATTACATTGTTTGTAGTATTTTCTTTTTGGTATTGTTACCTTTTGGAATTTTATTATACTTTAACATTGTATTAATGTTTATATGGCTTACCTTTTTTGTATACTTACTCAATAAAAAGATTTAAAAAGAAAGAATAATGACAATTAAGTAAGTAACAAATAATACTGAGAGGACGAATTGTAGTTTTTTTGGTAGTGTCCATAGGTGAAAATATCAGAGGAGGAGCAGTGTCGGCATCTGGAGGACTCTGGCGCCCCCTTGTGATCGGAGTGAAGCATGACACCCCACCAGATTTCTGAATGGTTCACGAAACCATGAACACTACCTCACAATTCTTCTCTCTTTTTATTTGAGTTACTGTCACCTTCCTGACGGCTTGAACTAGTCTGGCCGAGCTCCCCTGGCCTCTTTCATTAGCAAGGTATTTGTGATTCGTGCCTGGTTCCCACTACTGCAGTGAGGAGAGCATCCAATTCATAATATGAGCATGATCCCTTTTCAGCAGATGCCAATCCTGGGAGCACAAAGCGATATAGTCTTAAGATCCTTCTGTGTCACCATTCCCAGTATGCAGATCAACGGGAAGGAGGTATTGCTATTGATTAAGCATTACACTGCTGTCATATACACCCAGTGGCCACTTTATTACGTATCTCCTGTACCTAATAAGGTGACCACTGAGTGTACGTTTGTAGTCCATCCATGTCTAGGTTCGACATGTTGTACCTTCAGAGATGCTCTTCTGTGCACCATTGTTGTGTGGTTATTTGTGTTACTGTTGCCTTCCTGTCAGCTTGAACCAGTTTGGCCATTTTCCTGACATCTCTCATTAGCAAGCTGTTTTCATGCACAGAACTGCTGCTCACTGTTTTTCTTTTGTTTATTATAACTCTACAGACTGTTGTGTGTGAAAATCCCAGTTGATCAGCAGTCTCTGAGATACTCAAATCACCCCATCTGGCACCAATAATCATTCCATGATCAAAATCACTTTGGTCGCATTTCATCCCCATTCTGCTGTTTGGTCTGAACAACAACTAAACCTCTTGGCCACGCCTACATGCTTTTATGCATTGAGTTGCTGCCACATGCTTGGGCTACAGCAGCAGAAGACCACGAACATACACTAAGTGGCCACTTTTTCAAATACAGGAGGTTCCTAATAAAATGGGCATTGAGTGTATGTGCTCTGGAAGCGCAAGGCCCCAGTTACTGATACCCGTATGTTGGTGACCCAGGACATTTAATGGACAAAAAGTCAAAGTAAAATTTATTTTCCAAGTATGTAAGTGTTACCATATGTACTCAGGTGCCCTGAATGGAGGTGAGGGAGGAGATGTATGGACAGGTGTAGCACTTAGACTTCTTGCAGAGATAAGTGCCGAGAAGGAGCCTCCACTATTGACATTCCCTCATCCGCATCTCCTCCATTTCCTGAGCATCTGCACTCACCACATCTCCCATGCCGTGGGAATAGTGATACAGATCCCCTCTTGTCCTGACCATTAGATTAGGCCATTTAGCCCACTGAGTATTGTCCGCCTTTTCATCATGGCTGATCTACTTCCTTCTCGCCCCAATCTCCTGCCTTCTCCCTGTATCCCTTCACGCCCTGACCAATCAAGAATCTATCAACCTGTGCCTTGAGTATACATAAGGACTTGATCTCCACGGCTGCCCGTGGCAAAGAATTCCACAGATTCACCACTCTCTGGCTAAAGAAATTCCTCCTCATCTCCGTTCTAAAAGGATGTCCCTCTATTCTGAGGCTGTGTCCTCTAGTCTTAGACTCTCCTACCATAGGAAACACCCTCTCCACATTCACTCAATCAAGGTCTTTCACTATTTGACAGGTTTCAATGAGGTCACCCCTCACTCTTCTGAATTCTAGTGAATACCAGCCAAGAGCCATCATGTGAACCTCCTTTGAACACCCTCCAGTTTCAGCACTTCTCTTCTAAGATAAGGGGCCCAAAACTGCTCACAATACGCCAAGTGAGGCCTTCCCAGTACCGTATAAAGTGCTTACCTACCACCTGTCGAAGATTTTACCCCGATTTATTGTATTTTACTGTAAAATAATTTTGCAACCACTTACTGTTGGAGACTTTACTCTGTTATGGAACAGAAATAAAGGTACAGACCTCAGTTTAAGGTTAATCTTTAATACGTGATCACGGGCAACCGTTGTGTTATGACTCCGCCAATGTCAGGTTACATCTTAAATTTATACAGTAAATTTTGGGCAATAGCCAGCAGCTATTGGTCAGCGATTTCAAGAAGCGCTTTTTAGGTATCAGCAAGTCTACCAATGTAACCATGCGATACACAAAATTAGAATTACTCGTTTACAGTCAGTTCCTCTATTAGCTAGACAGTCTTGGACAAAGGTTAACACTACCTCATCACTGGCATGATCTATTTCTAGCTATGGTTAGCTCGTACAAGCAAGACAGCGTCCCTGTCACCTTCATGACCCAAGTCCTGTGCAATACATAGCTAGTCCAGATGACAACAAAATTTAGAATCACAGTAATCTACAGCCCATTTCAGGCCCTTCGGCCCACAATGTTGTGCCGATCATGAAACCTTCTCTAAAAACTGCCTAGAATTACCCTACTGCATAGCCCTCTATTTTTCTAAGCTCCATGTAGCTATCTAATAGTCTCTTAAAAGACCCTGTTGTATCCGCCTCTTCTGCCTTTGCTGGCAGTGCATTCCACACACCCACCACTCTCTGTAAGAAAAACTTACCTTTGACACCTTAAAACAATGCCCTCTCATGTTAGCCATTTCAACCCTGGGAAAAAGCCTCTGGTTATCCATACAATCAATGTCTCTCGTCACTTTATACATCTACTGTGTATCAGGTCACCTCTCATCCTCTGTCACTCCAAGGAGAAGAGACCAAGTTCACTCAATCTATTCTCATAAGGCATGCTCCCCAATCCAGGCAACATCCTTGTAAATCTCCCCTGCACTATATAGTATCCACATCCTTCCTGTAGTGAGGTGACCAGAACTGAACACAGTACTCCAAATGGGGTCTGACTAAGGTCTTATATAGCCTTATCATTACCTCACGGCTCTTGAACTCAGTCCCACGGTTGGTGAAGGCCATCACACCAGACACCTTCTTAACAACACTGTCAATCTGCGCAGCAGCTTTGAGTGTCCTATCGACATGGACCCCAAGATCTCTCTGATCCTCTACACTGCCAAGAGTCTTACCATTAATATTATATTCTGTCTTCAAATTTGACCTACCGAAATGAACCACTTCACACTTATCTGGGTTGAACTCCATCTGCCAATTAATTCAAAATTTAATTGTCTTCTTAATTTTCTTCCACACCACCTCATCAGCTTCCAAATCCAACTTTATCCTTTGCAACGTCTGCCGTCTCCCAAGGGATCCTACCACTAAACATATCTTTACCTCCTCCCCCTGCCTTCCACAGGGATTTCCTTATCCATTCATCCCTCCCAACTCATCTTCCTCTCGGTACTTATCCCTGCAACAGCCTAAGAGCTACACCTGCCCATACACCTCCTCCCTCACCTCCAACACTTCACCTGTAAATCTGTTGGGGTTGTCTGTTGTGTCTGGTGTTCTTGATACATTGGTTAGAGTCATCATAAATTAGGGGACTGCTTCATTGAGTACCTCTGCTCCACCTGCTAAAAGCAGAACTTCCTTGTGGCAAAACATTTTAATTCTGATTTCCATTCCCTTTCTGACATGTCAGTCCATGGCCTCCTCTTCTGCCAAGATGAGGTCAGCCTCAGGATGGAAGAACAACACCTCATATTCCGTCTATGTAGCCTCCAACCTGATGGCATGAATATCAATTTCTCCTACCAGTTTAAAAAACCCCCTCATCTCTTTCTCTATTCCCCTCTCTGGCCTTTTGCCTCTTCTCACCTGCCTTTCCACATTTCTCTGGGTCCTCTCCTCCTTCCCTTTCTCCTTTGGTTCAATCTCTTCTCCTATCAGATTTCTTCTTCACCAACCCTTGACCTTTCACACCCACCAGGCTTTGCCTATCACCTTTGTGCTACCCTTCTTCCCCTCCCCCCCACTTTTTGTTCTGGCATCTTCTCCCTTCCATTTCAGTCCTGAAGAAGGGTCTTGGCCCGAAATGTTGACTGTTTATTCATTTCATAGATGATGCCTGACCTGCGGAGTTCCTCCAGTAATTTGTGAAAATAGTACATGTATCGTTTGATTTATCATTCTTTGTTTGTTTTAATAATTCATTACGAGTTATATGTAAAAGTACGTGAATAGCATACATTATTACGCCACCATGTCATAAGCGAGCGCCTCACTAAAAGTAAAAATGAAGAATACCCGTTTGTTCTGGTCTCCCTGTGCTTTTCTTTCAATTAGTTTTATGTTTGGGAGTTACAAAACATATCAGTAGTGATGAGGAATTTTTAAATGAACCCAAGACAATTACCCACTTTTTGAAGTGCAGTGAGACATGTTGAGTTTTTAAAAAAGTGCAGCAAAAAATGATCAAGTGAAGAAAAACAGTGCAGCACGTGCTTCTTCAGGAAGGGACAGATATGGTTAACTTTAAAAAAAGGCAGAAAATATACAAATTAATAGGTTCATAAACAGTAAGTACCAGGAGATAATAATGATGATTTTTGAAAAAAAAGCAGAAATGGCTGGCTACATCAGAAAGATGGACGCCTTCGATTGCACAACAAATAACTGGAATGCATACTGAGCAAATTGAATAGTAATTTGAAGCAAATGAATTAGCTACTGAGAACTAAGTGCCAGTTTTGCTGAGTGCATTGGGTGGAAAAGCATACAGTTTGCTTAGAAATGTGAATGCTCCAACCAAACTAGCCGAAATGAACTTTGCTGATATCATGAACGTAATGCAGGAACATTTAGAACAGAAACCATTATTGATTATAGAATGCTTTAGGTTTCATAAGTGGAAGCAAGAGGGATGGGAGTCCATTTTGACTTACATTGCTGAATTGAAGAATTGAAGAATAATTGAAGAAGTTGTCTAAGCATTGTCAGTTCAATGATGGGCATAAATCTGCATTGAGAGATCAGTTAGCTTGTGTAACCTTACAAGAAAATATTCAAGATGGCTCCTAACTGAAGCACAACTCACATTTAAAGAGCAGTTGAAATTGCTGTATCAATGGAAACAGCAGACAGAGGCGCAGTTGAGTTGCAGTCAGGAATGAAAGTGAGTGTGAACAAGATTGCAACATCTAAAGCAAGCCTGCCCAAACAATTTTGTGTTACTGTTGTGACAGGTGCTCACATACACCAGACCAATGCAGGTTTAAAGGTAAAACTTACAGAAAATACAACAAGATAGGAGCCAGTTGGAGAGATTAGAAGCTTGAGAAGACGTAATTCACTTCGCTTGCTGATCGAGTAGAAAAGGTAGCAACTTGCGGCTGCTTTGGAGCTTCGAGCAGTGGCCAATCAGTGTCTGGGATTGATTAGCAAGAACAAATTAAAGTAAGGCAGGGGCAAGCAGAGTGGCCATCTTTGGAGTGGACAGAGTTAGGAGTGGAGATTTTGAGGCTTCAGAGAGGAGAAGTTTCAGAGATGGCAAAAAATGCTGTAGAGAGAGTTTATTTTTTCCTTCTATACATTTGCTGAGTTAGAACAGTAAAGATTCCAGGCAGGATAGTGGAATGTTCCTCTTGCAGGATGTGGGAAGGCAGGGAGACCCGAATTGTCCCTGATGACTACACCTGCAAAAAGTGCATCTAGCTGCAGCTTCTAACAGTCTGTGTTAAGGAGTTGGAGCTGGAACAGGATGAACTCTGGATCATTCAGGAGGCTGAGGGGGTGATAGACAAGACATAAAGAGGGGTAGTTACTCCCAAGGTGCAGGACACAGGAAACTGGGTGACAGTCAGGAAGGGGAAAGGGGTTAAATAGCCACCGCTGAGTACCCCTGTGGCCATCCCCCTCAACAACGGGTATATCACTTTGGATACTGTTGAGGGGGGCTGACTTGCAGAGGAAAGTCACAGCAGTCAGGTCTTCAGTGCTGAGTCAGACTCTGCGATTCAGAAGGGAAGGGGAGTGAAGAGTGAGATCTGGTGTAAGGGGATTTGTTAGTTAGGAGAACAGAAGGGAGATTCTGTGGGCGAGAATGAGATTCCCGGATGGTATGTTGCTTCCCGGGTGCCAGGGTCTGGTACATCTCAGACCGAGTCCTCAGCATTCTGAAGTGGGATGCTGAACAGCTAGAGGTCGTGGTCCATGTGGGTACCAATGATATGGATAGGATGAGTGACGAGTTTCTGCAAAGGGAGTTCAGGGAGTTAGGTGCTAAGTTAAAGGGCAGAACCCCCAGGACTGTGATCTCAGGATTGCTACCCATGCCACATGCTAGTGAGGCCAGAAATAGGAAGATTATACAGCTAGACATGTGGCTAAGGAATTGGTATAGGAAGGAGGGCATAAGATTTTTGGATCATTGGGCTCCTTTCCAGGGAAGGTGGGACCTGTGCAGAAGAGATGGCTTGCACCTGAGTTGGAGAGGGACTTTTGATGCGACAGAGCAGGAGGGATTAAAGGAGTAATGGTGTCACTACTGGTCAGGGAAAATGTATGGCAGTGCTCTGTCAGGACAGACTGGAGAGCTTGTCTCGTGAGGTGAAATGGGTGGAACTGGAAATAAGAAAGGTATGACCACGTTAATGGGGTTATATTACAGAGCACCCACAATCCAAGGGATTTAGAGGAACAAATTTGTAGAGAGATCACAGACTGTTGCAAGAAGCATAAGGTTGTTATAGTAGGTGATTATAATTTTGCACAAATTGATTGGAATTCCTATACTGTAAAATGACTAGATGGGATAAATTTTGTCAAATATGTTCCGGAAAGTTTCCTTAATCAGTATGTAGAAGTTCCCATGAGAGAGTGTGCAATACTTGATCTGCTATTATGGAATGAGACAGGGCAGGTGGTCGAAGTTGCATTTAGTGATCACATTGTCATTAGTTTCAAAGCAAATATGCAAAAAAAAAAAACTGTGGTCTGCGCGCTGAGATTCTAAATTGGAGAAAGGACAATTTAGGTGGAATGAGAAATGACCTGGCAAGTTTGGATTGGGACAGGTTGTTTTCTGGCAAAGGTGTACTTGGAAAGTGGGAAGTTTTCAGAAGTAAGGTTTTGAGAGTACAAAGCTTGTATACTCATGTCAGAATAAAAGGTAAAGATAACAAGTGTCAAGAAACTTGATTTTCAAGAGATATTGAGGCCCAGGTTAAGAAAATAAAGGAGGTACATAGCAGGGTATAGACAGAGAGGAACAAATGAGATGTTTAAGAAATGCAAGAGAACACTTAAGAAAGAAATCAGAAAGGCTAAAAGAAGACATGAAGTTGCCCGAGCAGACAAGGTGAAGGAGAATCCTAAGGGATTCTACAGATGTGTTAAGAGCAAAAGGATTTCAGGGGACGAAATTAGTCCTCTGGAAGATCAGAATGGTAATCTGTGTGTAGAGCAAAAGAGGCATCAAATTCATGGCCCCTGTACAGATTACAGAGGAGGAGGTGTTTGCTGTCTGGATACAAATCAGGGTCGGTAAATCCCCAGGGCCTGATTAGGTGTTCCCTTGGACCCTATGGGAGGCAATTGCAGGATTTGCTGGGGCCCTAGCAGAGATACTAAATCATCCTTAGTGACAGGAGAGGTACCAGAGGATTGGAGGGCGGCCAAAGCTGCTCCACTGTTTAAGAAAAGCTCTAAACAGAAACCAGTGAGTCCGACATCAATTGTGGGAAAGTTTTTGGAAGATATTTGAAGGGACCGGATATATAAGTATTTGGATAAACGTGGATTGATTAAGGATAGTCAGCATTACTTTGTGCATGGTAGATCATGTCTAACCAATTTATAGAGTTTTTTGAGGAAGTTACCAGGAAAGTGGCTGAAGACAAGGAAGTGGATGTTGTCTTCGTGGATTTTTGTAAGGCACTTGACAAGGTCCTGCATGGGAGGCTGGTCTAGAAAGTTCAGTCACTTGGCATCCAAGATGGTGTAGTAAATTGGATTAGACACTGGCTTTGTGGGATATGCCGGAGAGTGGTAGTAGATAGTTGCCCCTCATTGGTGAGGCCTAATTTGGAGTATTGTGTGCAGTTTTGGACACCTTCCTACAGGAAAGATGTAAATAAAGTTGAGAGAGTACAGAGAAAAGTTACAAGGATGTTGCTGGGTCTGGAGGACCTGAGTTATAAGGAAAGATTGAATAGGTTAGGACTATTCCTTAGAAAGTAGAAGAGTGAGAGGAGATTTGATAGAGATATACAACATTATGAGGGGTATAGATAGGGTAAATGCAAACAGCCCTTTTCC
The DNA here is from genome assembly GCF_963921235.1 of Mobula hypostoma. Classification (NCBI taxonomy): domain Eukaryota; kingdom Metazoa; phylum Chordata; class Chondrichthyes; order Myliobatiformes; family Myliobatidae; genus Mobula; species Mobula hypostoma. The sequence continues at coordinate 150,475,229 of NC_086104.1, read as the reverse complement.
TTTGAGGTTGGGTGGGACTACAACCAGAGGTCATAGGTTAAGTGTGAAGGGTGAACTGTTTAAGGGGAACATGAGGGGAAGCTTCTTCACAGAGGGTTGGGACAATGTGGAACAAGCTGCCAGCACAAGTGGTGCATGAGAGCTTGATTTCAATGTTTAAGTGAAGTTTGAATCGAACATGAATGGTAAGGGGTGGAGGGCTATGGTCCCAGCCTAGGGCGATGAGTGTAGGCAGTTTAAATGGTTTTGGCTTGGACTAGTTGGGCTAAAGGACATATTTCTGTGACTCTATGACGTGCAAAGACCACGTTCGACAGATAAAAATAAATGGACGACGCAAGGAAAAGAAAAAGACAAAAAGTCAAGTTGCAGTTTCAAAAAGAGCATTGATCTGAATGTTGTTGATGAAAAGTCTGATAATGACGAGAGTGACACAGGACTGCATAGCCTTGAGATTCAGAATGTCAAAACAAGCAAGAGACAGGCAGTAGGGCTTACTCCAGAAGTGAACGGCAGATTAATTAAAATGGAATTGGCTGTTTCAGACATTCCACAAAATGATTTTGAACAGCATTTCACAGATACTGAACTGAAGCCTGCAGGTATCTAACAAGGAAATTAGACTGGAGGAAAGATAACTCCTGTGCGAATGACATTCGTTACAGTGAAATACAACAACCAACAAGCCACATTGAGCGTGTGTGTGGTAAAAACAGGAGGGCCAGCATTTGGGGACATGAGTGGCTGAGACAACTACAACTTGATTGGGGATCCATCCACCATTTGTATTCCGCATCCCTGCAATAGAGTCAACCGGAAGTGAATTAAGGAAGGATACTGGATGAAACCACAGCAGTGATCAAGGATGGCGTTGGAAAACTCAGACATATCAAAGGTAAAACAGTGTAAAATGAAAATGCCACACCCACGTTCTACAAAGCCCATCTGGCTCCTTATACCTTCTGTGACAAATTAGCCAAATTAGATTAGACAAATTAGATTGCTTGGAGGCTGAGTAATTCCTTGCAAGTCTGACTGGAGCCCATGACAATGCCAGTGGCCTCAGTAGCTGAGAAGGACGGGCCTGTCAGGAGCTGTAGTAATTTTAAGGTCACCATCAATCTAATGCTGAAAGTAGATTCATACCCTCTTCCCTGGATAGAGGATATCTTTGTAAACTGCTGTACAATGATGAAAAATCCGCCAAAAATAAAATACAGACTCCACTCACTCTTAAACTCCCTTTAAACAATGTACTGAAGATATTTATTTCCGGACAATTAAGGAATGGAGGAACGTCTTACCTCTCAGCTGCCACCTTAAACTTTCTTTCTCAGTCCATTTTTAACTTCAAGTAATCGGCCAGACTGCTGGCTCTCTGTTTATTTTCTGATCCTTTGGGTTCTACCAGGAGTCAGGAGGGACGAGCCATCTTAATTCTAAGGTTTCATTTTATTTTAAAATACAAACAAACAATCAAATACGAAGCAAACTAAATAAAGAGCTGAAAAACGATGCTAAGAGGTAAATGAACAGCAAAGACAAAAGAATAAGGATAACACCTCTGAAAAATCCATTATTTTTAGAGATAAGGTAAGAAATTCCTTCGATAAGAATAAACTAGTTAATAACCTACATAATTAAAACTATTACATCACGTGGGTAATGTGTTATGAGGCCCCTAGGCACTAAGGGTTCAGACGGGTAATGTGCTAATACTTAGCCAATGAAAAATAAGGCATTAAATCGTTAGTTTAGCTGCTATTACACTTTCTGCCAGTGATGTGAAATATACATGAGTTTGTTAAAAAGTACAAATGTTGTGAAAAGTATTATTCAAAAAACAGTTGTTTCCAGCAGTTCCCCCTTTTGATTCTAAGGGATCCTTGCTGAATGACATCTGAAAATTCAAAGGCGAAAAAAACTTAGAAGTATCTATGTTACAAAGTAATCACTTTTAAACAAACACAAAGAGTGTAGATCATGATAATAATGCCCAATAATTATATTCAGACTTGAAGTCTTCCCACAGTTCTTGTCTAAAGCTGGAGTTACTTCAGCTCATTTGCAGTGGCTGGTGCATATCGACTTACCTTCTCCCTTAACTGCTGAATTAGGAGTTAACAGTAGTAATGACCTTTCCACCAAGCTCCCAGCAGTTCCTTATGTGGTTTCTTGACCAGGACCCACTCGCCAGGAAAGTGTGTCCACCTTCCAATGGATCCTTCCCAAGCAGCAGAAACCTGTTGAGAAGCAAACTGAACAGCTTGTGTTAGTTTTGGCATAACTGACACAAGCCTCTCTGAGATCGAGAGCTCCTGGTAGGTTGCCCCGTCACCACTGCAAATGGAATCAGTTTTGTCTTCTCGCTTGGGGTTGCCCTGATTCTGCATAATGCCAAAGGAAGAGCTGTAGGGGAAGCTACGCCTTCCTGGGGATACGAATTGACAATAAACTGGACTGGTCAAAGAACACTGAGGCTGTCTACAAGAAGGGTCAGAGCCGTCTCTATTTCCTGAGGAGACTGAGGTCCTTTAACATTTGCCGGACGATGCTGAGGATGTTCTACGAGTCTGTGGTGGCCAGTGCTATCATGTTTGCTGTTGTGTGCTGGGGCAACAGGCTGAGGGTAGCAGACACCAACAGAATCAACAAACTCATTCGTAAGGCCAGTGATGTTGTGGGGATGGAACTGGACTCTCTGACGGTGGTGTCTGAAAACAGGATGCTGTCCAAGTTGCATGCCATCTTGGACAATGTCTCCCATCCACTACGTAATGTACTGGGTGGGCACAGGAGTACATTCAGCCAGAGACTCATTCCTCCGAGATGCAGCACAGAGCGTCATAGGAAGTCATTCCTGCCTGTGGCCATCAAACTTTACAACTCCTCCCTTGGAGGGTCAGACATCCTGAGCCAATAGGCTGGTCCTGGACTTATTTCCTGGCACAATTTACATAGTACTATTTAACTATTTATGGTTTTATTACTATTTATTATTTATGGTGCAACTGTAATGAAAACCAATTTCCCCCGGGACCAATAAAATATGACTATGACTATACTTAATCAGCCGTTGCTTGATGACGCCATTCATTCTTTCAACTTGTCCTGTTGGCTCTGGATGGATGATGTGTGAAATGAGAAGACCACTCAGTGTTCATTAGCCGACATAATTCTTGACAAACACTTACAGTGAAATGTGCTCCTTGGTCAGAGTCAATGTGTCATGGCAATCCCCATCTTAGAATATCGTCCCTAATTCGAGTCTTGGCTGTGCGTTTGTGAGTGTGTAGCAGTAGCTTTGACTTCTCAAACTTCCGCTAATGCCCCACCTCCTCCTTGTACCCCATCCGTTATTTATTTATATACACACATTCTTTTTCTCTCTCTTCTTTTTCTCCCTCTGTCCCTCTGACTATACCCCTTGCCCATCCTCTGGGCTTTCCCCCCCTCCCCCTTTTCCTTCTCCCCGGACCTCCTGTCCCATGATCCTCTCATATCCCTTTTGCCAATCACCTGTCCAGCTCTTGGCTCCATCCCTCCCCCTCCTGTCTTCTCCTATCATTTTGGATCTCCCCCTCCCCCTCCCACTTTCAAATCTCTTACTATCTCTTCTTTCAGTTAGTCCTGACGAAGGGTCTCGGCCTGAAACGTCAACTGTACCTCTTCCTAGAGATGCTACCTGGCCTGCTGCCTTCACCAGCAACTTTAATGTGAGTAGCTTTTCTTGCCGGGATGGCTTCCACCCGTCTTGAAAATTTCTCCATGAAAGATGTGGCCCCTCCAATTCACGCCCAATAGTTACGTGATGTGATGTCACATTTAAATTTAGAGAAGATGCGATGTTTAATCTTTGAATCTAATCAAGACTTTCAAACATTGTGGGGACCTTTTCTGAATTATTTTCAAAACCTTTGATTTGCTGTTAAAGCACAGATGATGACTAACAATCTTTTTTCTTTTTTTTCACTAATCAGCTTCGGTCTTAGTAGCAGGTAGGATTTTTTTATATAATAAAATTATTATTTTTCAATGTTACGAACTAATTGACTTGTACGAATATAGGGTAGGGAGTCTTTATATGCGATTTAGTTTAATGTATTGACATATATCTATTTTTTCCTGTACTTTGAATTATTATATATATAAATTAATAAAGATATTGGAAAGAGAGAAAATGTCTCCATGATTACAAACACGTCTGAATATCCTTGGCAGTTCAGTAAAGTAATGTATCCACTTGTAGATGTGAAAATGGACCAGGTGGGGCAGGAGTACTTAGCTGATGTAGCTTCTACATTGATCCAGAATTTGTTTTCTGGCACATCATACTATTTGTTGAGCTTGCATTTTGAACTTTGGATTTCACCACCACTGGGAGAATCTGTCAACTACCTTTTGCACTCCAATGTGTCCTACGGAGTGTATCTACTGTGCCAGGTAAGGAAGCAGCTCAGCTGGGACTACCAGTCTCCGACTATTGCCATATCACCACACTCCATCGTTGTTTAATAACCCACCATTTTCCATCCAGTATCACTTTTCTTCATTTGAGCATTTATTGAATATCTTTCATACTCATCAGTGTTTAACTTGGTTTTGGTTATCAGGTTTTTTCCATTTCTTCGATTCCTTTTATGCAGTTTGGTTTGCAAATGCATTTCCACGGCTTTCCATTGTAGCCATTTTAGAGTGACCTTTACATTTTCCATCTGCAACTTCAGATGGTATTTGCACGATGCCCACGAGTTCTCGTACCAGTTCGCCATTCTTGATTGGGGTTCCCACGGTTGTAAGGAATGTTCTTTGACTCCATAAATTTCCAAAGTCATGAACGACTCCGAAAGCATATTGAGAAGTCGTGTACATATTAGCTGATCTTCCTTCTGCTAGCTTGGAGGCTTCAATCAAAGCTTTCAGTTCTGCCTACAACAGGAATTCTGCAGATGCTGGAAATTCAAGCAATACACATCAAAGTTGCTGGTGAACGCAGCAGGCCAAGCAGCATCTGTAGGAAGAGGTGCAGTCGACGTTTCAGGCCGAGACCCTTCGTCAGGACTAACTGAAGGAAGAGTGAGTAAGGGATTTGAAAGTTGGAGGGGGAGGGGGAGATCCAAAATGATAGGAGAAGACAGGAGGGGGAGGGATGGAGCCAAGAGCTGGACAGGTGATTGGCAAAAGGGATATGAGAGGATCATGGGACAGGAGGCGAAGGGAGAAAGACGGGGGGGGGTGACCCAGAGGATGGGCAAGAGGTATATTCAGAGGGACAGAGGGAGAAAAAGGAGAGTGAGAGAAAGAATGTGTGCATAAAAATAAGTAACAGATGGGGTACAAGGGGGAGGTGGGGCATTAGCGGAAGTTAGAGAAGTCGATGTTCATGCCATCAGGTTGGAAGCTACCCAGACGGAATATAAGGTGTTGTTCCTCCAACCTGAGTGTGGCTTCATCTTTACAGTAGAGGAGGCCGTGGATAGACATGTCAGAATGGGAATGGGATGTGGAATTAAAATGTGTGGCCACTGGGAGATCCTGCTTTCTCTGGCGGACAGAGCGTAGATGTTCAGCAAAGCGGTCTCCCAGTCTGCATCAGGTCTTGCCAATATATAAAAGGCCATATCGGGAGCACCGGACGCAGTATATCACCCCAGCCGACTCACAGGTGAAGTGATGCCTCACCTGGAAGGACTGTTTGGGGCCCTGAATGGTGGTAAGGGAGGAAGTGTAAGGGCATGTGTAGCACTTGTTCTGCTTACACGGATAAGTGCCAGGAGGGAGATCAGTGGGGAGGGATGGGGGGGACGAATGGACAAGGGAGTTGCATAGGGAGCGATCCCTGCGGAATGCGGGGTGGGGGGAGAGGGAAAGATGTGCTTAGTGGTGGGATCCCGTTGGAGGTGGCGGAAGTTACGGAGAATAACATGTTGGACCCGGAGGCTGGTGGGGTGGTAGGTGAGGACCAGGGGAACCCTATTCCTAGTGGGGTGGCGGGAGGATGGAGTGAGAGCAAATGTACGTGAAATGGGGGAGAAGCGTTTAAGAGCAGAGTTGATGGTGGAGGAAGGGAAGCCCCTTTCTTTAAAAAAGGAAGACATCTCCCTCGTCCTAGAATGAAAAGCCTCATCCTGAGAGCAGATGCGGCGGAGATGGAGGAATTGCGAGAAGGGGATGGCGTTTTTGCAAGAGACAGGGTGAGAAGAGGAATAGTCCAGTTAGCTGTGAGAGTCAGTAGGCTTATAGTAGACATCAGCGGATAAGCTGTCTCCAGAGACAGAGACAGAAAGATCTAGAAAGGGGAGGGAGGTGTCGGAAATGGACCAAGTAAACTTGAGGGCAGGGTGAAAGTTGGAGGCAAAGTTAATAAAGTCAACGAGTTCTGCATGCGTGCAGGAAGCAGCGCCAATGCAGTCGTCGATGTAGCGAAGGAAAAGTGGGGGACAGATACCAGAATAGGTACGGAACATAGATTGTTCCACAAAGCCAACAAAAAGGCAGGCATAGCTAGGACCCATACAGGTAGGTCCACAAACCTGCCTGTCCTGGCCGACCTATTGTCTCAGCTTGCTCCTGCCCCACCGAACTCGTTTCTGCATACCTCAACACGGTTTTATCCCCCCTTGTTCGATTCCTTCCGACCTATGTTCGTGACACTTCTCACGCTCTTAAACTTTTCAATGATTTTAAGTTCCCTGGCCCCCACTGCTTTATTTTCACCATGGATGTCCAGTCCCTATATACTTCCATCCCCCATCAGGAAGGTCTCAAAGCTCTACGCTTCTTTTTGGATTCCAGACCTAATCAGTTCCCCTCTACCACCACTCTGCTCTGTCTAGTGGAATTAGTCCTTACTCTTAATAATTTCTCCTTTGGCTCCTCCCACTTCCTCCAAACTAAAGGTGTAGCTATGGGCACCTGTATGGGTCCTAGCTATGCCTGCCTTTTTGTTGGCTTTGTGGAACAATCTATGTTCCGTGCCTATTCTGGTATCTGTCCCCCACTTTTCCTTCGCTACATCGACGACTGCATTGGCGCTGCTTCCTGCATGCATGCTGAGCTCGTTGACTTTATTAACTTTGCCTCCAACTTTCACCCTGCCCTCAAGTTTACCTGGTCCATTTCCGACACCTTCCTCCCCTTTCTAGATCTTTCTGTCTCTGTCTCTGGAGACAGCTTATCCACTGATGTCTACTATAAGCCTACTGACTCTCACAGCTAACTGGACTATTCTTCGTCTCACCCTGTCTCTTGCAAAAACGCCATCCCCTTCTCGCAATTCCTCCGTCTCCGCCGCATCTGCTCTCAGGATGAGGCTTTTCATTCTAGGACGAGGGAGATGTCTTCCTTTTTTAAAGAAAGGGGCTTTCCTTCCTCCACTATCAACTCTGCTCTTAAATGCCTCTCCCCCATTTCACGTACATCTGCTCTCACTCCATCCTCCCGCCACCCCACTAGGAATAGGGTTCCCCTGGTCCTCACCTACCACCCCACCAGCCTCCGGGTCCAACATATTATTCTCTGTAACTTCTGCCACCTCCAACGGGATCCCACCACTAAGCACATCTTTCCCTCCCCCCCCCCTGCATTCCGCAGGGATCGCTCCCTACGCAACTCCCTTGTCCAGTCGTCCCCCCCATCCCTCCCCACTGATCTCCCTCCTGGCACTTATCCGTGTAAGTGGAACAAGTGCTACACATGCTCTTACACTTCCTCCCTTACCACCATTCACGGCCCCAGACAGTCCTTCCAGGTGAGGCGACACTTCACCTGTGAGTCGACTGGGGTGATATACTGCGTCCGGTGCTCCTGATGTGGCCTTTTATATATTGGCGAGACCTGACGCAGACTGGGAGACCACTTTGCTGAACATCTACGCTCTGTCCGCCAGAGAAAGCAGGATCTCCCAGTGGCCACACATTTTAATTCCACGTCCCATTCCCATTCTGACATGTCTATCCACGGCCTCCTCTACTGTAAAGATGAAGCCACACTCAGGTTGGAGGAACAACACCTTATATTCCGTCTGGGTAGCCTCCAACCTGATGGCATGAACATCGACTTCTCTAACTTCCGCTAATGCCCCACCTCCCCCTTGTACCCCATCTGTTACTTATTTTTATACACACATTCTTTGTCTCACTCTCCTTTTTCTCCCTCTGTCCCTCTGACTATACCCCTTACCCATCCTCTCGGTCACCCCACCCCTTGTCTTTCTTCCCGGACCTCCTGTCCCATGATCCTCTCGTATCCCCTTTTGCCAATCACCTGTCCAGCTCTCGGCTCTATCCCTCCCCCTCCTGTCTTCTCCTATCATTTTGCATCTCCCCCTCCCCCTCCATCTTTCAAATCCCTTACTCACTCTTCCTTCAGTTAGTCCTGACGAAGGGTCTCGGCCCGAAACGTCGACTGTACCTCTTCCTAGAGATGCTGCTTGGCCTGCTGCGTTCACCAGCAACTTTTATGTGTGTTGTTTCAGTTTTGCCTGTTGTGCAGAAGTACCGGGAGCCGTATTTCCTGAGGCCATCGTTTTCCGTGACAACAGACCAACCAGATATTCTAATTCCTCCATCAATGGTTGAGGAACCATTAGTGTACAGAACCAGATCTGAGTTCAACAAAGGCACTTTACGATAATTTGTATCTTCTCGGCATGTTATTGTTCTTGCACAATCATGATCATCGTAATCTTCAGCGTCCCCTGACATCAGTGTATATAAACTGTCCAATTTTTGCTCAACCACTGCAGACAAAGGTTGCAAGGCTGGGCCTAGTCATTTTTGAAACTTTAACAACGTCTGCATTACATCTGCAATTGTAGCCTGAAATTGTGCCGTCCAATCAATGTTTTCCTTCCCCTGTGAGGTCGGAGGTCGAGCTTGCTGTGGAGTTTGTTATTGAACCTGCGGTGAAGTTGATTTCTTTTGCCAACAAGGTCTAGCCCATGTCATCTTCTACCACATCACTTGCAAATCCACTTCCACTTGTTCCGTTGGTTAGTAGGTGGAGATTGTTGACCCGTCTGCACTGTTCTTATTCAGAAGTCGATACCTCACTCCACTTGTTTGGCAGATTGTACCAGTTCACAGTAGGAAACAGTAGTCACGCTCCAATCACAAACAGTTTCACTCCAATCTGCTTTTGTTAGTTTCACTATTTTTGCAATATCTGGTTTCAAGCCATCCATGAAAGCCGATATTATTTTTGTTTTTGGTATTATCTTTGTTTAATCCTGGGACTGCCAAGTTACTGAGCCAAACTGTTCTATAGCAACTTTCATTTTCAGAAACATCCTCTGAAGGCTTTAGTTTGCAATCAACCACTTTCTTCCAATCGTTCTGGTTTGGGGTGTGTCCCTCCAACCATGCTTCCCAGCCAGCTGGTAAATCCTGCTTTTTCTCTCCTATACTATCTTCAACTTGCTGTGTCAACTGGTTTCAAAGATTCAGTGGCTTCACTGAGAATGTATACAATATACACCCTGAAATTCTTACTCTCTGCAGACATCCTCGAAACGGAAGAAAAATTCCCCGAAGAATGAATGACAGAAAATGTTAGACCCTTCAAGTGCCCCCCCTTCCTATTCTGACAGAGAACATCAGCACCCTCACTACTTACCATGCAAGTATCAGCAAAGCCCCCAAAGGGGGGCCATGATCTCCAGTCCTTTAAAAACGATGGCTCATCCTAACAATTCGACATGCCACAGGATATCTCTCACACAAACAAGGGAGAAGAGATATCACTCCTTCCACCGCGAGGGGGTAGATGAGCAGCTCGCTGTTTCGATGTTACAGTTTGTAGCAGTGCTTGTTTTCTGGGTTTCCCCCAACTCGAAAATCGGCAGCAAACTCTCACTTACCATCTAGTGAGAGAGAAAGAGAGAGTGATTGCCCAAGTGCAGAGGCCTCCGACAGCCACACCCAGTGTCTCGATATTCCAATCTCCCACAATGCTTCATTTGGCAACACTAGCAAAAAATTGGGTCCATTGGAGCCTCCCAAGGCTGTACCCCAAAGGTGCCCGTCTTCCAGGGCGCTCCTGAAGATATCGAAACGCGGCTGATCGGCGAGCTCCCAGAACAGGAACCTACTGCCCTGGAGAATCACAGTTTGGGTGCAGCTGTCGATCACGGACTCTGACAGGACCCCAGCCACCTTGAAGAGGAAAGAAGAGGCATTGGAATGAAGAAGAATTAAAACTGTTCTGCAGATGGGCTGAGAGAAGTCACCCCGGGCGCCATTTTTAGCTCCACCCCTGTTTGCAGAGTTATTAGCATGGTAGCTAAAATTCGAATGCCATCGTATGGATGCAATTTATTCATATTTTCAATTCATTGAAGTTCAGCCCAAGACTTTAAACTTACTTTTTTAGAATGTGGAACTTCCCTGGACCATTTGTCATTTTTTACTGTGTCTGGTGGCTGATGACAAGTCTCCTGTTTCCTTTCATACACTTCACCATCAGTTTTGTGTGTTTTCACTCTGTGAGTTTTTACTGGGACAAGTCTTGCCATTGGTGTCGTTACTGTCATCACAACTTCAGCCACTAGAGGTCTCTGTCGAGTCAGTGTCACTTTGCAGTTCCTTGGAGTTCCCAAGGAGTCGCTGTTTTTGGAGATTAGTCAGTGCTGGCTGTCTTTTAACATGATTGACATCACCAATAACACCACCAACTGGGTAGCTCCTGTGCATGGCCAATTCGTGTCATTTTGCAACTGAACAGAGCTCTTGACTATGAACATGCTTTGATTCTGTCTTTTTACCTGTTCCATTATTGCAGAAATTTGTTTTCCTGCTGATTTATTATCTTTTTCATACTGCTTTTTTTTTAGCATATTATGCATTTTTTTTCATTCAATTGAGTTTCTAAATAAACATGTTTTCGTCTTAAAGTAACTATCTGGACTTGCAACTCAGTATGTTTACACCCTCACTGCTCTGTAAAGGTTTCTAGCATCCAAGCTGTTCTTTTAGTTCCCGGTGACATGCTTTCGATTTTACAATATATTGCTTCAATGTCACTTTTAAGCTGGTCTTCACTAGACTTAGCCTTGATAGCACATTCCTTCCAACAGTATCAAGTTTATTTGCATCACTTAAGTGAGTGCTCAAGATTTCAGTTAACTTTTTGGTCTCAGCTGGGAATGTGAGGGACCAGCTGATCTGTTTCAAAGATTTGGCCATTGTATTCATTTCGATCCTAAGGAGAGCTCTTCACTTGTAGACATAAATAATCTTACAAGACTCACAACACTGCTGTGACTACAATATCAGGTTACAACCAGACAAACATCCGCCCGATATCTTAAAAGTTTTTTTTAAAAAAGCAAACACGAGGAAATCTGCAGATACTGGAAATTCAAGCAACACACACAAAAAATGCTGGTGAACGCAGCAGGCCAGGCAGCATCTGTAGGAAGAGGTACAGTCGACATTTCGGGCCGAGACCCTTCGTCAGGACTAACTGAGAGAAGAGCTAGTAAGAGATGTGAAAGTGGGAGGGAGAGGGGGAGATCTGAAAGGATAGGAGAAGACAGGAGGGGGAGGGATGGAGCCAAGAGCTGGACAGGTGATTGACAAAAGGGATACTAGGCTGGAGAAGGGAGAGGATCATGGGACGGGAGGCCTAGGGAGAAAGAAAGGGGGAGGGAAGCCCAGAGGATGGGCAAAGAGTTGAGAGGGACAGAGGGAGAAAAAAGAGAGAGAGAGAGAGAGATAGAAATAAATAAATAAATAAATAAATAACGGATGGGGTACGAGGGGGAGCAGAGTGAGAGGGACAGAGGGAGAAAAAAGAGAGAGGGAGAGAAATAGAAATAAATAAATAAATAAATAACGGATGGGGTACGAGGGGGGGATTAACAGAAGCTAGAGAAGTCAATGTTCATGCCATCAGGTTGGAGGTTACCCAGATGGAATATAAGGTGTTGTTCCTCCAACCTGAGTGTGGCTTCATCTTGACAGTAGAGGAGGCCGTGGATAGACATAACAGAATGGGAATGGGATGTGGAATTAAAAGTTTTGTCGGCCTCTTGTCTGACAACTTACACAACCACTTTTGTGACTAAAATATCAGACTCTGCATTTCCGATCATTTATACTGACTTAACAGAGAATGTACAATGACGAAAAATCTGCTAAAAATAAAATACAGACTCTGCTCACTCACTCTTAAACTCCCTTTAAACAATGTATTGATGATATTTATTTGCAGACAATTAAGGAATGGAGAAATGTCTTACCTCTCAGCTGCCACTATAAAGTTTCGTTCTCAGTCCAATTATTTCTTCAAGTAATTGACTACGTTGGACACCAAACTGTTGGATCTCTGTTTCTTTTCTGATCCTTTGGGTTCTTCCAGGAGTCAGGAATGATGAGTATTCTTAATTTTAAGATTTCCTTTTATCTTAAAATACAACCAAATGTACAAATACTAAGCAAACTAAATAAAGAGCTGAGAAATGACGCCAAGAGGTAAATCAATGACAAAGACGAAAGAATGAAGATGACACCTCAGAAAAATCCATCACTTTTATAGATGAGATAAGAAGTTCCTTAGATAGGAATAAACCATATAGGCTACATAATTAAAACAATGACATCACATTGGTAATGTGCTAATACATAGCCAATGAAAAATGAGAAAGGTGGGAAACCGTTAGTTTAGCCGCTATACAGCTTTCTGCCAAAGAATGGGGATGAACGATCACATACAACATACCGTGACAAATACATGCATTTGTTAAAAAGTACAAATCTTATAAAAAGTATTATTAAAAGATGTTTTCCAACAAAACATTGGAAAAAATAATTAAAATTAAAAAAATTAAAAATGAAATAAAGACTTCCTTCCATCAGCAGCAAGCGAGAGGCTGGGAGACAACTCTGAACACTTGCTCGCCTTCCACACTCACCTCAATGTCTCAGTCTTCCTCGATGTTTTAATCAGTAAGATCAGTGAAAATTGGAGTTGATTGTGGGCTCGCGCCCCATCTCTAAACTTCTAGGCCACTCATGACTGCTCGTTATTTGCAATCTTCACAGATGCAGCAAAATGCCAGATCAGCCAATTGATCTTCAAAACAACAAACTGTCAGCGCCAGGCTCTAGCAGTACCAGAAACAAATTAAAATAAAAATAAGAGGTAGAAGAAGTGAAAGAACAGTCTCACAAACTATCTGGAAGATGTTGCCTGAGGTACCGTTGTCCACTTGCACCATTTTGATCAGAAGTTTAAGTTGAGATGCATTCTATATTGATTTGGCCACTGAGTGTATATTCATATTTGTTGATGTACTGATATTACATGTTTGGGACTGGTGCCGTTTGAGAAACAAGTTACATAATTAACGCAAATTACATTCCTACATGTCCAGTTCATTCCAGATATCAGCTAGCTTGTCTCTGCAAACAGCTGTCTCTCAGAATGCACAATGAAAGTAAACATAAAGAGGGGGAGCAATGGCTGTAAGAAAACTTTATTATTCACTTTTAGTTTAAAGTGCATTGGACTTCAGAGTTCTGTGCAGGATAAGATTACGTTGCAAACACCCCACTGTTGATTAACACAAGAGGTTCTGAAGATGAAGGAAATCCAGAGCAACACACACAAAGGTTTGGAGGAACTCATCGTATCAGGCAGCATCTATTGAGAAGAATAACGTCGACGTTTCGGGTCAAGACACTTCATCAGGACCTGAACTTTGTTGACTGCTTTATTCCTCTCCACTGTTAGATTAACCATGGAGCCTCATTTACAAAGATGTTTTATGACCACAAGCCTTACAATAATGAATGAACAAAGTATGAATATGCACTCTGTGACCAATTTATTAAGTACATTCGTTAAATCAGCCAATCACGTGGCAGCAACTTAATGCAAATAAAGCGTGCAAACGTGCTCAAGAGGTTCAATAATGTTGTAAGTCCAGGCACAGCGCCAAAGCCATATTTACGTTGCTGATGACACCACTGTCATATGGGTGAATCAAAGGTGGTGACAAATTGGCATATAGGAGGGAGATCGAAAATCTGGCTGAGTGGTGCCACACCAACAACTTCTTACCAAATGTCAGCAAGACCAAGGAGCTGATTATTAAGAGTTAGGTTGAGAGCATTCGGGCCCTCACGTGTAAACCAGAGGTATGTGAGCCAGTCCTCGTCAGAGGATCAGAGATGGAGAGGATCAGCAACTTTAAATTCCTTGGTGTTATCATATCAGAGGACCTGTTCTGGGCCCAGTACATAAGTGCAATTATGAAGAAAGCAGAGCAGCGCCTCTACTTCTTGAGGAGTTTGCGAAGATTCAGCATGACATCTAAGACTCTGACAAACTTCTAGAGATGGGTGGTGGAGAGTATATTGACTGGCTGCATCACAGTCTGGCATGGAAACACCAATGCCCTTGGACAATTATCACCCCTCAACCATCAGGCTCTTGAACCAAAGGGGATAACTTCTTTCAACTTCACTTGCCCCATCGATGAGATGTTCCCATAATGTATGAACTCACTTTCAATGATTCTTCATCTCATGTTTGTGATATTTATTTCCTATTCATTTATTATTATTGTTTCATTTTTTCATACTTGCGCAGTTTGTTGCCTTTTGCACACTGATTGAACACCCACGTTAGTGCATGCTTTCATTGATTCTATTACGGTTATTATTCTATTATGGATTTACTGAGTATGCCCACAAGAAAATGAACCTCGGGGTTGTATATGGTGACATATATGTAATTTGATAATAAGCTTACTTTGATGTTTAAACTAAACTTCTTTTTACAGGAGAAACTGTTATATATTGCTGTCTTGTTACAATCATTCCTTATTCTCCTACAGTCCAAAGGATAAAAACCCAGTCTGCTCAACCTCTCTCCATAACTCATTCATTTCAGTCCCAGCATCAATCTCAGTTGCATGCTTTCCCGCTTAATAACATTTTTCCTGTAGCAGGGAGACCAAAGCTGAACATAATATGCCATCTACAGACTCATCAGCTTCTTGTGCAACTGCAACAGAACATCACAACTTCGATACTCTATACCTCGACTGACAAAGGGCAGTCTGCCAAAAACTTTACCGTGTTGGTCTACCAGCTGTCACCCTCAGAGAGTAATTGAGTTACAGAGAGATACCAACATGGAACCAGCAATTTTGTCCATTGAGTTTGCACCAAGCAGATGAGAAACTTCTACAGATACGCAGTGGAAAGCATCCTGATTGGTTGCATCATGTTTGGGTATGGAAATTGAAATGCACGGGAACACAAGAGGCTATAGAGAGTGGTGGACTCACCAGCTTCCAGCCAATCTTCTATCCATGCCTAACTGGTACCTCTTGCACCACAAGCTTAGTGGGCTGAGTCTAGACTTGGGTTGAGTTTAGACGTGCTGTGTCTGGACTTGCGATGAGCCTAGTCTTAGGTTGAGCCTAAATTTGGGTTGAGTTTAGATATGGGTGAGTTTAGTCTTGGTATGAGTTTAGACGTGGGTTGAGTTTAGACGGGCTGAGCTTAGACGGGTTGAGCCTAGACTTGGGTTGAGTTTAGATTTGGGTTGAGTTTAGTTTTGGATGGAGTCTAGACTTGGGTTGAGTCTAGACTTAGGTTGAGCCTAGATTGGGGTTGAGTTTAGATATGGGTGAATTTAGTCTTCGGATGAGTTTAGACTTGGACTGAATTTAGACTTGAGTTGAACTTAGACTCGGGTTGAGCCTAGATTTGGGTTGAGTTTAGACATGAGTTAAGTTTCAACTTGGGTAAAGTTTAGACTTGGGTTGAGTCTAGACTTGGGATGAGGCTTATTGTATCTATTCCAGGACAGCTGACTCACCTTTGGTCCGCATTGGATACTGAGCTCCACACAGCGGCTACATCCGGCTACCATGCTTTGACAGGTGGGCTAAACCCAGTGAGGGTGGCCAGTAGCCTCATAACCTGGAGAGACAGGGACATGCTTGTCCGAGCTTGTGAAGTCAGCTCTGGCGGTCTGGGCAGATCAGATCTACAGTGAGATCGAATGGCCAGGAAGCTGGTACTGCAACAATCCGTGGAGGGCGAGGGGCAAGACAAGGCGCTGAAGATGTCATGGTCACCCATTACAACCAAGGAAGACCCCAGTTTGTGACACTTGTTTGTACCATTGGACCTGGACTTCCAAGGTTGGGAACTTCCTTGATGTAATGCCTTTTCCACTTTAAAAAGTCTCCCACACAGGTTTCCTGTCTTCGTCAGACAGAGTGGACAAACACCACTACTAGCTCTACTATACCTATCTCACACAAAATGCTGGCCAGACTCAGTGGTTCAGGCAACAACAATGGAGGGGAATAAACCATAAGACCATAACACCACAAGACATAGGAGCAGAATTAGGCCATTTGGCCCATCGAGTCTGTTCCGTCATTCAATCATGGCTGATCCTTTATCCTCTCCTCAGTCCCACTCCCCGGCCTTCTCCCCATAACCTTTGATGCCATGTCCAATCAAGAACCTATCCAGCTCTGCCTTAAATACACCCAACAACCTGGTCTCCACAGCTGCCCGTGGTAAGAAATTCCATAAATTCACCACCCTTTGGCTGAAGAAATTTCTCCATATCTCTGTTTCAAATGGACACCCCTCTATCCCTCTTGTCCTAGACTCCCCCGCCATGGGAAACACTCGAAAGGTTCTCCCTACACCTTTTAAATTCCAGTGAGTTCAGTCCCAGAGTCATCAAATTTTCCTCATAAGATAACCTTTTCATTCCTGGAATCATCCTTGTGAACCTCCTCCTAACCCCCTGCAATGCCAGCACATCTTTTTTTAGAAGAGGAGCCCAAAAATGTTCACAATACTGAAGGTGAGGCCTCAGCAGTGCCTTATAAAGCCTCAGCATTACATCCCTGCTCTTGTATTCTAGACCTCTTGAAATGAATGCTAACATGGCATTTGCCTTCCTCATCACTACAACCATTAGGGTGTTCTGTACAAGAACTTCAAAGTCCCTTTGCATCTCAGATTTTTGGATTTTCTCCACATTTAGAAAATAATCTGTACATTTATTTCTACTACCAAATTGCATGACCATGCAGTTTTCAGCATTGTATTTCATTATCCACTTTCTTGCCCATTCTCCTAATCTGGCTAAGTCCTTCTGCAACCTTCCTGTTTCCTCAACACTACCTGCCCCTCCTCCACCAATCTTCATATCGTCTGCAAATTTGGCAACAAAGACATCTATTTCATCATCTAAATCATTGATATACAGCATAAAATGAAGTTGTCCCAATACTGACCCCTGTGGAACACCACTAATCACTGGCAGTCAACCAGAAAAGGATCCTTTTATTCTTACTTGCTGCCTCCTACCAGTCAATGCTCTAACCATGCCAGTAATTCTCCTGTAATACCATGGGCTCTTAACTTGGTAAGCAGCCTCATGTGTGGCAGCTTGTCAAAGGCCTTCTGAAAGTCCAAATATACAACATTCACTGCATCCCCTTTATCTATCCTACTTGTATTCTTCTCAAAGAATTCATAAGACCATAAGACATAAGACAAAGGAGCAGAAGTCGGCCATTTGGCCCATCGAGTCTGCTCCACCATTTTATCATGAGCTGATCTATTCTCCCATTTAGTCCCACTCCCCCGCCTTCTCACCATAACCTTTGATGCCCTGCCTCTCAGATACCTATCAATCTCTGCCTTAAATACACCCAATGACTTGGCCTCCACTGCTGCCCGTGGCAACAAATTCCATAGATTCACCACCCTCTGACTAAAAAAGTTTCTTCGCATCTCTGTTCTGCATGGGCGCCCTTCAATCCTTAAGTCATGCCCTCTCGTACTAGACTTCCCCATCATGGGAAACAAATTTGCCACATCCACGCCATCCATGCCTTTCAACATTCGAAATGTTTCTATGAGGTCTCCCCTCATTCTTCTAAACTCCAAGGAATACAGTCCAAGAGCAGACAAATGTTCCTCATATGATAACCCTCTCATTCCTGGAATCATTCTAGTGAATCTTCTCTGTACCCTCTCTAATGTCAGCACATCCTTTCTTAAATAAGGAGACCAAAACTGCCCACAGTACTCCAAGTGAGGTCTCACCGCGCCTTATAGAGCCTCAACATCACATCCCTGCTCCTATACTCTATTCCTCTAGAAATGAATGCCAACATTGCATTCGCCTTCTTCACTACTGACTCAACCTGGAGGTTAACTTTAAGGGTATCCTGTACGAGGACTCCCAAGTCCCGTTGCATCTCAGAACTTTGAATTCTTTCCCCATTTAAATAATAGTGTGCCTGTTTATTTTTTCTGCCAAAGTGCATAACCATACACTTTCCAACGTTGTACTTCATTTGCCCATTCTTCCAATCTATCCAAGTCTCTCTGCAGACTCTCCGTTTCCTCAGCACTACCGGCCCCTCCACCTATCTTCGTATCGTCAGCAAATTCCAACAGGTTCATCAGGCAACATTTTCCCTTAAGGAAACCATGCTGACTTTATCCTGTCTTGTTGTGTGTCACCAAGTACTCCATAACCTCATCCTTAGCAAGTGACTCCAACATCTTCCCAACCACTGGGGTCGGGCTAACTGGTCTATGATTTCCTTTCTGCTGCCTTCCTCCTTTCTTAAAGGGTGGAGTGACATTCGTAATTTTCCAGTCCCCTGGCACCATGCCAGAGTCCAATGATTTTTGAAAGATTATTACTAATGCCTTCACAATCTCTAAAGCTACCTCTTTCAGAGCCCTAGGGTGCAGTTCAGCTGGTCTGGGTGACTTACTTACCCAAAGGTCTTTCAGCTTTTTGAGCACCTTCTCCCTTGTAACAGAAACTGTGCTCAGTCAACATTTTGGGCTGAAAGCTTTCAACCGATGCTGCCTGACTTACTGAGTTCCTCAAATATTCTGTGCGCATTACTCTGGATTTCCAGCATTAGCAGAACCTCTCATGTCACTGTACCTGCCTCAAACACTCCCTCTAGCAGTTTGTTACTGAATGTTGCCCCTAAAGTTTCTATTAAGTCTCTCCCCTCTCACTTTAAAGAAAGATTAAAGATTAGTGTAACACCCTGGGAGGTCCTTTAACGTCTGTCGGACGATGCTGAGGATGTTCTACGAGTCTGTGGTGGCCAGTGCTATCATGTTTGCTGTTGTGTGCTGGGGCAACAGGCTGAGGGTAGCAGACACCAACAGAATCAACAATCTCATTCGTAAGGCCAGTGATGTTGTGGGGATGGAACTGGACTCTCTGACGGTGGTGTCTGAAAAGAGGATGCTGTCCAAGTTGCATGCCATCTTGGACAATGTCTCCCATCCACTACATAATGTACTGGTTGGGCACAGGAGTACATGCAGCCAGAGACTCATTCCACCGAGATGCAGCACAGAGAGTCATAGGAAGTCATTCCTGCCTGTGGCCATCAAACTTTACAACTCCTCCCTTGGAGGGTCAGACACCCTGAGCCAATAGGCTGGTCCTGGACTTATTTCCTGGCATAATTTACATATTACTATTTAATTATTTATGGTTTTATTACTATTTAATTATTTATGGTGCAACTGTAACGAAAACCAATTTCCCTCGGGATCAATAAAGTATGACTATGACTATGAGAGGTTTCACTGCTAACGTAATGGTGTTTCTGTAGAAGCAGTGTTTGGGTTATGGTTAGAGATAGCGGGTGTTTTGGAATTTGAGCTGGGTCCTTTGTTCAGCTGGAGATGAAGAGGGAAGACACTGGAGAGAACTGGTTGTAGGATGCGACCTGGTGGGAGACCGTGATTTGATGGGCCAAGGGTCCACAGTCGATTGAGGATCGGTGGATATGCCTTTGGGAAGAGTTGAGCTCCAACTTGTGCACACTTGGCTGTTTAATTACAATGGGCCCTTTTTAAAAAATTTTTTTTTACTAGCCCTTTAGTTAACATTCATAAATATAATTCCTTTAACCATATGCAGTGAGCTGTCCGTTATTTCTTGGCACTGAGTTGTAACAGGGTAGCAAATGACACAGCATCCACACTAACTGGGGTTTGTGGTCAGAGAGTCGTCTCAATCTCCCGGGTTTGGCGGGACTGGAGCGTGTCTTCTCTAGACTTACGCAGCCAAGGAAACCGGCGGCGTTTCATCAGTTTTATTAGTCACATGTACATCGAAACATACAGTGAAATGCATCGTTTGCACCAACGACCCACACAGTCCATGGAAGTGCTGGGGGCAGCCCGCAAGTGTTGGCATGCCACCGGCGCCAACGTAGCGTGCCCGCAACTTACTAACCCGAACAACTTGGGAATACGGGAGGAAACCCAGAGAAAACCCCACACCGTCACAGGTAGAATGTACAAACTCCTTTCATGCAGCAGCAGAAACTCTCCATCCTCTAGTTCAGTTCAAGTTTATTGTCATTCGGCATACGTATACACCCCGCCACGTGAAACAATGTTCCTCCAGACCAAGGTGCACAACACAGCGCATAAAACTCACACACAACACATAAGGTAATATCACCACAAATAAATTAACAAATAATAAGGTTCTGAAAAAAAAAACACAATATCCAGCAGTGTCTTGTTATCATAAAGAAAAACGTAAAGGACAAACAATTACACTGTTAGCTGGAGCCAGAATAACCGTTGCACCCGGGCATGCCGCCATCTTGGAAGTTTGTGTTCTTGATTTTTGGAAATAATTCTTGAAAATGGTTCTTGAATGTTCTTAATTCTTGAAAAAAGGCATTCACTGTAAATATGATGTGTACGAAGATGGAATAAGCCCAACATCTTTTAAAAGCAATCTAAATTCCTTTCGTTGAAAATAATCTCTAGAAGCCTTGAGGCCTTGGCAAGATTATCTGTTTCAAAGCTGGATTACTGCTTTATACCACACTTTACACTCATGTGCATATCACAGATGCAAGCCATGACTGGATGGTGGATTTATTTTTGAGGGAACTCATATGGAAACATTCAGAGTGATCACAGCCACTGTGGGTTTCAGGTATTGTCTGCAGGGAGTGGGGATCCAATGCCAATGGCAGACTCTGCCACTGGGGGGAGACAACGCACCAGGTATGGCTCCACCAGGCGACCACTATGCCCCCGGATACCTGGAGCCAGCCGCTTGGCTAGGGAAGTTGGGAACAGGCAAGGACAGCCAGCCATGAAAACAAGTATGATCAGGATGCCCCACAGCAGGGAAAATGCTGCAGATTTTCTCCAGTGTTGCATGTCTTCCTGTGTGGGGCAGTGTGGTTGAAATGAAGTGAACTGCTTCAAAAGCTACATCCTCCCATGCACCTCTGCTAACCCCCATGGCAAGGTTAGCTGTTAGGTCTCCTGGATTCCGACCTGCTTGACTGAGGCAGTGGCCCTCTCAGTGGTGGAGTGCTGTTCTCCCTGCTTGCCCTTCTTGGCTTTGGCCAGGAGAGGAACCAACCAGTCCCCAATTGAAAGAAGGAGATGGACGGGTATACAGCCGCAGCAGGGTGGCATGGCTGGTAGAGTCACTGCTTCACAGCCCTAGAGACACAGGTTCAATCCTCACCTCCGGTGCTATCTATGTGGAGTCTGCATGTTCTCCTGGGCAGGAGATTTCCTCCCACATCCCAAATGCATAGTGTTGGTAGATTAATTAGCCTTTCAACTTGCCCCTAATTAGATTAGATTCAACTTTATTGTCATTGTGCCGAGCACAGATACAAAGCCAACAAAATGCATTTAGCATCTGACCAGAAATGCAAAAGAATAGTGTTATTTACAAAATAACTGCGAATAAAAAAAGTGCTACAGCACACAAATATAAAAGTACTGAGACAGTACAATACGGATGCAATACTGCTTAGCAATGTGATGTGAGGTTCAGCATGGTCACAGCCTCAGGGAAGAAGCTCTTCCTGAGCCTGCTGGTGCGGGAGCGGAGGCTCCTGTAGCACCTACCGGATGGGAGGAGAGTAAAAAGTCCATGGTTAGGGTGAGATGCATCCTTGATAATGCTTTTCGCCTTGCCCAGGTGTAGGTGGGTGGTAGAATCTGGGGGGTGGAGCGGATTTAATAGGAATACAGGGAGAATTTTAAAAAACTGGATTAGTGTAAAGAGTTAGCACAGACTCTGTGGGCTGAATGGCCTGTTCCAAGCTGCATCTGTCTATGACAACATTTTCTGCAGATGCTGGATGCTGGATCTCTTTCAGTTTAAGATGGTGCAGGTGAGGCACAGCGACGACTTGCTGGTAGCAAACGAAACAAACAATACTATGAACTATTGTATTAATCACACTTTTTCTCGGGTACGCTCACTGCAATCAGTAGCCTGTAACTTCCCTTTCAGAGTCCAGCAGTTGAAACTCCTGTACAATCCAGCAGTTTTGTGGTGTGAACTGAAGTCTTGAAGGTGCAGGACAGTTGTGGCGTGGTGAGTATGGGCTGAATCGAGGCAGAAGGGCCCTTCTGACCCATTGAAGCATGCCAACCAGCAACCTGTGATTTAACCCTAGCCTAATCACGGGACAATTTACAATGACCAATTAACCTACCAACCGGTCCGTCTTTGGACTGCGGGAGGAAACCGGAGCACGTGGAGGAAACCCAGGCGGTCACAGAGAGAACGTAAAAACTGCCTACGGGCGTCGGTGGGAATTGAACCCGGATCACTGGTACTGTAAAGCTTTGTGCTGTTAGGTCGTATTCTGAAGTTAGGGTATAAAGCAAATATTTACTTCACCAGCTACCAACCTTCAGACAGGAACGTGAATTGTAGATTGAATTTAAAATGTAGCCCTGAACAATTGTTTTCTCCTGGAGCTGTGCACTGGAGTTGATTGCAAACCATATAATGCTGATTAACATTCATCTTGGGTGTCTGGAGAGTTGGTGTGAAGAAAGCGGTGTGTGAAGACTATATGTAACTCAAAGGAAGCATTGTAGGTACATTGTCACTTTCGAATTGACCTGTCGTTAGCTTTGAGCTTTAGCATATAAAAATGTCCTATAGTATTGGGTTGGGAGGCCTCTTCCTCCAAGAGTGTCTCATTTTGTTGAATAAAATACTTCTGTACCCACTTCATCAAATGAAGAAGCTCTCAGAAGAGCTCAAGCAGTTTGATCACTCATACCAACAATAAGAGAAAGAGAACTCAGATTCCTAGGACACATCATGCGGAAAGATGAACTGGAAAAACTCATACTCTCTGGAAAGATTGAGGGGAGCAAACCTAGAGGAAGACCTCGGCTTATGTACATCAAAAGCATGGTCAAGTGGCTACACATCGAGGAGATGGAAGTCATCCAAAAAACGAAGGAAAGATCTATATGGAAAACCATGGTCACCAAAGTCCACATCGGATATGGTACCTAGACAGTATCTACTAGCTTCAGTGTCTCTCTGGTGACATCGTTCATGTTACTGCAGTGCTAACCACTACACTACCATGCCACTAAATTTAGGTGAAGTCAAAGCTGACTTCATTGTCACGTGCTCAGGGGCAACTGAAAATATACTTGCATCAGCACCATAGGCACAGCATCGTATCACCAGCGTTCACAAGAAAAGCATAAACGTAACTTACACACCCATTTTTACAAGGGAGAACATGATTAGAACCAAAAAAAAAAGCACAGTCCATCCTAGTGCAAAGTGGTCACGGCGCTGCAAAGCAGCGGTACTGATTAGGGTTGTGCAGGTCGGTTCGAGAGCCGAACGGTTGAAGTAGCTGCTCTTGGATCTGGTGGTGTGGGAATTCAGGCATCTCTGACTCGTGTCCGATGGTAGCTGCGAGAAGGGGCAATGGCCCAGAGTAACTGTGATGCTGCTGCAAGCTTCTCGTTGTACCTGTATCTTGGGGGGGTGGGGGGGGAATGATGGACGTTACCTTCCTGAGGCATCGGATACTGCCGATAGCGGGGAGGGATGTTCCCGTGATGTATCGGACTGAGTCCAGCACTCTCTGCAGCTTCTTCTGGTCCAGTACTTTTGAATTGCCATGATGCAACCAATCAGTATCGTATTGCGACTCGACTCGAGGTGTCTAGACAGACTGGGTGAGTGAATCGGGTTTATTGGCAAGTGTACAGGTAGGGTGAGGGACAGGTACTGTACAGTGTAAATCTAGCAGGTAGAGAATAAAGCAACACACACAAAATGGTGGAGGAACTCAGCAGGTCAGGCAGCATCTATAGAAATGAATAAACAGTCGATGTTTCAGGACTGGAAAGGAAGGGGGAAGATGAAAAGGAGGGGGGAGGGGAAGGAGGATAGCTAGAAGGTGATAGGTGAAGTCAGACGGATAGAAATGATAAAAGGTTGGAGAGGAAGAAATCTGATAGAAGAGGAGAGTGGACCATGGGAGAAAGGGAAGATCCGGGAACCCAGGGGGAGGTGATAGGCAGGTGTAAAGAGGTAAGGAGCTATGGTGGAGAATAGAAGAAGAGGGGAGGGAGAGGCCTCCAAGAGAACCACAATGTCTTAGGGTTTGGAGGTTTGTGTGCCTCAATGACCCAGAGAGCTATTTTGAATGGAGCCAGGGCTTTATGCGTTGGCTCTTGGTAGGGTCACCTATGCCAAACGGGTCAGAGGGTAGAGGCCGGACTAAGAGTGGTCCACCGGTCCTCCAGGTTCGGGGGTTCAGCTCAGGGATAACAACCCTGACTGGTAAAAACAAAATTGTTCTGGAAACAGCAATGAAGAATCCTTCTGTATCTGACCACTGCCAGAGATGGAGGGTCCCCATTTCTGCTCTATATGCCAGCAGTGTAATGGGCAGAAAGTAAACAGGCAAAGGAGGAGGTGGGAGAACTTCTTTTACTGAAAGGAGGAGTCAATATTCATGCCATCGGATTGGTGTATCACCAAGTATAGAATGATATGGCCCCAGTGCAGGTAAGTGGGTTTAGTGTGATGTAAATAGTGAAAAGGCTTGGCTCAGGCATGGCTGTTTCTATGCAATAAGACTCCATCTCGCTTAGTCTGAAGCTGGTGGATTCTGACGCTGACAGACACACAAATGTGAAAGGAGTGGAGGGATATGGTTGACCCAGCGGAGGAGGAGATTTAGTATAAATTGACATCGCAACTTTGCAGGCCGAATGGCCCGTCCAGTGCTGTATTGCTCTATGTTCTGTCTGGCAAAGTCATGGGTCAAACGTCCTTCTTCAGGGCTATTCATTTCACCGTTTGCCTTTCACCTTTTTTCCTGCATACACTGAATGCATCTGGAACTCTTCCTCATTGGGGCAGGCTCCTGGTGGGAATCTTCCTTCATCACCCTCTTCCCATAACCTGCACTTACCTGCGGGTCCCGCCTTCCTCTTCCGGTCAAGAGAGAGGCAGAACCCAAAGCTCCCTCATTGCCACGGGGAGGTGTCCCTTCCAATTCATACACTATTCTCTTTCCCTTCACCTGAGTACTGTGTGTGGGTTTCAATGGTTCAATAGTTCCATTTAATATCAGAGAAATGTATCCAAAATGCATCCTTGTTCTTCGCAGACATCCATGAAAACAGAAGAGTGCCCCAAAGAATGACTGTTAAAGTGTTAGAACCCCAAAGCACCCCCTACTCCACCCCACCCCCCACGCACAGCAGCAGCAAAGCAACGACCCTCACCCCCTTCTGCAAAAAAGCATCGGTATCGTCCACCCACCAAGCATGCAACAGCCAAGCCCCCAGTAAACACCATGATCTGCAGTCTTGTTTGGAGGGAATTCAGCAAAGGTTCTCCAGATGACCCATAGAATGGCAGGACTGATGTTGAAGGGAGATTGGATCGATTAGGCTTAAATTGGGTTTAGAAGATTGAGAGGGGAATATCTCTTAGAAACCTACAGGATTCTAACAGCACCAGATGGATTAGAGTTAGGATGCTTCTGGTGGAGTGGAGTGCCAGCAGTCTAGAATATTCCTTGGACCAGCAGCATGCTGACTGATGAAGGATGTCGGCCCAAAATGTTGACTCTTTATTCCTCTCTATAGCTGCTGCCTGACTTTCTGAGTTCCTCCAGCATTTAGTGGGTGTTACTGAAGAGCGGATGCAGGGAAACATCACCACCTGCTGGTCCCTCAGCAAGTCACATCACAAGTCACCCTGATACCACAGGACCTTCCCCTCCCCCTCCAGCTTTCAAATCCCTTACTCACTCTTCCTTCAGTTAGTCCTGACGAAGGGTCTCGGCCTGAAACGTCGACTGCGCCTCTTCCTATAGATGCTGCTTGGCCTGCTGCGTTCACCAGCAACTTTGATGTGTGTTGCTTGAATTTCCAGCATCTGCAGAATTCCTGTTGTTTACCTTCCGTGACCACTGGGTCCAGGTCGTCCAACAACATTGCAGCTCACCAGCACAACACTAAGGGTAGGAAATAAATGCTGGATCTAGCAATGACACCAGGTTTAGCAGGTTCCTTTAGGGTTGTCATAGTTGGGGGCAGGGGGGAGGTGGGGGGGGGAACAAGCTATTATAAAATTCTCTCAATAGCGTGTGCCTCAAGTAGCCTCTGACAAAGAAGTCCAGCTCCTGGCCTTCACTGGCTTAGCTTCCAAGCCCAGCAGAACTGTTTCTACTGAAAGGAGAAGGGTCAAAGGCAGGTTACTGGTGCCTTAAAACCAATTGTTGTGGGCAGATAGGGCCTGCCAGCTGTGGTTGGCAGCTCATCCAGGAGAAAGAAAACACCGGTCTCAAACCTCCGCTGCTTTGCAGCTGTACCCGTCATGCGGAAATCTTCGCTGAAGAAAAATCTGGAGCAGGGGTCCCTAAGGCAGTCCTACATTGAGTTCAACGCTGACTGGCAACTCCCGCGATGTTGCTGGTGCCAAACTGTATCCGTCTCTGCCGTTCCTTTGGGTTCATCAGCTGCGTGGGGGGGGGCGGGGGGAGCCTGCTGCATGGGCAACAGCTCGCTCTCCATCTCGTACTGCTCCGGCTTCCGTACTGGCTGGTGCATCACGCAGACAGCTGGGGTGCATTATCCATTGTCGAACTCGACCAATGGAGGGCCTCAGTTACCAGTGGTATCAGCATTTCAGAAAATGAGAAAGATTGAAAAATTGTCATTCTGCGTGCTGCTAACAAGAGACTGACAGAGAGAATCAGCTCAGAAAGAGGTTGTTTTAAGATAAAGATCTTAAAAGGTTACCGTTATTTGTCACATGCAAATCAAAACATCTTCAGCAATGAATTCCACAAATTCACCATCCTCGGCAAGAGAAATCCCTCTTCATCTCTGTTGGCATTTTTTTGCATTAATGACCAACGCAGTCCGAAGAAGTGCGAGGGGCAGCCCAACATAGCCTGCTATTGGCGTCAACAGAGCCTGCCCACAACTTACCAATCTGTATGTGGGAGGAACAGACGCATGTCCTTTTAGAATGGAGATGAGGAGGAATTTCTTGAGCCAGAGGAATTCATTGCTGAAGATGGCTGTGGAGGAATCCCACGCAGTCACAGGGACAATGTACAAACTCCTTACAGCCAGTGGAAATTAGACCCTGATTGCTGGCGCTACGGAGCATTGCGCTAACTGCTATGCTGTGTTTCAGAGTCCATGACAACCATCAAGCATCCATTTTAGCACTAATCCTACCCTATATTCCTCTCCCATTTCCAACAGCCTTGTGAGCAGCTTTTGGCGCCATGGTGGATTCTGGGGTGAAGATACACCAAAGGAGGTGTAAGGTGCTCCTTCCCTCCGCTGGCCTGCACCCTTGGGCGAGGTGAACCACCTGCTTAGCCCTCTCACTCAGGGTGACGTGAAGCCATGGGGACAAGTGGTGGATGGTTATATGAGCAGCTGGTGCATATCGCAAGTCCTGGTGGCTGGGGCCACCCGTCTTGTAAGGGCACTGCCCAGAAGAAGGCAATGGCAACCCACTTCTAGAGAAAAATTTGCCAAGAACAATCATGACCATGGAAAGACCATGATTGTCCACATCATATGACACGGTACGTAATGATGATGATGATCTAAGAAAGGATGTGCTGGCATTGGACAGAGTCCTGAGGAGGTTTATGAGAATGATCCAAAGAATTAAGGGGTTAATATATGAGAAGTGTTTGATGGCTCTCGGCCTGTACTTGCTGGAGTTTAGAAAGAATAGGAAATCTCATTGAAAGCTATCAAATATTGAAAGGCTTCGATAGAGTGGACGTGGAGAAGTCTAGGACCAGAAGGCACAGCCTAGAGCAGACGCATGTCCTTTTAGAATGGAGATGAGGAGGAATTTCTTGAGCCAGAGGAATTCATTGCTGAAGATGGCTATGGAGACCAAGTCAATGGGTATATTTAAAGTGGAGGTTGACAGGTTCTTAAAGGTTATGGGGAGAAGGCAGGAGAATGGGTTTTAGAGAGAAAAGTCAATGGCCAAATTCTCCTCCCATGCCTTATGGTCTTGGCTGTGTTGTGGAATCCTTAGAGAGAATTGGAACACCATGGTCAATGACGGTCACCTCTTTATAGGAAGCACGTGGAAGCTCTGGAGAGGTGGCAGTCATTTCCCAGAATGCTGTCTGGATTAGAGAGCGCGTCTTATGTGCAAAGATTGAGTGAGCTAGCACTTTTCTCCTTGGGGCAGAGTTAAATGAGAGGTGATTTGAAAGAGATAAACAAGATGATAAGTAGGATAGATAGGGTGGACAGCCAGCACCATTTTGCCAGGGCGGCAATGGTTAATATGCCAGGGCATAATTTTAAGGTAACGCACACAAAATGCTGGAGGATCTCAGCCGGTCAGGTAGCATCTATGGAAACGAGTAATAAGTGGGTGTTTCGGTCCGAGACCCTTTTTCAATTTTAAGGTGAATGCAGGAAAGTATGGAGGGAATATCAGAGTTAGGTTTTTTTACACAGAGGGTGGTGGTAGATGTTACTGTCAATGAGAGCTATTGAAGAGATCTTTAGACAGACACATGATGAAAGAAAAAGAGAGGGGTATGTTGGAGGGAAGGGTTAGATTTGACCTTCAAGTGGGTTTGAAGGTCAGCACAACACTGTGGGCTGAAGATCTTGTACTGTGCTGTATTTTTCTATGTTCTATGTTCTATGTAAACAGATCCAAACACCTGCCTTCCTTCTGCCGATAATATCAAAATACATCTTGATGGCTCGGGAGCCCACGCTGTGTTAGCTGTCAGGGAGGTTTCATAATTCGATTTGTCTGATACTCTGAGAGGCTTCTGAGTGAGCCCAGGTGTTCCGGGATAGGAAGATGACACTCACACTGAATTAATGGCTCCCACAGATGTCAATATTAACTTGAGAGAGAACAGCCTTCTCTCCCAGTCACATAGCCCCATCCTCTGCCCTCCTCTCTTGCCTTCAGTACTCCGCAGTCGGTGGGACCTCATGAACCTGTGATGGAGACGGTTTCCCGTTGATCATGGATCACATGGAACTAATGTACCCAGGAAGGTTTCCCACTGAAGGATATCCTCTCAATCACACTGCACCTCACCAGATAATTCAATCATCTGGAGAGCTGTTCAGAATTATATTGCAACCCCGTATTGGGAAATATTGAATCATATTGAGGAGATCCGATAGAAGTTTATGAGATTATGGAAAGTTTAGATGGAGTAAGCAGACCATCTTTTTTACCATGTTTGAAATGTCTAATACCAGAGGGTATACTTTTAAGGTGAAAGGAGGTAAGTTGAAATGGAGATGTATGTTTTTTAAACACACAGAGTGGTGGGTGCCTAGAATGCACTGCCTGAGGCAGATGCATTAGAGATTTTTAAGAGACTCTTAGATAGGCATGTTGAAGTCAATGTGGATGAGGGCTTGGCATTCTCTGACTGCTTTTGGCCGGTCTTCCTCTCCCTCCCGCTAGCTGCTGTCGGAGGAGAGCGCAGGAGTCTTGGGATCCACGTTGCCAGGGTTGATCGCGAGGCTGTGACTCATTTTTAGGGGCCTTGGAGATTCAGGCTGCACGTGTTCCTGGGTTCTGGTTATTCTTTTTTTCGAGCAGCTTGAGCAAGGCAATCAATGCAGACCGGGGCGTTTTGGCAGAGAGTGGGCCCGTGGCCAGCACTAGCTAGCGGAGTAGTGCTGAACTGAACTAAACTGAATACTGCTGGTGTGATGTTTGACACTCTATGTGTTGTTCGCTTGCTTTTTGCCATTTGTGAAATCTGTTTTTTTTTGCATTGGGTGTTTGGTGTTTTCTTGAACAGGTTCCATGGTGTTTCTTGGTTCCATGGCTGCCTGCGGGAAGACTAATCTCAGAGTTATATTCTGTGTACATACTTTGATAATAAATGTCCTTTGAATCTTCGAATGTGAAGGAATTGGAAGCATATGGACACTTTGTAGGCAGAAGGGGTTAGTTTAGTTGGTCATTTGATTACTAATTTAATTGTTTGGCACAACATTGAGGATCAAAGTACTGTTCCTGTGATGTACTGTCCTACGGTCTACGTTCTTTAGAGTCCTAGTTTTGAATTTTCTTTCACAGTAATGTTCTCTCCGTCTCTGCCTTGTCAAGTCTTTTAGAATTTTTAAGGACACTTATCGGATGTTCAGCAGCTCTTCCTTTTCCTGTAGATTCAGATCTTTGGCCTGCACAGACGCAGGAGAGACTGAACATTCTGGAAAGCTAAAGCAACACACACACACACACACACAAAATGTTGTGCAATGAAAAGCCAGCGTTTCCGGCTGGGACCTGTTGAGTTCCTCCAGCATTTTGAGCCCGCTGCTTTCAGCCGATGTGGTCTTCCACAAGGACATCATCTTCCCCTTCTGGGCTGTTCATGAGAAGCTCTGAAAGTTAGTGTCCACTTCACTGGTGAATCGTTTTTATTGTTGCCACATGTACTTTGTTTTGCACATCATCCATATGGATCATTTCATAACAACAGAACATCATATAACCATATAACAATTACAGCACGGAAACAAGCCATCTCAGCCCTTCTGGTCCGTGCCGAACTCTTACTCCCACCTAGTCCCACCGACCTGCACTTGGCCCATAACCCTCCATTCCTTTCCTGTCCATATATCTGTCCAATTTAACTTTAAATGACAACATCGAACCTGCCTCAACCACTTCTGGAAGCTCGTTCCACACAGCTACCACTCTCTGAGTAAAGAAGTTCCCCCTCATGTTACCCCTAAACTTTTGCCCTTTAACTCTCAACTCATGTCCTCTTGTTTGAATCTCCCCCACTCTCAATGGAAAAAGCCCATCCACGTCAACTCTATCTATCCCCCTTATAATTTTAAATACCTCTATCAAGTCCCCCCTCAATCTTCTATGCTCCAAAGAATAAAGACCTAACTTGTTCAACTGAATTAGTACAAGGGAAAGCAATAACCACATGCAGAATATGGTGCTAGAGTTACAGAGGATGTGCAGTGCAGGTGGACAGTGAGACACCAAGGCATAACAAGGTAGATTGTGAGGTCAGGAGTCCATCTTATCATACCAGAAGACCATTCAAGAACCTGATAACAGTGGGAGAGAAGCTTTGGTGGTGCGTGGTTTCAGACTTTCGTATTTTCTGCCCAACGGGAGGGAGAACAGGTGAAATAAAATATCCATTACAAGCACATAACAGCAGACACATAGGTGTTCGTAAATGAAATGGCAGAGGCCTTTTTACATTCAAGGGAAACCATAACAACTCAGCAAAAGCAGAACAAAGCGCGGTAAAAAACTTTGCCGTTCTGACATCACGTCAGAGCAGCCGCTTAAAATGAGTCCCAACTCAGTGTCGGTGGTTGTGAATTCTACATATGTTGCCACCCCTTACATTACCCTACAGATTCACAAATCGACAAGGAAAACATAAATTGTGCATGATTTTTACAAGAAAGAGTACAATCGGAACCAAGTCTGTTATAGTGCAAAATGGTCGACCGATGGTGTACTGAAGTGATGATTAAAATTGTGCTCTTCTCTGTTAGCTGTGCAAACTCAAATCTACAAAGTTAGCGTTGCTTATTAGCAAAATAGACACACACATGAATATCTGTCCCTTTATCTTTTAAGGTTGCCTGCCAGAGTGAAGTTGATTGGGTCCCCACCAATCAATCTTAGGAACCATATTGTTGCATGTAACTGAGATTGAAATTATATCTGAATTTATATATAACTATCATCCAATGCTGAATTTTTCTGGAGAAATGTTGTTGCTATTATTGATAGAAGGTGCGGGAGGAGAAGATGGCGGTGTGACGCAGTGCGTACAGCTCTCCGGTGAAATGATGTCGTATTTGTAAGTAGGATGCCGTGCACAATTCTGATTTGATGGAGACAGACGTGAGAAGGCACAGAAGAACATCTGGAGAAATTTCTGAAATGCCTAGTTCGCTGCCGCTGCTACTGTGTGATCGAGAATCTCCGGAGGGAAGGCCCCAAAATCCCCGGCTTTGCCTGCTGCTGGTGACCGAGGCTGAGGTCGAAGTGTTCGGCAGAGATGGTGCTCGGTACTCGGTGTTGGAGGGCTGAGCGGAGCTCGAAGTTTTCGGACGACTCAGAGTCAGACTGTGGTTGGGCATGGCAGGGAGAGTTTTCTTCCTTCTCCCATCTGCGTGAGATGTGGGACTTTCTAGAGACTTTGAACTTTTTTACCGTGCCCATGGCCTGTTCCTCATCAAGTTATGGTATTGTTGCACTGTTGTAACTATATGTTATAGTTATGTGGTTTTTGTCAGTCTGTCCTGTTTTTCTGTGATATCACATTGGAGAAACATTGTATCATTTCTTAATACATGCATTACTAAATGACAATAAAAGAGGACTGCGTGTCCTCATAATCTAATCTAATCTAAGATGCAAGAGTTGCTCTTTCCTCTACTGTTTGGAGTTTACTCCTGACTGCTTTGTTGTACAGTCAATATTTGCATTGAATTATTTGCCCCTTCACACCAGCATCTTATAGGCTAACACCGTTTTGTCATGATTTACCCTGACCTTTCATAATGGCTTAGAAACCAGAATTACACCAGGTAATCTATGTGAAGCCTGACCTAAACAAGGGTAACACATCTTCTTAATTTGTGTTTATCTGAAGAAATAAATCACAATGATTTGTTAGGCTTTCCCACTGCTCGGCCAAAAGGGCAGCACAGTAGCGTAATGGTTAAAATGCCAGGAATTAGGACTGGAGTTCAATTCAACCCGCTGCCTAAAAGAGTTTGTAAGTTTTGGCCACGACAGTGTGTGCTTCCTTCAGGTGCCTCCAAAGGCGTTGGGATAGTGTAGACACTGGACGCATGGTTACTCTTGCGGGCTGCCCAGCATAATCCTCACTGATTTGATTTGAAGCAAGCAGTTCATTTGACCGTATGTTTTAATGTACAAGTGACGAACAATATGAATGTTTAACTCTTCAACTTTAACCTACTCTATGTTGCTACTTTTAATTATCTTCTGTCTTCCAGGCGTTCTTAGCTTTGTTCTACTAGTCACTGGCTTCCCTTCTAAGGCCCATCTAATATTTTATTTGTAACTCACACTTACTGTAGCTACATTAAACCTCATTTGTTCCTCCATTTTCCTCTTCCTTGTCCAGGGCACCCATTCTCAAATCTTTGAATGTGGGAAGACACATAGAGAGGGCTGGGAGGGCAGTCTACAGTGATCCTGGGGTTTGTAAGAAGGGGGAGAAAAGAAGCAATACACACTCAGTGCCCACTTGATTGGGTACAAGAGGTAAATAGTAAAGTGGCCACTGCAGGTATTTCTGTATGTTCAAAGTTCAAGTTCACAGTACATTGACTATCGAAGTATGTATACATTATATGACCTTGAGATTCGTCTCCTAACGGGTGACTATGAAACAGAGAAACCCAGAAGAACCCATAAAAATAAAAAAATACAGTCAAACACCCCAATGTGCAGAAAAAATTCATGCAAACAATAAACTCAAGCAAATAGCATTCTGAACTGATGTCAACAGATAGTCTATCCCCAGACCCTTTGTTCAGTGCAGAGCCGAGCAGTGAGCTGAACTAGCTTCTCCCTCCCCTTGGGCCCTGACATCCTGACCTTTTCAACCTGGTCTGGCTCCTAAATTGTCATTCAAACATTGGGTTCAGTTGCTTCATTGTGCCCTGGCTCTGGGGCATTGACCCCACCGCTACGATTTGGCCCGTTCCCCAAACTTTCCGAATTTGTTCATGACCTTCTGCTGCTGTAGCCCATCCACTTCAAGGTTTGAAGCGTTGTGTTTTCAGAGAAGCTCTTCTGCACCCCGCTGTTGTAAGGTGTGGTTATTTGAGCTACTATCCCCATCCTGTCAGCTTGAACCAGTTTGGCCATTCTCCTCTGACCTCTGTCATTAACAAGGCATTTTCACCCATAGAACTGCTGCTCACTGGATGTTTTTTATTTTCACACTATTCTCTGTAAACTCTAGACCAGGGGTTCACAACCTTTTTTCCACCATGGAACAATATCATAAGCCGAGAGGTCTGGGGACCTCAGGCTGGGAACCCCTGGTCCAGAGACCATGATGAAAATCCCAGGAGATCAGCAGTTTCTGAGATACTCAAACACCCCGATTGGCACCAACAATCATTCCATGGTCTAAGTCACTTAGCTCACATTTCTACCACTCTCCCCATTCTGATGTTTGGTCTAATAGAAACATAGAAAATAGGTGCAGGAGTAGGCCATTCGGCCCTTCAAGCCTGCACCGCCATTCAGTATGATCATGGCTGATCCTCCAACTCAGAACCCTGTACCTGCCTTCTCTCCATACCTCCTGATCGCTTCAGCCACAAGGGCCATATCTAACTCCCTCTTAAATATAGCCAATGAACTGGCCTCAACTGTTTATGAACAACAACTGAACCTCTTGACCATGCCTGCATGCTTTTATGCATTGAGTTGCTGCGACACGATTGGCTGATTAGATACTTGCATTAACGAGCAGGTGTACAGGTGTACCTAATAAAGTGGCCACTGAGAGTAGATCACCTATATAAGAAACATTGTGTAGAGAGATATAGTGGGGTGAAAAGTGAAATGTTTAAAGGGAACATGAGGGGGAACTTCTTCACTCAGAGGGTGGTGAGATCATTGACTACAGCTTGGCATTCAATGTGATCATCCCTTCAAAACTCATCAAGAAGCTTCCAGGCCTGGGCCTCAATATCTTCTAGAGCAACTGGATCCTTGATTTCCTCACTGGCAGGTCCCACTCAATTCAGATTGCCAACAACATCTCCACAATCTCCATCAGCACAGGTGTTACGCAAGGCTGTGTGCTTTGCCCCCCGCTCTACTAGCTTTACACTTATGGCTGTGAGGCTAAGCACAGCTCAGTTTGCTGACAATGCCACTGCCATTCGCCAGATCGAGGTTGGAGAGGAACCAGCATATAGGAGGGATATTGAAAATCTGGCTGAGGGACAGCAAAACAACAACCTCCCACTCAATGTCAGCGAGACCAAGGAGATGATTATTGGCTTTAAGTGGGGGAAACAGGAGTTCCATGAGCCAGTTGTCATCGGGGGAACCAGAGGTGGAGAGGGTCAACAGCTTTAAATTCTTTGGTGTTATTATTTCAGAGGGGCTGTCCTGGGTCCAGCGTGTAAATCTCATTACCAAGAAATCACGGCAGCGCCTCTTCTTTCTTAGAAGCTTGCAAAGATTTGGCATGTCAACTAAAACTATGACAAACTCTTATGGATGTGTGGTAGAGAGGAGACAGCATCTTGGCCTAATATGGAAACAAAAATGTCCTTGCATGCAAAAGCCCACATAAAGTAGTGGATACTGCACAGTCCATCGTGGGTAAAGCCCTCTCCACTATTGAGCACGTCTACATGGAGTGCTGTCATCAAGGACCCCGCCATCTATGCCATGCTCCCTTCTTGCCACTGCTGTCAGGAAGAAGGTACAGGAGCCTCAGGACCCGGCCAGCCAGGTTCAGGAATGTTTACTACCCCTCGTCAGCTTCTTGAATCAAAGGGGATAACCTCACACACCCTATCACTGACCTGAACCTGTGGACTCACTTCCGAGCACTCGTCATCTCGCGTTATTGATACTTATTGCTTTTGGTTTATTGTTCTTATTTCTTTTCATTTTCTTTCTTTTTGTGTTTGCAAGTTTGTTGAGTTTTTTTTGCATGTTGGTTGTTGTCTGCCCTGCAGGGTGTGGTCTCTCATTGATTCTATTGTGTTTTGTGTATTTACTGTGATTGCCCACAAGAAAATGAATCTCGGGTTTGTATGTGGCGACATATATGTACTTTGATAATAAAATTGCTTTGAGCCTGGTAGTGTGGGACCTAAGACTCCAATACCTCCTGCCCAACGGCAGCAGCGAGAGGAGAGCATGACCTGGACGCTGGGGGTCCTTAATGATGGATGCTGCTTTCCTGTGGCTGTGCTCCTTGCCAATCTACTCAATCATGGGGAGGGCTTTGCCTGGCACGGACTGGGTGGCATCTACCACTTTTTGTAGGTTTTTCCGCTCTTGGGCATTGGTGTTTCTATCCCGAGTTGAAGACCCGTGTCAGGGATACAGTTCCAGCTTTCACAGTCTCTCCGCACTACTGAGGGTTCTAATTTGGGTGCTCTGGTCTGCACCCCCCTGGCCCCTTCACTTAGCCCAACTAACAGACAGTGACCAGAAGCTGATGCAACAACCTCCATGCGGCCCAATCACTGATTTCTGAGGATCCAGTCTACACTTAGTGTCCACTCTATTAGGTACACCTGTACAGCTACACATTAATGCAAGTCTCTAATCGGCCAATCATGTGGCAGCAACTCAACGTGTAAAAGCATACAGGCATGGTCAAGAGGTTCAACTGATGTTCTGATCAAACGTCAGAATAGGGAAGAAATGTGATCGAATTGACTGTGACTGTGGAAAGATTGTTGGTGTCAGATGGGGAGGTTTGAGTACCTCAGAAACTGCTGATCTTCTGGGATTTTCAGGCACAGGCAGTCTCTAGAGTTTACAGAGGACAGAGTGAAAAACAGAAAAAAAAATCCAGTGAGTGGTAGTTATTTGGGTGAAAACGCCTTGTAAATGAGAGCCGTCAGAGTAGAATGCCTGGACTGTTTCAAGCAGACAGGAAAGCGACAGTAACGCCAATGGGCACATGGTAGCCTGGTGGTTAGAATAACCCTTAACAGTGCATGTGATCTGGGTTCAATTCCCACCGCTGCCTGTAAGGAGTTTGTACGTTCTCCCCGAGGCTGTGTTGGTTTCTTCCGGGTGCTCTGGTTTCCTCCCACAGTCTAAAGACATGCCGGTTGGAAGGGTAATTGGTCATTGGAAATTGTCCCGTGATTAGGCTAGGATTAAATCAGGGAATTGCTGGGCAGTGCGGCTTGAAGTGCTGGAAGAGCCTATTTTGCACTGTCTCAATAAATAGATAGATAGATAGATGAATAGATAACCACGTGTTACAAGGCATTGGAGCAGCAACCTGAAGGTCGTGAGTTCGAGCCCCAGCCGAGGCAACGTGTTGTGTCCTTGAGCAAGGCACTTAACCACACATTGCTCTGCGACGACACCGGTGCCAAGCTGTATGGGTCCTAATGCCCTTCCCTTGGACAACATCGGTGTCGTGGAGAGGGGAGACTTGCAGCATGGGCAACTGCCGGTCTTCCATACAACCTTGCCCAGGCCTGCGCCCTGGAGAGTGAAGACTTTCCAGGCGCAGATCCCTGGTCTCGCAAGACTAACGGATGCCAACAGTGGTATGCAGAAGATCATCTGTAGGCAGAACATGTTGAATCTTGAAGTAGGTGGACTACAGCAGCAGAGGTCAGTGGAGAGCATTCGGACTGACTGCAGTACCGTCTGGTATGGTGGGGGGTGGTGCTACTGCACAGGATCGAAGCAAGCAGCAGAAAGTTGTAAAATTAGTCAGCTCCTTCACTGGTACTAGCCTCAATAGTATCCAAGTTATTTTCAAGGAGCGGTGCCTCAGAAAGGCGGTGCCATCTTTAAGGACCCCCACCACCCAGGACATATGCCCTTTTCTCAATGTTACCATCTGGGAGGAGGTACGGGAGCCTGAAGGCGCACACTCGACAATCCAGGAACAGCTTCTTCTCCTCTGCCGTCCGATTCCTAAATGGCCATTGAACCCATGAACACTACCTCAATAGTTTTTTTTAAATATATTTCTGTCTTGCACCACTTATTCTTAATTTAACTATTTGATATACATATATATATTTAGACGGTATGTCCTTTTTTTCTATATGTATTGCATTGTACTGCAGCTGGAAAGTTAACAAATTTCACGACATATGCTGTTGATTCTGACATACACTCGATGGCCACTTCAGGAGGTGCTGGAAGTACCACACAAAACAGGAACGTACTTACGTACATCTGTAGAAGAATGAAGAGAAAATGTAATGTCCCATTATCACCACGTGCGCTTTGAGAGCAAGGGAGGAGGGGAGTACCATGTCAGAAGACATCATCTCATTAGCCTGGGAATTACTGTTAGCAATACTAATGGGTGAACGCTTAATGAGTTTGTCTGGCATTCCCGTGTCTGCTATTCCAGTGGAGAATTTAATCCCGGAAAATAAACAAGTTAAACACTTGCGCTAACGCAGCCAAAAAAAAAGAGGAGGAATACCATAAAACACAATAAGCGTTTGCCTCAATCTTGCAAAGTGAATAATTTCTGCTGCCAGACAATGGCACTGCTCACCTTAATAAACTAGGATGTGAAAATGCTGTGCGGTTCTGAGAAAGCAGGGAGTCTGAATCAGTGTCTCCTGGTAGAGAGGTCACCGTCAGTGCAATGAGGAGAAGAGGAAGATGTATTATTTTGGGCAATGTTTTCTCTGAAGAGCAACTGAACCTTGAAAGAGGTATATTAGATCCCGGTAAACTGTTTGCGCATTTATTTATTGCGTTGCGCAAGTATCCACTCTTGCCAGCTGATTAAGAGGAAGTGAATTTGATTAGCCTGTGTCATGATGCCTGAGAAATAGTTTGTTGAATTCCAGTACAGGGTGTTTTTTTTTGCTAAAGAGGATAATTTGTACTCTCCTGCATAATGAAGCGTGGCATAGCCCTCGTCATGAGCAGACTGACATGGCAGCCGCGTGAAAAACGCTACACTGTACAGAGAGGGAGGGGCGGGGGAGAGGGGGGAAGGGAGAGAGGGGGGAGGGGGGGAGGGAGAGAGGGGGGAGGGGGGAGAGAGGGGGGAGGGGGGGAGGGAGAGAGGGGGGAGGGGGGAGGGGGGAGGGGGAGGGGGGAGGGGGGAGGGGGGAGGGAGAGAGGGGGGAGGGGGGAGGGAGAGGGGGGAGGGGGAGAGGGGGGAGGGGAGAGGGGGGAGGGGGGAGGGAGAGAGGGGGAGGGGGGAGGGGGGAGGGAGAGAGGGGGAGGGGGGAGGGAGAGAGGGGGAGGGGGGAGGGGGGGGAGGGGGGAGGGGGGAGGGAGAGGGGGAGGGGGGAGGGGGAGAGGGGGAGGGGGGAGGGGGGAGGGGGGAGGGGGAGGGGGAGGGGGGAGGGGGGAGGGGGGAGGGGGGAGGGGAGAGGGGGAGGGGGGAGGGGGGAGGGAGAGAGGGGGGAGGGGGAGGGAGAGAGGGGGGAGGGAGAGAGGGGGGAGGGGGAGGGAGGGAGGGGGGAGGGAGAGAGGGGGGAGGGGGAGGGAGAGAGGGGGGAGGGGGAGGGAGAGAGGGGGGAGGGGGGAGGGAGAGAGGGGGGAGGGGGAGGGAGAGAGGGGGGGAGGGAGAGAGGGGGAGGGGGGGAGGGAGAGAGGGGGGAGGGGGAGGGGGGAGGGGGGAGGGGGAGGGGGGAGGGGGAGGGGGGAGGGGGAGAGGGGGAGGGGGGGAGGGGGGAGGGAGAGAGGGGGAGGGGGGGAGGGGGGAGGGAGAGAGGGGGAGAGAGGGGGAGAGAGGGGGGAGGGGGAGGGAGGGAGGGGGGAGGGAGAGAGGGGGGAGGGAGGGAGAGGGGGAGGGAGAGAGGAGAGGGGGAGAGGGAGGGGAGGGGGAGAGGGGGGAGGGGAGAGATGGGGAGGACGGGGGGAGGGAGAGAGGGGGAGAGAGGAGAGGGGGAGGGAGAGAGGAGAGGGGGAGAGGGAGGGGAGGGGGAGAGGGAGGGGGAGAGGGAGGGGGAGAGGGAGGGGAGGGAGAGAGGGGAGGGGGAGAGGGAGGGGAGGGAGAGAGGGGAGAGGGAGGGGAGGGGGAGGGGGAGAGGGAGGGGAGGGAGAGAGGGGAGGGGGAGAGGGAGGGGGAGAGGGAGGGGAGGGAGAGAGGGGAGGGGGAGAGGGAGGGGAGGGAGAGAGGGGAGGGGGAGAGGGAGGGGAGAGGGAGAGAGAGAGGGGAGGGGAGGGGAGGGGGGAGAGGGAGGGGAGGGGGAGAGAGAGGGGAGGGGGAGGGGAGGGAGAGAGAGGGGGAGAGAGGAGGGGGGAGGGAGAGAAGGGAGGGGGAGAGAGGAGAGGGGGAGGGAGAGAAGGGAGAGGGAGAGAAGGGAGGGGGAGAGAGGAGAGGGGGAGGGAGGGAAGGGAGGGGGAGAGAGGAGAGCGGGAGGGTGAGAGGGGAGGGAGAGGGAGGGGAGGGAGAGAGAGAGGGGAGAGGGAGGGGAGGGAGAGAGAGAGGGGAGAGGGAGGGGAGGGAGAGAGAGAGGGGAGAGGGAGGGGAGGGAGAGAGAGGGGAGAGGGAGGGGAGGGGGAGAGAGGGAGAGGGAGGGGAGGGGGAGAGAGGGAGAGGGATGGGAGGGAGAGAGAGGGGAGGGGAGAGAGGAGAGGGGAGGGGGAGAGAGGGGAGGGGGAGGGAGAGAGGGGAGGGGGAGAGGGGAGAGGGGGAGGGAGAGACAGGGAGAGGGGGAGGGGGAGAGAGGAGAGGGGGAGGGGGAGAGAGGAGAGCAGGAGGGAGAGAGGGGAGGGGGAGGGAGAGGGGGAGAGTGAGGGATAGGGAGAGGGGAGGGGAGAGTGAGGGGGAGGGGGAGAGTGAGGGGGAGGGGGAGGGAGAAAAGGGGGAGGGGAGAGTGGGGGAAAGGGAGAGGGGAAAGAGAGGAGGGAGAGGGGAAGGGTGGGGGTAAAGAAGGGGAGGGGAGAGGGGTTTAAGAGGGGGAGGAGGAGAGGGGGAGGGGAGGATGGGGAAAGAAGGGGAGGGGGAGAGAGGGGAAAGGGGAGGGGAGAGAGGGGAAAGGGGGAGGGGGAAAGGGGAGGGGGGAAAGGGGAGGGGGAGGGGGAAAGAGGGGGGAGAGAGGGGAGGGGGAGGGGGAGAGAAAGGGGGAGGGGAGAGAGACGGGGAGGGGTGGGGAAATGGGTGAGGGGAAGGGGGAGAGATAGGGGAGGGGGAGAGAGAGGGGAGGGGGAGGTGGGGGGAGATGGGGAGAGAGATGGGGAAGAGGGAGAGAGGGAGGAGTGTGAAAGAGGCGGGGAGGACTGGGGGAGGGAGAGAAGGGGTGTGGCCTGAGGGGGAGAGAGGGGCAAAGACTTGGGGGGAGGGAGGAGAAGGACTGGAGGGAGAAAGTAGGAGAAGGATAGATGGGGCAAATTGGAGAAAGAGAGAGGGGTGGAGGACTGCGGTGGAGGGAGAGGGGGGCATTCTGGAGGGGAGGGAGAGAGGGGGACAGGACTGGGGGGGAGGGAGAAAGAGGGGGTGGGTTGGGGGGAGGGAGAGAACAGGGAGGCCTGGGGGGGAGGGGGAGGACTGGGATGGAGGGAGAGAAGGGAGTTAGGACTGGGGGGGAGGCTGACAGTCTGGGAGGGAGAATGACAGGACTGGGAGGGAGACTGGGTAGAACTCAGTGGGGAGAGTAGGGGGAACACCGGGGGGAGGGAGAGAGGGGGAAAGGCAGGAGGGGAGGGAGTGAGGGGGGAGGCCTGGAGAGGGAAGGAGGTGAGAGGACTGCGGCGGAGGGATGGGGGGAGGACTGGGGTGGGAGAGAGTGGGGGAGTGAGAGAGGGGGAAGGACTGGATGAATGGAGAGGGGGGAGGGAGAGAGAGGGTGAGGACTTGGGGAGGATGGGGAGAGAGTGGGGAGGATGGGGAGAGGGGGTGGGAGAGAGAGGGGGAGGATTGGGGGAGGGAGAGAGGGGAGCCAAAGGGGGAAGGAGGGGAGAGATGGGGAACAAGTGAGAGAGGGGAGAATGGGGTGGGAAGAGTAGAGATGGGGCTGGTGGGGTGGGAGGGAGAGGGAGGGAGAGAGATGGGGAGGGAGAGAGTGATAGGCAGAGAATGGGGAGAGAGGAGGAGGATGAGGGTGTGGGAGGAGAGATGGGGAGAGAGGGAGGGAGCCAGAGGTGGGAGGGGGAGGGAGGGAGAGAAGGAGGTGGAGAGAGAAAGAGACTTTATACAGCAATTGCAGTCGGCATTGAGGTGTTTCATCGACCTCTGTCAGCTCTGTCCCACTGGGCTGCTGCCCATAACAAACCAGTACAGGAAGTCTCCACCATTCTCTTCACCCCACCTCCCCAGCTCTTAGATTCAGATCAAGAGTGCATCCCTTTGAGGCAGGTCCCACAGGTGGAAGAGGGGAAAGGCACCAGAAAGCAAAAACTGGGGCGGCGAACACAGTACGCGCTCCAAGATGGTGCCAAGCAGTGAGCAATGTTGGGTCGCAGTTCAAATTTAGCTGTTTTTTAAAAAAAGTTGCTTAATTTTGTATTACTTTTGAGTTCATAAGGATGGTTTTGGGGACAAAGAGGGGAGTTAGGGGGCGGATTTGGGTTTAGGAACGGGAATGTGGCTGAATTAGAAGTCAGACCAGTGATCGTCTCCACTCCAGGTTCAAAAATTAGTGATGTGGACATGCAACGTCTGTGCTTGGATGTCAGAAGTCAGGATAGTAGACCAATATTGAAACGCTTCTCCAGCATTTTGTGTGTGTTGCTCAGGTTTCCAGCATCTGCAGATTTTCTCTTGTTTGCGATTGGGTTAACATCTACGGAGTATTTGGTGGCTCTGGGCTGGAGTTCCAGAGAATGGTGAGGTGGGAAGGTTTGGGGGATCTCATTGAAACCTATTGAATATTGAAAGGCCTAGGTATAGTGGATGTGGAGAGGGTGTTTCATATAGTGGGGGAGTCTAGGATCAGAGGGCACATGTTCAGCATAGAAGGCGCCCCTTTTAGATGAAGAGGAGTTTCTTTAGCTAGAGGGTAGTGAATCCGCTGTTGATGCCAATTCATTTGGTACATTTGAAGTGCAGATTGATGCATTACCTCTATACAATGAGTGGATTTCTTTTGCGCCCTTCTGAGAGATTTATCAGGAGCACTGTATACGCAGGGTCCTTAGCATTACTAATGATCTTCCCCATTCATCCAACAATGTGTTTGACTTCAACCATCAGGCAGGAGGTACTGTAACATTAGGACAAAGACTGTTCGGATGGGGAACAGCTTCTTCTCCCAGGCTGTGAGATTACTGAACTCCCTGCCGTCACCCAGCTCATCGTATGAAATGCCAGTAGTGAGTATTTTTTGACTTGTAAATGTACCTTATTAGTTGTTAATATATTAGTGGTAATATTACCTTTGTGTTGTGTGTGAGTTACATGTACTGTGTTGTGCATCTTGGTCTAGAGGAATATTGTTTCGTTTGGTTGTACACACGTGTACAGTGAGACGACCAAAATCTTGAATGAACTTGAGCTTCCTTGAACACGAGAAATTGTGCAGACGCAGGAAATGCAAAGCAAAATACTCAAAGTGTTGGAGGAACTCAGCTGGTCAGGCAGCTTCTGTGGAGTGGCATAGACAGTTGACGTTTCAGGTCGAGACCCTTCTTCAGGAAGAGGGAAGATCCCAGAATAGAAAGGTGGGGGGACGGGGAAAGAGGATAATGAAAAGGTGATGGGTGAAGCCAGGTATGTAGGAAAGGTAAAGGGACTGGCAAGGAAGGAATCTGATAGGAGAGGAGAGTGGACTTCAGGAGAAAGGGAAGGAATAGGCAAGTGAGAAGAGGTAAAAGGCAGAAGAAGAACGGGGAGAAAGGGGGGGGGAAATTATTGGAAGGGGAAATCGATATTCATGCCACAAAGTTGGAGGCTACCCAGATAAAATATAAGGTGTTGCTCCTCCACCCAGAGGTGGCACAAGAGGAGGCCATGGACTGAGATGTTTTAATGGGAATTAAAATATTTGGCCACCAGGAAGTTCTGCTTTAGGCGAAT
The DNA here is from genome assembly GCF_963921235.1 of Mobula hypostoma. Lineage (NCBI taxonomy): Eukaryota > Metazoa > Chordata > Chondrichthyes > Myliobatiformes > Myliobatidae > Mobula > Mobula hypostoma. Next base: position 150,431,176 of record NC_086104.1, on the reverse strand, counting down.
GGAGCAGAGGTGCTCGATAAGGCAGTCCCCAATTTACGATGGGTCTCATTAATGTAGAGGAGTCCGCATTGGGAGCACTGCACACAATAGCTCTGCTATTGGAGACATGAGACTGCCTTTTGACTGCTGGTGGAATCGCTCTGCTGCCAGAGAGGGAAGCCTGTGTGACCTGCTGGAGAATGTTACCCAGGTTTTCTGCATTTTGGATATGAACTTGGGCTATGGACTTTTTTTTTACCAGTTTTATATTTTTCATATTCTGTGTTTTTCACTCAATCTCTCTCATTTTTTTTGTGGGACTGGTGTAGGGGGTTGATGTATCTGCTCCAACTTTGTTTACTTTTTTTTGTGCGGGGAGGAGGGATTTTGGGGATGATACATATGTTGCCATTCTTTTCTTTCTTGGTTTTGTGGCTATGTGGAGAAGAAGAATTTCAGTGTTGTATACTTTGATAATGAATGAACCGTTGAACATTTGAATAGTGACCCCAGCGGATCTGCAGGTGAAATGTCGCCTCACCTAGAAGGATGGTCTGGGGCTTTGAATGAACTGTCTTGATTAGTAAGGGCGTCGAAGGTCACAGGGAGAAGGCAAGAGAATGCAATTGAGAGGGAAATTAAATCAGTCATGATGAAATGGCAGAGCAAGTTTGATGGGCCAGATGGTTTAATTCTGCTCCTATGTCTTAGGGTGGTTGACATTGGCAGGAAAATATGGGTCTTGGAAGTCAACCTTTATGATGACTCATTCTTGGGACACGAACAGGCATATAAGTTATTCTATATGGGCACATTAAATAAACACATATTGTACATAAACTCCCTCTACACACTCTATTCCTCTTCTTCACACTCTCCACTCTTACAGGTTTTGCATCACTTACCACTTTCTTAAAAAAATGAGCTTAAAATTTTAACACCTTGTAGACTCTGACCTCCCCATACCCCTCCGTGGAAACACTACTTGGGGTTCTGCCAGGGTGGATGACTAAAGGCTGGGTAATAGATTGTAATGTCCTTTTTTATAGTGCAGTTTTAATAGTTCTTGACCTTCTGCTGAGAGGGGTGCCTTTAAAAAGATTTGTACATGAGTAGGCAAGGATGATTAATCGGAAGCTGATTGAAGAGTATGGAGTTCATCTGAACTAGCCTCTGCATTACATGAACAGACATGCCTAGCCTCCCTCACCATTTAGCAAGGGCACATCAGTATTCTCCTCAGCTGTGAGTTAGTTAACCTTGAATTCAGTACAATTTCATGGCAGTTGTATTCTGTAGTGGAAACCTCATCACACCCTGACCAATAACTGGATTCTCATTAACTGTGAAATACGCAGTGTGATTTTCCTGGGCATGTGCAAATTATTAGGGTAGAAATTCAGTAACTGCTAATGTGTCACTACACAGCTGGTCTAACCTTGAGGACAGAGATGGCTAACAACTCTAATCCTTGAAATAGCTGGAAGGATGTTGTAAACTCAATCACTCACACCTCTCTCTCACGCCCACACGCACAAGTACTGCTCACTCACAATGGCACGTTTTGCATACAACTCACAAACACACACACACACACACACACACACAAACACAAACACAAACACAAACACAAACACACACACACACACACACACACACACACACACACACAACACCTCTCACACACACACATCTTTCCCACCTGCACACATAAATGCAGATACAAACACACAAACGTGAAGTACAGCTGACTGTAATTTGGTAGATGTAGAACTGTTCTCGTACTAAAGAAGACTGAGAGCAAGTTTGGAGGAGGTGGTCAGGGTTGGAATGGGTTTAGAGAGGGTAAACAGTGGGCACCTTTTTCTATTAACAACTTGGGTGGCGGGGGTGGGGGAGTGTGGAAGGGAGATGCCTCCAGGCAGAGGTGATGGTCCTGATCTGAAGAGGAGAAGATGGCGGCGTGACGCAGCTCGCAGCGGCCACTCCGGTGATGAATATCTGTAATCTGTCAAGTAGGATGCCGTGCACAATCCTGATTTGATAGAGGCAGATGGGAGAGCACGGAGGAACATCTGAAATGCCTGCTTCGCTGCTGCTGCTACTGTGTGATCCAGGATCTCCGGAGGGGAAGGCCCGGAATCCTTGGCTTTGACTGTTGCTTGGCGGCCGGGCCGGGGTCGAAGCGCTCGGCAGAGATAGTGCTCGGTGTTGGAGGGCTGGTCGGCGGCTCGAAGTTTTCGGATGGACTCAGAGTCCTCTGCAGTCGGGTGCTTCCATGGTGCTGCATCGGCAAGTTTGCGGTGCTGGAGGTTCATGGCAGGGAGAGTTTCTCCCTTCTACTGTCTGCGTGAGATGATGGGGCTATCGGGACTTTGAGACTTTTTTTTAACCGTGCCCATGGTCTGCTCTCATCAAATTACGGTATTGCTTTGCACTGTTGTAACTATATGTTATAATTGTGTGGTTTTTCTCGGTTTTTCAGTCTTGGTTTGTGTTTCTGTGATATCACACTGGAGGAACATTGTATCATTTCTCAATGCATGCATTACTAAGTGACAATAAAAGAGGACTGAGTGTCCTCATAATCTAATCTAATCTAATCTCTGTTCTGTAGCAGCATTGAGTGGGGGGGGGGGGGTTCCCAACCTGGGATCCACAGACCCCTAGCTCAGTGGTATTGCTCCATGCCATGTGAAAGGTTGGGGTCCCTGGCATAGAGGATGTCAGGCTGCTTAAAAGGGAACTGAAAGGTGATTGAGAAAGTCATCTGCAGGGAAATGGCACAGGACAGATTGCTCTAGAAAGCATGGAGACTCTGGACTAAATGGTCTTTTTCTGTATGGCAACCATTCTATAATTCTTACACCCAACCCACTTCGTTCAGTGTTGTCAATAAATGATCTGTTTAAATTATCTGCAACATCCTTACAGTCAGCGTCAGCAAGAGCAGGAAATTGATTGTAGACTTCAGAAGGGGAAATTGGGAGAGCGCTTACCCGTTGAGGGACCAGCGGTGAAGAGGGTGGGCAGTTGCATGTTCTTCGACATCAACATCTCGGAGGATCTATCCTGGGCCCAACATATTGATGAAATCATGAAGAAGGCATGCCAGCAGCTCTGCTCTATCAAGAGTTTGAGATTTGGTATGTCGCCAAAGACTCCCTCAGAATTTCCACAGATGTAACACAGAGAGCACAGTGACTGGTTGCGTAACCCCCTGCTATGGAGGCTCCAATGCACAGGATAATACGAGGCTGCAGAGGTTTGTAGACTCGGCCTGCCCATCACAGGCACAAGCCTCCCCATTATTGAGCACATCTACATGAAACGCTGATGCAGGAAAGCAAAATCCATTATTAGGGACCTCCACCACCCAGGACATGCTCTCTTCTCACTGTTGCCATTGGGAAGAAGGTACAGGAGCTTCTGAACTCCCCTCCAGGTTCTGGAACCCCTCAACCATCAGGCTCTTGAACCAGAGTGGATAACTTCACTCAACTTCACTTGCCCCATCGTTGACCTGTTCCCGCAACCAATGGACTCACTTTCAAGGACTCTTCATCTCATGCTGTCAATTGCTTAATTGTTTCTTATTATTTATTTATTTTTGCATTTGCACAGTTTGTTGTCTTCTGCACTCCGGTTGAATACCCAAGTTGGACGATCTTTCATTGATCCAGTTATAGTTACTATTCTATAAATTTGCTGAGTATGCCCACAAGAAAATGAAACCCAGGGTTGTATATGGTGACATATATGTACTTTGATAATAAAATTTACTTTGTGTTTTGAACTTTGATGGGAGAGGGGAACTGGTTGCAAGTTTTGTTTACAAAGAAGACAACTGAACCACAGTCAAGTTTGGTGGGTTGTGTCCTTGATTATCCTGGCAGCACGGCTCCGACAGCGTGTGGTGTAAAGTGAGTCCAAGGACGGAAGATTGGTTTGTGTGATGTGCTGGGCTGTATTCATGATCTTCTGCAGCTTCTCTGGTCTTGGACAGGACAACTTCCATACCAGGTTGTGATGCACCCTAGAAGAATGCTTTCTACGGTACATCTATAAAAATTAGTGAGTGTTTTAGGGGACAGGCCAAATTTCTTTAGTTTTTTTAGGAAGTAAAGGTGCTGGTAGGCCTTCTTGGCAGTGGACTCTGCTTGGTTGGACCAAGTCAGGTTATTTGTGATATTGACCCTGAGGAACTTAAAGCTTTTGACCTGTTCCACTTGCACACCACTGATGTAAATGGGGTCGTGCGGTCCGCTACTCCTTCTGAAGTCAACAACCAATTCCTTTGCCTTGCTGACGAAGTAATAATAATGATGATTTGTCATTATGTCTGACAAATGTCATGGAAGTTATTGCTTTGAGGCAGCAGTACAAGGCAATACAAAAAAAATACCATAGGTTACAAATATAAAAATAAAAAATAAATAGGTGAAAAAGAGAGCAAATTGGTGAGGTAGTGTTTATGGGTTCATGGCCTGTTCAGAAATGTGATGGCAGAGGGGAAGAAGCTGTTCCTGAATTTCTGAGTGTGTATCTTCAGGCTCTTGTACCTCCTCCCTGATGGTAGCGATGAGAACAGAACCTGTCCTGGATGGTGAGAGTCCTTAATGATGGCTTCTTGATGCATCGCCTTTCGAGGATGTTCTTGATGGTGGGGAGGTTAGTGTCCATGATGGAGACGGCTAAGTTTACAACTTGCTGCAGCTTTTTTTCCCAGTCTTGAGCGTTGGTGCCTCCATACAAGATGGCGATGTAACCAGTCCGAATAGTCTCTCCAGTGAACTCAGCAGAAAGTTGTTCGAGTCTTTGGTGACATACTAAATCTCCTTAATGCCCTAATGAAGTATAAGTGCTGCTGTATCTTCTTTGTGATTGCACCAAAGTGCTGAGCCCAGGACAGATAATCAGAAACATGAAACTGCTAACAATTTTCACTGCTTACCCCTCAATGACACCTTCCATTGCAAACCCCTGCTGTGTTTTGTTCCATCTTCCACTTCCTGAAGTCCACAATCAATTTCCTGGTCTTGCTGGCATTGAGTGCAAGGTTGTTGTTGCAACACCACTCAACCAGCTGATTTGTCTCACTCCAGTACGCCTCGCCATCTGAGATTTTGCCAACAGCAGTGGTGTCGTCAGCAGATTTGTAGATAGTGTTTGAGCTGTGCCTAGCTACACCGTTGTGGGTGTAGATAGAGTACAGCGATGGGCTAAGCACACATTCTGTGTTGATTGACAGCGAGGAGGAGGGAATGGATGCATTTGAAATCCATCACTTTCCCATCTGCATTAACTTCTGCTGAGTATCATTGTCTAAACCAAGGATTCCCATTAACCAACGGGTCTGTGAATCCAGCTGGGAAGCCTTGGTGACTTTCGTAAACACTCAGTGCCTACGTTATTAGATACAGAATGTACCTAATAAAGTGGCCACTGAGTGTATGTTGGTGATATTCTGCTGCTGTAGCCCATCCACTTCAACGTTGTGTATTCAAAGATGCTCTTCTGCACACCACTGTTGTAACGTGTAGTTATTTGAGTTCCTGCCAGCTTGAACCAGTCTGGCCATTTTCCTGTGACCCCTCTTATTAACAAGTTTCACCCACAGAGCAGCACTCACTGGATGGTTTTTTTTTGCATTATTCTCTGTAAATTCTAGAGACTGCTAAGGGTGAAAAATCCCGGGAGATCAGCAGTTTCTGAGATACTCAAGCCATCCTGTCTGGCACCAACAATCATTCCATGATCGAAGTCATTTAGATCACATTTCTTCCCCATTCTCATGTTGATCTGAACAACAGCAGAACGTCTTGACCATGCTTGCATGCTCTTATGCATTGAATTGGTGCCATGGGATTGGTTGATTAAATAATTACATTAATAAGCAGGTATACAGGTGTACCTAATAAAGTGGCCAGTGCTTGTGAGTGTATGCCATTAATTATTCACTTATTGAGATAGAGTGCCGAAAAGGCCCTTCTGGCCTTTCCAGCTGTACCGCCCAGCACCCCTGCCCACCGATTTAGCCCTAACTTAATCACAGGACAATTTACAATGACCAATCAACCTATCAACAGGTGCATCTTTGGTCTGTGGGAGGAAACCCGAGGAAACCCACACAGTCACAGGGAGAGCGTACAAACTCCTTACAGACAGTGGCGGGAATTGAACCGGTGTGGCTGGTGCTGTAAAGCCTTATGGTAACTACCACACTCCTGTGCTGTCCCAATACTTGATGGAATGAGTGAAACTGCCTCTGGTTGTCACATGTCACGCCAACACACCACAACAAATTCTCAGTACATGTAAGTAAATATGGTGAATAAAATTGATTCCTGATATAAAATTCAACATTGCTAGACAGGTCAGGGTTTCATAAATTTAATTTTCAAATGAATCAAAATCCATGGACTAACCACCAGAAATTACACTGATTCCTGCATCTGCAGTCTCCATTTTACTTTGATGATATTTTAAACCATAAATTAAGGAAATCAGATTAAAGCCAATATCAATCAATTTAACTAATCAGAGGCCAGAGGACAACATAATCTGTAAAGGTCTTTGGGTCAAATGTTACTTAATCTCATTGTGATTAGCGCAAATGACAACCAGTTGAGATGGGAGAACGTTGAAATAAATTGCTAACACTCACAATCCACGGATCTCTCAGCTCCCTTGTAAAGTAGCAGGCTGAGGCTGTGATCCAGTGTGAAGCTTCATGACGCTGCTAAAGATTTGATACAAGGACCACCTCAGGCTGATTGAAACTTCCCTCATCCCCAGCATGGGTGTGCAAAATGGAAGTTTCAATGATTCCCGTGTAGGAGCGTTTATGTTGAGGAAGATCCCATTGAAAATTTCACTCATTTGCACTTTTTGAACATATACTAGAAAGTTTGTGAACCCTGTAGGATTTTCTATATTTCTGCATAAATATGATTAGATCTTCACAGAGGTCCTACAGCTAGATAAAGAGAACCCAAATTAAATAAGTAACATAAAAACATTAAACTTGTCCATTTATTTATTGAGAAAAATAATCCAATGTTACATGTATTTCTTGGAAAAAGTATGTGAACCTTTACTTTCAGTAACTGGTATGACCCCCTTCTATGGTAATAACTTCAGTCAAACATTTCTGGTCACTGTTGATCAGTCCTGCATATCGGCTTAGAGGAATTTTAGGCCATTCCTCCTTAAAGATGGTGCTGGGCACATGGCCAAGTGGTTAAGGCGTTCGTCTAGTGATCTGAAGGTCGCTAGTTCGAGCCTCAGCTGTGGCAGCATGTTTGTGTCCTTGAGCAAGGCACTTAACCACACATTGCTCTAGTCTGTGCGAGGAGTGGCGCCCCACACAGACTTCCAATCTGTGCCTTGTAAGGCATGAAAATGCCCGACGCAGCCCTCTCATGGTCTGAGTCGACTTTCCCTCCCTCCTTAAAACTGCTTCAACTCTGGGATGTTGGTGGGCTTCCTTGCATGAACTGCTTGCTTCAGGTCCTTCCACAACATTTCTACAGCATTAAGGTTAGGAGTTTGACTTGGCCGTTCCAAAACACAAATTTTCTTCTTTTTAAACCATTCTGTTGTTGATCTACTCTTGTCTTTTGGGCCATTGTCTTGTTGAATTATTGAACTTATATTCAGCTCCAGGTGAAGACTGCCACCCTGATATTCTCCTGTAAAATGTCTTGATACAATTTTGAATTCATTGTTCCCTCAATGATTGGAAGTTGTGCAGGCCCTGGTGAATCAAAGCAGCCCCAAACCGTGACGCTGCTTCCACCATGCTGCACAGTTGATTTGAGGTTTTGGTGTTGGTGTGCAGTGCCCTTTTTCCTCCAAACATGGCAATGTGCATTTCTGCCAAAAAGTTCAACTTTTTTCTCATTTGTCCACTGAACATTGTCCCAGAAGTGTTATAGAACATCCAGGTGATCTTTTGCAAACTTGAGACGAGCAGCAATTTTTTTTAGGAAAACAGTGGTTTCCTCTGTGGTGTCCTTCAATGAACACCATGCTTGTTCAGTGTTTTTCTCATAGTGGATACATGAACAGAGGCTTTAGCAAGTTCTGGAGATTTTTGCAGGTCTTTTGCTGTTATCCTTGGGTTCTTTTTCTCCTTCTTCAGCATTGGATGTTGTGCTCTTGCTGTGATATTTGCAGGATGCCCTCTCCTAGGGAGAGAAACAACAGTAACAAATTTCCTCCATTTGTAGACAATTTCTGTAACTGTGGACTGATGAACACTCAAGTCTTTAGAAATGCTCTTGTAGCCTTTTCCAGCTTCATACATCTCTACAATTCTTCTAAGATCCTTTGAAAGTTGTTTTGATCGAGGCATGGTGCACATAAACAGACCTTTCTTGAGAAGAGCAGGCTCTGTTAGTAACCTGACTTTGTGTAACTTTTTTTATAGGGGAAGTCACCTCTACAACCCACACCTCCAATCTCATCTCATTGATTGGAGCACCTGACTCCAAATAGCTTTTGTAGAAGGCATTATCCCAGAGGTTCACACACTTTTTCCAACAAATACACGTAACATGTAATAGTGTGGTGGGTCATATACCGGGTGAAACAGGAAGTATTGGGGATAACTGCACGTCTGTGTCTTTGCTATTGCTTCGCTCACGCTTGAGCGCTCGGTGTCGGGCGCCAATGCTTTTTATTCCCAGTGGAGGGAGTGGGGATCGTTGCTTGTTGCTGCTTACGCACGAGAGGGAGGGGAGCTGGGGCGGGTTACTTTGGTGTTCTAACATTTAACTGTCGTTCATTCTTTAGGGCACTCCTCTGTTTTTGTGATGGTTGCAAAGTAAATCTATTTCTCTGGCATTAAGTTAAACCTTTGAACATTGGTTTATTTTTCTCAATAAATGAACAAGTATAATGTTTTTTTGTGTTCCTTATTTAATTGGGCTCTCCTTATCTAGTTTTAGGACTAACCTGAAGATCTGATCACATTTACGCAGAAATAAGAGAAAATTCGACAAGGTTCACAAACTTTCTAGCACCACAGTAGGACCATGCTGTTCTGCCGACCTTTTAACCTATTCTAAGATCAATCTAATCCTTCCCTCCCCCAGACCTTCATCTTTCTTTCATTCATGTACCTACGGTATCTTACTTGTTCCTAACTTGTCTGCTTCTACTGCCGCCCCTGGCAGAGCGTTCCACACATCTACTATTCTCCATGTAAAAAACCTACCTATACCCCCTAGTATTAACAATTTCCACCCTAAGGAAATTTCTGTGTTTGTTCATTTTATCTATTCTCCTTATCATCTTATACACCTCTATCAAGAGAGCACTATCCATTATTAAGGAGCTCACCATCCAGGACGCAATGACTAAATACTAAATTAATACCTCTCCTTTCCAGCATTAGTTGAGACAGTAGTTCCCCCTTTCTTAGATAAGGACAAGAATAAGCAGAGAGTGTAAATGTTGTTGTGCTTTTGGTCAAGTCTCGAAAAGACCAGAACAAAAAGAAAGGAGTTAAATACCACCGTAATGAAACAGTAATTATCTGGAATGTGCATAATCCTGAATGCAGTTTCCGAACCTGGTACACAGCCCGCTTGTGGGGGCGTGTAGACCACACAGCAGAGTCCATTGTTGTGTCAGACATGTACCGATGGTCTCTAGATGTACAAAGCAAACTGCTGGAAGAACTCAGTGGGTCAGCCAGCATCTGTGGAGGCAGGGGGATGGTTGATGCTCTGGATTGAGACCATGCATCAGGACAGAGAGTGGAGATGGGAGATAGCCAGGTCTAAGGAGGTGAGAGAGAGAGAGGGGGGTTGAGATAGAAGTTGTCAGGTCATAGCTAGAACTGAACTGACTGAGGAAGGAGGAATTGGGCTGATGGAGCCAGGGGAATGAAACTGGATGATGGATGGTGTGGGGATGGGGGCGGGGAAGCGGCTTGTTGAAAAATGTGGATGAGGGAACCGAGGGAGTTCAGAAGGAGAGAGATAGGGGCAATGGGGGAGGGGGTGGTGGTGCAGTCACCTGAAATGGGAAAATGCTCGGAACACCCAGACAGAATATGAAGTGTTGTTCTAATTTGTGTTTAGCTTCTCTCTGGGTGTGGAGCAGACCGAAGACAATCAGGTTGCTATGGGAACGGGAAGGGGAGTTGGAGGAATGCACAAATGGAAACTCGAGGTGGTCATTGTGGACAGAGGGCAGGTGTTCTACAAAGCTGACAGAAATGGTCCATTGTTCTCGGTGTCAGTTCACCCAGAAAATGATTCCAGCTTATCCTTAGGAGTCCTGTTGACTGGCCCAGTTGGATGGTCACATAGAGTGAGAGCTTGGCACGGGCATTGCGGACATCATACAAGTGCTTACCAGCCAGTTGCCTGAAATAAGATAAGATTGGCCTTATTTGTCACATGTACATGATAACATAGAGTCATTTGTGCCAAATCAAAGCACTGAGGATTGTGCAAGGCAGCCGCAAGTGTCTGACGCTAACACAGCATGCCCACAACTCACCAACCTTAATTGTATGTCTTTGGAATGCAGGAGGAAGCTGGAGGAAATGGGAGAATGTACAAGCTCATTGCAGAGAGTGTGGGAGTTGAACCCCAATCTTACAGCTAGTGCTGTGGTAGTGTTATGTTAAGCACGACCGTGCCTAGTTGGTGCTCGTTCTTATTGATGTAAAGGGTGGCACATTGAGAGCACCGAAGGCAGGAGATGAGGCCGGAGGAAATGCACGGTGATCTTTGCCTGGCCCGGAAGGGTTGTTGAGGCCCCATGATGAGAGTGAGGGAGCTCAAGTGTTGCACCTTCTGTGGTGTAGGTGAAAGTGCCAGGGTTAGGTGGGGAAGGGACCAGCGAGCGAGTGAGTCACAGATAGAAAGCGGAAAGGGATGGGGAAGGAAAGATGTGACAGGTGGTAGGATGTCAAGGCATCTGGGTGAAGTCATGATGGATGCTGAACCTGGTAGGATGAAAGGTGAGAACCAAGGGAAGTCTATCTCTGAGAAGAGAGGGCGGCAAGAACAGAAGTCCAGGAAATGGAATGGTCCACCAACCACAGTAGAGGGTAAGCCATGTTTCCTAAAAAAAACAGGTAGACATTTCAGATGTCCTGGAAGGGAAGGCTCCATCTTGAAGAGAGAATTGAAGAAACTCTTCATGGACAAAAGTTCAAGATTTTGTCAGGGGCATGCACACCCAAGGCATAGATTTTGTGAAATTTGATTTTTCACAGCAACTGCATGGAAATCCTTTCAAGAGACTGGGTGCAGTCAAGTTAGCTGTGGGATTACAGCAATTGGCAGAATGATGCTTTGTCTCCTGAGACGGAGGAAGAAAGATCCAAAAAGAAAAGGGAAGAAGGTGTCAGAAATTATGCAAGTGAACTTGAGGGTGAGGCAGAAGAATGCTGCAAAGTTGATAAAAATGAACAAGCTCATTATGAGCCCAATGGAGAAGGGAAAATAACTTAGGAGGCTCAACGTACTTTCATCTCAAATTGGTTTAACTTCTCCACTGTTCAGTTTTGTCTGTCTAGGAGCAACTTCCATTTTCTAAACCGAGATGCATAGCGGTTAGCATAACACTATTACAGCACCAGAGTCCAGGGTTCAATTCCACTGTGCTTGTAAGGAGTTTGTACGTTCTCTCCATGGCCCATGTGGGATTCCTCCTGGTGCTCCAGCTTCCCCCTGCATTTGAAAGACGTACGGGTTATAAACACGATAAAGTCTGCAGATGCCTGAAATCCAAAGCGACACACGTGAAATGCTGGATGAACTCAACAGGTCAGGCAGCATCTGTGGAAAAGAGTAAACTGTCGATGTTTTGGTCTGAGGTGCTTCTTCAGGACTGAGAAGGAAGGGGGAAGACACCAGAATAAAAAAGTGGGGGAAAGGGAAGGAGGCTAGCTGGATGGTGATAGGTGAAGTTAGGTGGGTGGGGAAGGTCAAGAGCTGGAGAAGAAGGAATCTGTTAGAAAAGGAGGGTGGACCATTAGTAGGTTAGTAGTTTAATTGGTCACATGGGTGTAATTGGGCGGTGTGGGCTTATTGGGCTGGAAGTGCCCTTTACCGTACTGTATATCTAAAATAAAAAAAAAATTCATAATAATTGCACAGCCCAGAACATTAGCCAACACATCTTTACCTACTCTGACCTCTGTCGTAATTCAGATAAAATTTTTAAGTGCATTTCACATGAAATAAATCAAACTTTTGTGCATGTCAGCATCTTGCATTAAGTAATGGAAATCAGGTTGCTTGTGATCATTTACAGCAAGAGGAAACTGGAGATGGGTTTGTTGATTTAGCACTCTATACCTTGACTGAAAGGTCATGGATCTGATTCGGTGGATACTGAGCCAACTGTCGAGTTCCTGTGTAGGTTGCTCGTTCACTGACTTGACATGGGTTGTGCAACCAGTAGTTTTTCACCTCAGGCCAAACCACTGTGACCCAAGTATATTTGCTCCCAAGCCAAGCTGCCAGTTGTCAAAGGTGATACAGGTAACCAAATCTTAGCTGAGACAAGGGCCTCCACAAGAACAATGCTGGACTGAAATGTAAAACTTTAAAATGCATTAAATGCAGACTTCAATAATTCATTCACTTCCTTAAAAAGCTGCCCAGCAATGTAACAGTAGCCTGGTCTCGCCTTACTGGTACTAATGGCCCAGTAAACAAAGACTCTCTGTGTGCTGTGTTGTTATGGTTTGTTGCGCGATAACATAGCTCCATAACATTATACAATTGTCATTATAACAAGTCATCACTTCACCTCCATGTGAGACCTCACCATTACCCACAGCAAGCACAAGGCACAAGTGGAGGTTCCTGTAAGACACAAACGGAACTGAAAGGCTTGCATTTCTATAGCGCCACTCCAATCCACTTCAGGACGTTCAATTGTGCTTCACAGCACATGAAATGCGTTGCAAAGTGTAGACCAGCCAATTAGCACCCGGCATGTTTCCCAGGGCGGAAGCGGCTATGATAGGAGGGGCCATCACTTTAAAGTGGTTGGACGGAAGCACAGGAGGTAAGTTTTTACACAGCGAGAGTGGTGGGTGCATGCAACGTGCTGTCAGGGGTAATGGTAGAGGGAGATACATGAGGGCCATTTAAGAGACTCTTTGGTAGGTAGGTGGATGATCAAAAAATGGGGAGTTATGCAGGAGGGAAGGGTTGGAGTAGGTTAAAAGGTTGACACAACATCATGAGCCAAAAGGGCCTGTCCTGCGCTGGAAAGTTCTATGTTCTGCGTTCACACAGTCACACAGGATCGCACGGTAACTCAGCAGTTACAGTAAAGTTGTTACAGCACAAATCACCTGGGTTCAATTCCCACCGCTGGCTGCAAGGGGCTTGTACATTCTCCCTGTGTCCGCCTGGGTTTCCTCTGGGCTGTCCGGTTTCCTCCCATATGGCTGTAACTGGGTGGTGTCGGTTCACTGGGGCAGAAGGGTCTGTTACTGTGCTGTATTTCAAAACGTTAAATCCATAAAATGTTCACACAGTGACATATAAATCATCAGATAACGCCTTTAAGTCTTGGTTGATGAATCAAACCCGGTGACTTAAACAGGACAACTCCTTCCCTCTTCTTCAAAGTAGGGCAATTATTATTATTAATTGCCCGTTATGCCACTGGCATTTAGGGCTGCAATGAACATCCTCCAAAACATAGAAGGATTCTTCATTGCTGTTTTTTTGACCTGTCAGGGTTGTTAGCCCTGAGCTGAACCCCTGAACCAAGAGGACCGGTGGACTACTCCTAGTTTGGCCTCTACCCTTTGACCTGTTTGGCATGGGTGACCCTAACAAGAGCCAACGCATAAAGCGCTGACTCCAACCAGCATAGGTCTCCAAATCTCTGAGGCATGCAAGCCTCCAAGCCACAAGGTTGTGGTCATCCAGGAGAAAAGTAGGGCAAGGGATTTTTTAAAAATCAATGAAGAATCTGCTGGGGGAACTCAGCAGGTCGAGCAGCATCTCTGGGGGAGGGGGAGCAAGTGGCTTCTCAGGGTTGCCATCTTGTGTCAAAACCCTGCATCAGGACTGAGAGTGGAGAGGGGGATGGCCAATATAAAGAGGAAAGGGGAATGGTACGAAAGGAGTCTGAGCTGATTGGATTCAGAATCAGATTTATTTATCATAAGAACATCGAAACATACGGTGAAATGCGCCATTTGCTTTAACAACCAACACAATCTGAGGGCCCGCCCGTGTCGAGACACATTCTGGCACCAGTGTAGCATGCCCACCATGCTCGTCAGAACAACACAGAACACAACAAGCGGCAAAGCGATACCGTTTATACACACACACACACACACACACACACAGTTGCCAACCTGAGGACAGGCTTCTGGGCCTGCCATCTCCAGTCTCAGGGCCTGGGCTTCCAGACTTCAGATTGATGTAGTCGATGATGGGACTCCAGGTTCCAGGTGGAGTGAGGAGGGGTGTAAACTGCCAGGCAGGTGGAGTTGAGAGACAGTGGGCAAGTAAATGTCATCGGAAGCTGGCAGAGAGAGAGAGAGAGGAAGATGGAGTAAAGCATGGGTAGGGAAGGGTTAAGATTGCACGCAGCTGCTGGAGAGAGATAAGCAGGAACACAAAGGGCTGGACTCTGTCTAGCAAAAGGGGTGATAATAGGAAGCATTGGGGTGGAGGTAAATGGCAGATGGAACCAGAACAAGAACCAGATGGGGGACTGGGGTGGGGGAATTTTATTTAAAACATCTGACCGGTGTTCATTCGGGGGCTAACTTAATTTTATTTATTTCCCTGATTTTTAAACATGTTCGCGAACTTCAGTAATGAATTTTCTGCTGGGCTAAACCAATACTTGCCAGGGAGATGCTTACCAGGTCCGAAATCAAAATACTGCAGCTGCTGGAAATCTGAAATAAAGCCAGGGATGGCTGGGAATACTGAGCAGGCAGGCAGAGGCTGTGGAGAGAGAGTTACTGTGTTTTGTTTCAGATCTTGCAAGACTCTGTATTTGACCCAGTCCTGTGCTTCCCCTCCTTCTGATGTTCCATAGAACAGGAACAGGCCCTCTGGCCCAAGCTAACTAAATTAGCAATTAAATGTCTAACTAAAAATTGTTTGGTGGGGTGGGGATAAGTCCCTACCAAAGGAGGAGTAAGGCACTCTTCCCTCCGCTAGCCTGCAGGTCATCCGTTAAGGAGGTATAGCACCTGCTTAACCCCCCCCCCACCCGAGTCAGGGTTACGTGAAGCCGTGGGAGTAGGTGGTGGATGGTCGTACGAGCAGCTGGTGCAGATCACAAGCCCTGGTTATGCGACCACTGACACCAGGCAAACAATCTCTGAAGAATATTGATAATGGCTGGAGTCACCCGTCTTGCAAAGACACTGCCCAGAAGAAGGCAATGACAAACTACTTCTGTAGAAAAATTTGCTAAGAACAATCACGGTCACCTTCATTGCCCACGTCATACGATATGGCACATAATGATGATGCACTAAACTAACAGACACAAAATGCTGGAGCATCTATGAAGAGGAATAATGAATTGATGTTTTAGGACGAGGCCCTTCATCAGGGCTAATTATCTAACTAAACCAAATTAATTTAAATAAACCTAACTACTTTGTCAAAGGCAGGTCGTGTCTTATGAGCCTGATTGAATTTTTTGAGAATGTGACTAAACACATTGATGAAGGTAGAGCAGTAGATGTAGTGTGTATGGATTTCAGCAAGGCATTTGATAACCTCATGCAAGGCTTATTGAGAAAATAAGGAGGGATGGGATCCAAGGGGACATTGCTTTGTGGATCCAGAACTGGCTTGCCCACAGAAGGCAAAGAGTGGTTGTAGGTGGGTCATATTCTGCATGGAGGCTGATGACCAGTGGTGTGCCTCAGAGATCTATTCTGGGACCCCTTCTCTTTGTGATTTTTATAAATGATCTGGATGAGGAAATGGAGGGATGGGTTAGTAAGTTTGCTGATGATACAAAGGTTGGCGATAGTGTGGAGGGTTGTCAGAGGTTACAGTGGGACATTGATAGGATGCAAAACTGGGCTGAAAAGTGGCAGATGGAGTTCAACCCAGATAAGTGTGAGGTGGTTCATTTTGGTAGGTCAAATATGATGGCAGAATATAGTATTAATGGTAAGACTCTTGGCAGTGTGGAGGATCAGAGAGATCTTGGGGTCTGAGTCTATAGGACACTCAAAGCTGCTGCGCAGGTTGCCTCTGTGGTCAAGAAGTCATACGGTGAATTGACCTTCATGAACCATGGGATTGAGTTTAGGAGCCAAGAGGTAATGTTGCAGCTATATAGGAACCTGGTCAGACCCCACTTGGAGTACTGTGCTCAGTTCTGATTGCCTCACTATAAGAAGGATGTGGAAACTATAGAAAGGGTGCAGAGGACATTTACAAGGATGTTGCCTGGATTGGGAAGTATGCCTTATGAGAATAGGTTGAGTGAACTTGGCCTTTTCTCCTTGAAGAGACGGAGGGTGTGAGGTGACCTGATAGAGGTGTATAAGGTGATGAGAGGCATTGATCATGTGGATAGTCAGTGGCTTTTTCCCAGGGCTGAAATGGCTAGCACAAGAGAGCATGGTTTTAAGGTGCTTGGAAGTAGATACAGAGGAGATGTCAGGGGTAAGGGTTTTACGCAGAGAGTGGTGAGTGTGTGGATTGGGCTGCCGGCGACGGTAGTGGAGGCGGATATGATAGGGTCTTTTACGAGACCCCTGGATAGGTACATGGAGCTTAGAAAATTAGAGGGCTATGGGTAACCCTCGGTAATTTCTAAGGTAAGGACACGTCGAACAAGGCTTTGTGGGCCGAAGGGCCTGTATTGTGCTGTAGGTTTTCTATGTTTCTGTGTTTGTATGTTTTACATTACTCCTTAATTTCTACATAATGTTCATGTCTTTCCATTTCTCTGCATGTCCACGTGACTACGAGCCTCTTAAACAACTCTGTTGTATTTGCCTTTACTGTCACCCCTGGCAGCTCATTTCTGGCACCCACCAACTTCTTGAAAAAGCTGGTCCAGCACATCACCTTTGAACTTATACCCCTTACTTTAAATGCAAATCCTCCATTATTAGGCATTTCGACTCTCTGTGTTTTTCATAACTTTATAAACATCTACTCGAGGAGCCCACACGGTCACAGGGAGAATGTACAAACTCCTTACAGACAGCAGCGGGAATTGAACCTAGGTCAGCCGTACTGTAAAGCATTGTGCTAACCTATCTACACAGTTTAATGTCGACAGTTGTACACTGTAATATTTGATGGTTTGTGTTGAAATGGGCAAGGAAAACAACGGCACTGGAAAAATATGTAACCTTGGGTTCCCTATGATCCTTTGAGAAAAGGTTCTGTTATTTACAACTTCTAACAAGTTCAACCCCTTGAGCTTTCCTGGAAATTTCCATCTTAATTACTTCCATGCATTCTGTTGATACCTGCATTTCTCCACTTCTTTTCAACTTCAAATATTTGTTGCAGTTTTATTTATGTTTAGAGATGCAGCACTTCCCGACCCAAAGACCTTGCACTACCCCTATTACTCCCACATGACCCATTGTCCTACCAACCCGTACGTCTTTGGAATGTAGGTCACCAGAGCACCCGGAGTAGACCCATGCAATCACGGGGAAATGTATAAACTCCTTCCAGACAGTGGCAGATTTGAACCCGGTCGCTGGAACTGTGCAGCATGGCGCTCCTTTAACTTTTATTTGGTCCACCTTCTTTAGAGTTGTAGAGTCATAGAACACTACAGCACAGAAATGTGCCCTTCAGCCCATCTAGCCCGTGCTTGATCCCAATCAACCTGCACCCAGACCAAAGCCCTCCATACCCCTTCCATCCATGTACCTATCTAAATGTTTTTGAACCCACATCCACCACTTGTGCTGGCAGCTCGTTCCACACGCTCACCACCCTCTGAGTGAAGAAGTTTGTCCTCATGTTCCCTTTAACTATTTCACCTTTAATCCATGAGCTCTAGTTCTAGTCTCACCCAATTGGAAAAAGCCTGCTTGCATTTACCCTATCTATACCCCTCATAATTTTGTATACCTCTATCAAATCTCCTCTCATTCTCATATGCTTTGAGAGATAAAGTCCTAGCTTATACAATCTTTCCTTATAAATCAGGTCCTCAAGTCTTGGCAACATCCTTGTAAATTTTCTCTGCAATCTTCAGTCTTACTTGCGTCTTTCCTGTAGGTATGTGACCAGAACTGCGCACGATACTACTTTAATTTATGAAGGCCATTGAGCCAGAAACTCTTCATAACCCGCTCTACCTTTGATGCCTCTTTCAAGAAATAAGGGATCTGTATTCCCAGATCCCTCTGCTCTACCACACTCTTCCGTGTCCTCCTGTTCACCATCTTTGTCCTATCCTGGTTTGTTTTCCCAAAGTGCTACATATCATACTTGTCTGCATTCAATTCCATCTGCCATTTTTCAGCCTACTTTCCCAGCTGCTCCAACTCCCACTGCGAGACTTGCAGCCTTCCTCGCTGTTCACTAAGCTCCCAATCTTGGTGTCATCCGCAAATTTGCTGAGACATTTTACCACTTTATCATCCAGATCGTGGAAATAGATGACAAACACCAATGGGGCCAGCACTGATTTACTTTCCCCATTATTTTTCTTCCCTCCTCTCCTGAAGGCACTGCTGTTGACTGCTGTCTGTTCCACAGTTGTCCGGGAACCCGAGTTTCTCCCCAAGTCCAGAGAATGAGTGTTGGCCATAAGGGTTGAATTGAGGTCCCCCAAATCCTCGGCCTTGCCTATTGCCTGTTGCCGGGGCTGGGGTCGAAGCGCTCGGCAGAGACGGTGCTCGGTGCTCAGTGTCGGGGAGCTGGTCGGAGGCTCGGAGTTTTCGGACGGATTCGGAGTTGGACTGTGGTCGGATGCTTCCAGGATGCTGCATCGGCAAGTTTGCGGCGCTGGAGGTTCACCGTCTGCGTGAGATGATCGGGCTTTCGAGAGACTTTGAGACTGTACCGTGCGCATGGTCCGTTCTTATCAAATTACGGTATTTCTTTGCACTGTTGTAACTACATGTTATAATTATGTGGTTTTTGTCAGTTTTTCAGTCTTGGTTTGTCATGTGTTTCTGTGATATCATTCTGGAGGAACATTGTATAATTTCTTAATGCATGCATTACTAAATGACAATAAAAGAGGACTGCGTGTCCTCATAATCTAATCTAAAAAGCTATTCTCCTTCTCAAGTCAGACAGGGAGAACTGGTGAAAATGGGAATGAGACAAAGATCAGTTGTACTTGGATTTTATGGGAGTTGAAGGATGTGGAGGAACGTGCAGGATCATGACACTGAGATAAAAGATTGGCCATGATCTGAATGCATGATAGAGGGACAAAGAGACCATTCATGCTTCTGTTCCTGATACTCTTAGATACGCCTACTGATCCATTAATGCTCAGCTAGAGGTCCAATGGTCATTCAAAGAAATGCCAAAGCTTCCTCGTGGCCTCTTTTGCTGGGACAGGAGGGCCTTCAAATGCTCCTCATGTGTTAACCCTTTCATTGTCTGGATCATTCTCTTGAACCTCTAGTCATCCAAAGGGTGAGATGTTGCTGGGACAGGAGGGCCTTCAAATGCTCCTCATGTGTTAACCCTTTCATTGTCTGGATCATTCTCTTGAACCTCTAGTCATCCAAAGGGTGAGATGTTGCATGGCTCTGGGAGGATATGGTACTATGATGTTTGATATGCAAAAGATAGTCAAGTTCAAAATTCAAGGTAAATTTATTATCAATGTACATTTAAGTCGCCATATACTACCCTAAGATTTTTAGTAGGCATTCCCAGTAGAAAAAAGAAATACAAATAGAATCAATGAAAACTAGACACAAAGGAAAACTGACAATCAGTACAAATACTAACAGAAGCAAGAAATAATAAATAAATAATACTGAGAACATGAGCTATAGAGTCCATGAAAGTGAGTCCATAGGTTGCGTACAGTGATCAGTTCAGTGTTGAGGTGAGTGAAGTTATCCACCTTGGTTCACGATCCTGATGGTTGAAGGTTAGTAACCGTTCCTGAACCTGATGATGTGGAACCTAAGGCTCCTCTGTCTCCTCCCTAATGGTAGCATCAAGAAGAGAGCATGGCCTAGATGGTGGGGTGGGGAGGTGGTCCTTGATGATGGATGTTGCTTTCTTGTGGTAGTGCTCCTTGTAGATGTGCTTGATGGCGAGGAGGATTTTCAAATACAAACTGTGCAAATACAAGAAAAAATAATCATAAATAAACAAGCAATAAATGTCGAGAACATGAGATGAAGAGTCCTTGAAAGTGAGCCCATGGGTTGGTGGAACCTTTCAGGGATGGGGCAAGTGAAATTGAGGGAGTTTATCCCCTTTGGTTCACGAGCCTGATGGTTGAGGGAGGGGTAACAACTGTTCCTGAACCTGGTGGTGTGAGTTAGTAAGTAGTACAAAAGAAGAGCCAAAGTAAGTGAGGTAGCATTAATCGGTTGGTTCATTGTCCTTTCAGAAATCTGATGGCGGAGGGGAAGAAGCTGTTCCTA
Source organism: Mobula hypostoma (assembly GCF_963921235.1). Lineage (NCBI taxonomy): Eukaryota > Metazoa > Chordata > Chondrichthyes > Myliobatiformes > Myliobatidae > Mobula > Mobula hypostoma. The sequence continues at coordinate 150,410,607 of NC_086104.1, read as the reverse complement.
AAATATTGAGTGTGTGTCTTCAGGCTCCTGTACCTGCTCCTTGATGGCAGCAGTGAGAAGATGACATGTCCTGGGTAACAAGGGTCTTTAATGATGGAGGCCGTCTTTTTTTGAAGCATCGCCCTCTGAAGATGTCCTCTATGCTAGGGAGGAGGTGGGGGGGTGGGATTTGTGGATGAGATATTAAAGATGAAGTGTTACTAGGGTTAGGGAAATGTGTATTCAGAGAAAGCCTGGGCTGAGGCCAGGCTGTTGTGTTGTACCAGCACGCACATTGATTGGGACACATATTGTGTGTGACCCCCCACTGACAGAGAGGCAAGGCATCACTTGAAACAGAAGATACACCTCCTTCTCCTTTATGTACAAAAGCAGAAAGATCACAGGTTGTTGGGTGCTGTGGGATGGCCTTAGGGAGAGACCTGGTAACAGTGTAAACAGCACAGAAACACGGAAATGTGAAGCATTTCATATACACTTTATTAGCTACGCCTGTACACCTGTTCGTTAATGTAAATATCTAATCAGCCAATCATCTGGCGGCAATTCAATGCATTAAAGTATGCAGGCATGGTCAAGAGGTTCAGCTGTTGGTCAGACCAAACATCAGAATGGGGAACAAATCTGATCTAAATGGCGTTGACTATGGAATGATTGTTGGTGCCAGAGAGGTTGATTTGAGTGTCTCGGAAACCGTTGATCTCCTGAGAGTTTCACGAAGAACTATCTATACACTTTACAGAGAATGGCGCAAAAAACAAAAAGAAAAAACATCCAGAGAGCAGCAGTTCTGTGGGTGAAAACTTCTTGTTAATGACAGAGTTCAGAGGAGAATGGCTAGACTACACCAAGCTGACAGGAAGGCAACAGGAGCTCAAATAATCACACATTACATCAGTGGCGTGCAGAAAAGTATCTCTGAATGCACAACATGTCGAACCTTGAAGTCGATGGACTACAGCAGCAGAAGACAAAAAGTACTTAATGAAGTGACCACAACTTTGGATCAAATTTAGAAGGTGCTGTGAGTGTGTAAGTGGTGGATGTGGGTTCAATTATAACATTAAGGGAGGTTTGGATAGGCGCCTGGACTGGAAGGGATTTAGAGGGATATGGTATGGGTGCGGGTGGATGGGACTAGGCAGAAGATCAGGTCAGCATGAACTAGATGGGCCAAACAGCCTTCTTCTGCCCTGTAGTATTCTATGAGTCCATTTGGTTCCTGGATCAATGCCTTATGCAATAAAGAACTCAGGAACTCTCAGTCTAACTTATCATAGCCATCGCACTTCAATTGCCTACCTGCACTGCAGTGTTCAAGTTTATTGTCATTCAACCATATACATGTATACAGCTAAATGAAACATTCTTCCTCTGGGTCCAGTGTGCATAATGCAGTACATATAATTACAATCCAGCACATAGAGTCGATGTTTGAACGCCAATTTAGGTGCCATGCCAAATCGAAGAGGTCGGGTACAGATGGGATTGTGGAGGCGGGATCCCAGCCCCAGAGCGTACGGAAGCAACTGAACCCAATGTTTGGACAATGATTTAGGTGCTGGGGCCTGAGGTGAGGGACAAGCCAGTTCAGCTCGCCGCTCTGCTCTGTGCTGAACTAAGGGTCTGTGAACGGACTCTGTGCACTTCGGCTCAGAACACTATTTGCTTGCGTTTATTGTTTGCATAATTTGTCTTTTTTTCTCTACACATTGGGTGTTTGACAATCTTCTTAATGGGATTTTTTGGGTCTCTTTGTTTCCTGGCTGCCTGTTAGTTGTATAATGTATACATAATTTAACAATAAATGTACTTTGAACTTTGATATAGTTATGATCCAGCACATATAGTTGCAAAATAATGTTACACAACACTGAGTACTTCCGGTTAAGATGGTGCAACCAAAAGTGTGCGACGGCTTTCTGGTAGTCAAAAAGCTAGGAAATCTGACTAAAAACATCACTAAAAATACCTTTTCTGAAGCGTATGATGTTAACTTATCACTGCAAACAGTGAAGGGGCAAGTGATGGCGAGGCGAGTTCGGGGATGAGCCAAGATAGTGTGTTGCAGAATCGATGCAGATGGAGTCTGAAGCTCGTACAGTGGGCCCCGGAGTGAGGTTAGATACCTCCGGGTGCTGAAAGAAGTTGGGCCTGGGTAGGGGAGGTTTGGTGTGCGTAAATGGTCCTGCCTGTGAGGTTCGATCGCTCTGGGCGCCAAGCTGATTTGAACAGCTTGAGAGCAGCTTTAGGATGGCAGACAAAATTAAGGCCCAGAGTAAGGCCTGGGCAGCATGGACCAGGACCAGAACCTCTTGCTGCAGCAGTGCTTGGGTCCTAGTGCAAGGTATGATTCGCTGTTCAGACAAGACCAGTCCAGATCGGAGACGAGAGCCAACTTCACTCGCCATCCACGATCTTCAATCCTCTCTCCAGGGCACTGGAGCCTTTCACTATTCCATTGTTTGGTCAAGTTCAACACTGGCCCAGATAGACTGAAAGACGGGGAGTCAGTCAGGACAAGAGCCGATTTGGCTCATTCTCTGCAATGGTAATCTCCAGGGCACTGAGGCTATGAAGACTGCCCCGGCTGCTGTGCTCTGTGCCTGCTAATATGATGAGCTGATGTGAGGCTTTGGGCCTCTGATTGGAGGACTCGATTTAGGTTCAGAATGCTGCTATTCGCTTCAATTGTTTGCATAATTTGTATTTTCTTTATTTCTCTTGCGTTGGTCTTTTATTTTTACTTTTACTCCTTTTTTTAATCCGGTTCTTCCAGATTTCTTGCTTTGTGGCTACCTGTGAACAAGCAAATCTCAAGTTTGTATAATTCATACATTCTTGGGTAATAAATGTTCTTGAATCTTGTTCTTGAGTGGCACCTGTCACCGTATTTGGCATTTTGATTTCCCTTTGTACGAGCTTGATGTGCTTATCTATGGAATGATCTGTCCAGACGACACACAAAGGTTTTCTCTGTATCTCAGTAAATGTGACATGAACAAACTAACTGACAATTATGCTGGCTCTCAGTCCCATTTCCCACTTACTCCCCTGTATTCTACTCCCTCTCTTCCCAGTAACTCCCACCACACACCCCTACATTAGGGATCATTTATAGTGGCCAATTAGCCTTCCAACTGACACGTCTTTGGGACTAGTAAAGCCTCACTTCCCAAGGATGTGCCGGCAGATTCAGTTTCATTTATTTGTCACATGTACATTGAGACATACAGTGAAACGCGCCATTTGCGTTAACAGCCAACGCGACCCCAGGATGTGCTGGGGGCAGCCCGCAAGTGTCGCCACATGTTCTGGCGCCAACACAGCAGGCCCACAATGCTCAGCTGGACAACAGAACAGCGACAGAGCAACAACAGCAAAACAAGCCGCGTTTCTCCCTGCCAGCCACCCCCCCGCCAGCTCACACACTCAGACAGTTGTCCAACTTCGCGACAGGCGACCCTGGGCTGCTGGGTTCATTGGCCAATCTCAATCTACCCCTAGTGTGTGGGTGAGGTGGGCAGTAGAACTGATGGCAACTGGTTACAGGGAAAGTGTTTGGGGATTGGAATTGCTGAGTCCTGAATCAGAATCCAAATTGTGTTTTACGTTACTGACATATGTCGTGAAATTTGCTGTTTTGTGGCAGCACTACAGCACAAAGCATAAAAATAAAAAATGTAATAAAAAATAATAAATAGATTTATATAGACAGACGGATGGATTGACAGATCATCATCATCATTATGTGCCATGTGGTATGACGTGGGTGATCATGGTCTATGACCATGATTGCTCTTGGCAAATTTTTCTACCGAAGTGGTTTGCCATTGCCTTCTGAGCAGTGTCTTTACAAGACGGGTGACCCCAGCCACTATCAATACTCTTGAGCTTGCCAGAGATTGTCAGTGGTCACGTACCAGGACTTGTGATGTGCACCAGCTGCTCATGCAACCATCCACCACCTGCTCCTGTGGCTTCACGTGACCCTGATCGGGGGGGGGGGGGCTAAGCAGGTGCTACACCTTGACCAAGGGAGACCTGCAGGCTAGCGGAGGGAAGGAGCACCTTACACCTCCTTTGGTAGAGACGTACCTCCGCCCCACCGTCCAATTTTTAGTTAGACATTTAATTACTAATTTAATTAGTTTTGCACAATATTGTGGGCCAGAGGGCCTGCAGGCTAGTGGAGGGAAGGTGAGCATGACACCTCCTTTGGTAGAGACGTACCTCTACCCTGCCTCCCAATAGATGGACCGCTAGTGTAAAAGAGGAGCAATGAGGCAGTGTTCATGGGTTCATGGACCATTTAGAATCAGGATCAGAATAAGGTTTAATATTGCTGGCATATGTCGTGAAATTTGTTTCTTCAGTGCAAAGAAGTAGTGAAGTACGGTTCATGAGTTCAATGTCCGTTCAGAAACTGGGTGGTAGAAGGGAAGAAGCTGTTCCCGGATCATCGAGTGTGTGCCTCAGACTCCTGACGGTAGCAATGAGAGGAGGGCATGTCCTGGGCGGTGAGGGTCCTTAATGATGGCAGCCGCCTCCTCGAGACAGTCCCTTTTGAAGATACACTCAATGGCGGGGAGGCTTGTGCCCACGATGGTCTTGTTTCCCCCATATCCCAAAGACACCCGGGCCAGTGGGTTATCAGGTGAGTTGCCACCAGTGTGTGGGCCAGTGGAGGAGTCAAGTGCAATAGATGAGAGTTTGGGGAGAATAAATGAGATTCATACAGGATTAGTGTGGATGGGTGAATGGTCAGTGTAGATTCGGTGGGCTGAAGAGCCGCTTGCATGCTCTTTGACGCGATGATTCACCCAATAGCTTTAATAGTGTTTAATCTCCTGTGGGTCTCTCTCGATGGGGGCATATGAACTGTGTCGACGCACCCTTAACTCTATCACTTAAAGCAAGCCTGTCACAATGGAGTCTGCAGGCTGCGTGGTGAGCATCACTGAGGTTGAGTAAGCCCCACACTAATCGACCATCAAGTTCATGTCAATTAAAGCTGTCACTGGCGGGCATTACCCTGAGATTAATGTGCCTGAGGTGTTGTGAGGTGAACCTATCAGCGACGGGAAAATGTGAGGCTGGTTAATAGTAGAACAATGGGCCCTTTCTCAAAGCCTGCTGATGTATGCCCTGTTGCCTTGACAACATTCCCAGCAACGCTCAGGCAAATTTAGTCACTTCTTTGGGTCCCACTGCCTAAATCCTCTTGGTTTTGGTTTTAAAGTGGTTGATACAATATCTGGCAGTGAGTGTAGGATACCAGGCTTTGTTTATTACATTTGGCTCCCAGCCCAATGTCCTGGGCACTTTATACTTCTGAAAATAGCCTGACTGTTCTACTCTGTCTGCACCCCTCCCCCCACCTCACTCTGAGCTCCCCTGTGCCTTTGTGCGTCCTCTGGTCACCCCCCACCTCCACCCCCCCGAACACCACTGAGAGGGGTGTTCACTCTCTACTCTCACCCAACAGAAAGCAACTGGGGCTCTCAGTCCGGCCACCTCTGATGTGCACTACTCCACTCGTCTCCTCAGTCAAGAAGCGTAGTGTTTCTTGTCTGGGACGAGCTACTTTGTATCTTAATAGGGCGGACAGTTTCAGGTTCTCGGAGGAGCTATCCTGGCCCAACTCATTGATGCAATCACAAAGAAGGCATGCCAACGGTTCTATTTCATTAGGAGGTTCGGGATGTCGCCAAAGAGTTGAGCAAACTTCTACTGAGGTACAGTGGAGAGCATTTTCCTGGTTGCATCGTAGCATTGTATGGCGTCTCCAGTGCAGAAGGTTGCAATGGGGGTTGTAGGCTGAGCCAGCTCCATCACAGGCACAATCCAAATTCAAAGTAAATTTATTATCAAAGCAGACCATCAGACACAGGAGCAGAATTGGGCCATTTGGCCCATCTAGTCTGTTCTGTCATTCAATCATGGCTGATTCTTTTCTCCCCTCCCTAGCCTTCTCCCCTTAACCTTTGATGCCGTAGCCAATCAAGAAACTATCAAGCTTCACCTTAAATACACCTGATAACCTGGTCTCCACAGCTGCCTGTGGTTACAAATTCCACAAATTCACCACTCTCTGGCTAAAGACATTTCTCCGCATCTCTGTTTTAAATGGATGCCCCTCTATCCTGAGGCTGTGCCCTCTTGTCCTGGACTCCCCACCATGGGAAACATCCTTCCCACATTAACTCGGTCTAAGCCTTTCAACATTAGAAAGGTTTCAATGGGAGCCCCCCTCATCTTTCTAAATTCCAGCAAGTAAAGGTACAGAGCCATTAAACGTTCCTTGCCCTTTTAATCTTGGAATCACCCTTGTGAACCTCCTCTGAACCCTCTCCAAACCAGCACATATTCTCTTAGATAAAGAGCCCAAAACAGATCACAATACTCAAGGTGAGGCCTCGCTTGTGCCTTATAAAGCCTCAGCATCACATCCCTGCTCTTACATCTAGACCTCTTGAAATGAAGGCTAACATTGCAGTTGCCTTCCTCACCATCGACTCAACCTGCAAGTTAATCTTCAGAGTGTTCTGCAGAAGGACTCCCAAGTCCTTTTGCATCTCAGATTTTTGGATTTTCTCCCCATTTAGAAAATAGTCTGCACATTTATTTCTAGTACCAAAGTGCACACCCATGCATTTTCCAACATAGTATTTCATTTGCCACTTTCTTGCCCATTCTCCTAATCTGTCTAAGTCCATCTGCATCCTACCTGTTTCCTCAACATTGCCTTCCCTTCCACCAATCTTCATATCATCAGCAAACTTGGCAACAAGGACATCCATTCCATCATCTAAATCATTTATATACAGCATAAAAAGAAGTGGTGCCAGCCCCGATCCCTGCAGAACACCACCAGTCAGTGTCAGTCAATCAGAAAAGGATCCTTTTATTCCCACTTGCTGCCTTCTACCAATAAATCAATGGTCTAACCTTCCTAGTAACTTTCCTGTGATATCATGGGCTCTTAACTTGGTAAGCAGCATCATGCATGGTATCTTGTCAAAGGCGTTCTGAAAGTCCAAATATACAAAATCCACTGTATCCCCTTTATCGATCCTATTTGTAATCTCAAAGAATTCCAACGGGTTCATCAGGCAAGATTTTCCCTTAAGGAAGCCATGCTGACTTTGTCCTATCTTGTCCTGTGTCACCAAGTACTCCATAACCTCATCCTAACAAATGACTCCAACATCTTCCCAACCACTGAGGTTAGGCTAACTGGTCTATAATTTCCTTTCTGCTGCCTTCCTCCTTTCTTAAAGAGTGGGGTGACATTTGCAATCAGAGTCCAATGATTTTTGAAAGATCGTTACTAATGCCTCCACAATCTGTACCACTATCTCTTTCAGAACCCTGGGGTGCAGTTCATCTGGATCGGGTGACCTACATTCCCTTAGGTCTTTCAGCTTTTTGAGCACCTTCTCCCTTGTAATAGTAACTGCACTCACTTCTCTTCCCTCACGCCCTTCAACATCTGGCACACTGCTCGTGTCGTCCACAGTGAAGGCTGATGCAAGATACTCATTTAGTTCATCTGCCATTTCCTTGTCTCCGATTATTATTTCTCCAGCCTCATTTTCTAGCAGTCCCATATTCACTCTCATCTCTCTTTTGTATTTTGCATACTTGAAAAAGTTTTTTCTAACCACCTTGATACTGTTTGCTAGCTTGCTTTCATATTTCATCTTTTCCCTCCTAATGATTCTTTTAGTTGCTTTCTATAGGCTTTTAAAAGCTTTCCAATTCTCTATCTTCCTGCTAATTTTTTCTTTGTTGTATGCCCTCTCTTTTATTTTTACATTAGTTTTGTCTTCCCTTGTCAGCCGCAGTTGTACTATATTGCCATTTGAATAGTTTTTTTGACTTTGGAATAGATCCGCCCACACCTTCCTCATTTTGTCCCAAAAACGCACACCATTGCTGCTCTGTTGTCATCCCTGCCCGCATCTCCTTCCAATTTACTTTGGCCAACTCCTCTCTCATACCACAGTAATTTCCTTCACTCCACTGAAATACTGCTACCTCAGACTTTACTTTCTCCCTATCAAATTTCAAGTTGAACTCAATCATATTGTGATCACTGTCTCCTAAGTGTTATTTTACCTTAACCTCCCTAATCGCGTCTCGTTCATTACATAACACCCAATCCAGTACAGCTGATCCCCTTGCAGGCTCAGCGACAAACTGCTCTAAAAAGCCATTTCATAGGCATTCAACAATTTCTCTCTCTCAAGATCCATTCCCAGCCTAATCTTCCCAATGTACCTGCATGTTAAAATCTTTCATGACTATCATAACATTGCCCTTTTGACATGCCTTTTCTATTTCCCATTATAATGTGTAGTCTGCATCCCAGCTACTGTTGGGAGGCCTGTATATAACTGCCATCAAGGTCCTTTTACCCTTGCAGTTTCTTAACTCAACCCACAAGGATTCAACATCTTCTGATCCCATGTCACATCTTTCTACTGATTTGATGCCATTCTTTACTAGTTGAGCCATGCCACTCTCCCTGCCTACCTTGCTGTCCCTCCGATACAACGTGTAACCTTGGACATTCAGCTCCCAATTATAACCATCCTTCAGTTTGATTCAGTAATGGCCACAACATCATAGTTGACAATCTGTAAAGTGCAACAAGATCATCCACCTTATTTCTTACACTCTGTACATTAAGATATAAAACTTCGAGCACTGTATTTGCTACACTTTTTGATATACACTGGTGCCCACCCTGCTGGCGGCAAATTTGCCCTATCATCTGCCTGCCCTTCCTGACAGTCTGACCGCACACTATCTTTGCTTTTTTATCATCTGTCCTATCCTGAGTCCCTTCACTCTGGTTCCTGTTCCCCTGCCAGCTTAGTTTAAAACCTCCCCAACAGCTCTAACAGCTCCCCTTTGGGTTCAGGTCAAACCCATCCCTTTTGTACAGGTCATACCTCCCCCAGAAGAGATCCCAAAGATCCAAGAACCTGAAGACCTGCCCCTGGAGCAGCTTTTCACATGCACGTTCATCTTCCAAATCATCCTTTCTGGCGTGTGGCACAGGTAGCAATCCAGAAATTACTACCCTGGAGGTCCTGCTTCTCAGCTTTCTACCTAGCTTTCTAAATTCCCTCTCCAGGACCTCTTTGCTTTTCCTTCCTATGTCATTGGTACCAATATGTGCCAAGACATCTGGCTGCTCTCCCTCTCCCTCCAAAGTGCTGTAGATGGGATACGAGATGTCCCTGACCCCGGCACCTGGGTGGCAACATACCATCCGGGTGTCCCATTCACACCCACAGAATCTCCTGTCTGTTCCTCTGAATATTGAGTCCTCTATCACTACTGCTCCTCTCTTCTCCCTCTTTCCCTTCTGCACCACAGAACCATGCTTAGTGCTTGTAACCTTATCTCTGTGGCATTCCCCTGGGAAGTCATCCCCCACAACAGTATCTAAAGCTGTCTACTTATTATTGAGGGGAATGGCCACAGGGGGTGCTCTGCATTAACTGCCTATTCACCTTCCCATTCCTTCTCCTGACAGTCACCCAGCTACCTGCCTCCTGCAACTTAGTGGTGACTACTTCCTTGTAACTCCAATTGAAGGTCTCCTCACTCTCCTGTACAAACCTAAGGTCATCCAGCTGCTGCTCCAAATCCCTTCAAGGAGCACACAAGTACAAACAGTATCATCATCATCATCATCAGATGCCGTGCCCAGTTTGAGCTTTGACTACCATGGCCCACACACTCCTGTTTCGGGTCAAGTGGATCAATTCATTGGTATTCATTTCCAGTCCTCTGGCTGCTGTCTCCATCATCATTTGTCTTTGTCTTCCTCTTGCTTTCTTCCTTTCAATTTTTCCCAAAATTACCATGCATTCTAACTCCTCTTTCCTAATCACATGTCCAATGAAGTTACGTTGCCTTTTCATGATCTCATACATTATTTCTCTTTTTTTAAAAAAACAGTATATATCACCAAATACAACCTTGAGGTTCGTTTTCTTGCAGGCATACTCAACAAATCTATTGAATGATAACCATAATAGAATCAATGAAAGATCGCACAACTTGGGCATTCAACCACAGTGCAAAAAACAAGTTGTTCAAGTGCAAAAAAAAAAGGAATAAGAAATAATAAAAAAATAATAATCACTTCTATAGTTTGCATGACTTGTGTTTTTTATCTTTCAATGAGCATTGAGTGTTGGTCTTTTTTTCATTGGGGTTCTTTCGGGTTTCTTACTCTGTGGCTGCCTGTAAGCAGACTAATCTCAAGTTTGTATAATTTACACATACATTGATAATTAATGTACTTTGAATCTATGAGTCTTTGAAATAAACAATAAATATTTAGAACGTGAGATGGAGAGTCCTTGAAAGTGAATGTATTGGTTGTGGGTCAAGTGAAGTTGAGAGTGAAGTTATCCCTCCTGGTTTAATGGTTTGGTGTAACGATGTCCTCCCCACCAACGAGGACATCTTCAAAAGGTTGTGCCTCAGGAAGGTGGCTTCCCTCACTGGACGCTCTCCATTCATCTGTCTCAATCACTTCCTCTGGCAGCTATTTCCATATTCTCACCAGCCTCTGCAGGAAGAGGTCCTGCTGCTGTCTGTGAGAAGTTTGCACGTTCTTCCCATGATTGCGTGGGTTTCCTACCAGCCCTCTGCTTTTCTTCCACAGTCCAAAGGTGTACTGGTTGGTAGATTAATTGGTCATTGTAAATTGCCACATAGTTAGGCTAAGGTCAAATTAGGGGGTTGCTGGGCAGCAAGGCTTGAAGGGCCTAGTCTGTGCTGTATCTTAATCAATAAATAAATAAAGTCCCTTTTAAACCTTTCCCTTCTCAGCCTAAACACATGCCTTTAGTTTTTGATCCCCTTTCCTGGGAAAGAGTTTGTGTGCACTCACCCTGTCTATGCCCCTTGTAATTTTGCGCACCTCTATCAGTCTCCGGTGCTGTAATGTATAACGTCCTTGCCCACCCAATCTGTCCCTACAACTGAGCTCCACAAGTTCTGACCAGGGTTTCCGGAGTCTCACCATTGTCTGTGTGTGGAACTGTTCCTCGGCACGGTTCAGCCAGGGTTTTCGTTCCACGCCCATTGATCGTAACCCCATCAGCAGTGCTACATGCCCAGAGATTTGGAGAATTCCCTGTTCAGTGCTGGGATCTGGTGACCTGACCTCCAATGGGAAGGATGCAAGTGTGTTGTTCCAAACAGAGGAACAGACTCCTATCTTCTCTGCTTTTGTGAATGAGAAATAGGTACCAGAGTTTGCTTCAATATGGGGACGCTGTGTGGTAGCTGTGTTTTTGGATTAGTACTCCAAAGGTCTGGACTGCAAAGAACATGAGTTCAAATCTCAAATTCATCCCTGGCAGCTGGGAGATTTAATTCATCATCATCATTATGTGCCCTGTCGTATGACATGGGTGATCATGGCCTTCCATTTGTCTTTAATCTGCCTGTGGCGAAGACCCCCTTCATGCTGTTGTTCTTATTCTTTTCTCTATCCATGACCATGATTGTTTTTGGTAAAATTTTCTGCTGAAGTGGTTTACCATTGCCTTCTTCTGGGCAGTGTCTTTACAAGACAGGTGACCCCAGCCATTACCAACACTCTTCAGAGATTGTCTGCCTGGCGTCAGTGGTCACATAACCAGGACTTGTGATATGCATCAGCTGCTCATATGACCATCCACCACCTGCTCCCATGGTTTCACCTGACCCTGATCAGGGGGCTAAGCAGGTGCTACACCTTGCCCAAGGATGACCTGCAGGCTAGTAGAAGGAAGGAGCACCTTACACCTCCTTCGGTGGAGATGTATCTCCACCCTGCCACCCATGAGATTTAATTAATTAATTTATTGATCTCTGTCAAACTATATTGTAAGGTGTCATCGTACTCAGAAATGCCCTTCAGGGAGGGAATCTACTCTCCTCAGTTGGTTTCTTCATTTCTGTGTGACTCCAGACCCGGCAACAGTATGATACAGCACGGAAACAAGTCCTCCAGCCCACTCATTCCACACTGACCACCAACCCCCATCGCACCAACCCTTCACCAGTGACAATGTTCTGAAGTAGGATGGACAGAGTTTTGTTAGCAAGCAAGACAGGAGGTCTAGTATTAAATTATGGATAACTCCTCCCACTGACATCATAACTCCTGAACTTCAGAGATCATGAGTGGGCTAAAGGTGCTCAGTTTGTGTACATTTATGGTCTTCTGCTGTCGATCTACTTCAACGTTCGACGTGTTGTGCGTTCAGTGATGCTGTTCTGCACACCGCTATTGTGATGCATGGTTATTTGAGTTACTGTCACCTTCCTGCCAGCTTGAACCAGTCTGGCCATTCTCCTCTGTCTTCTCCGCCACTCACTGGATTTTTTTTTTTGCACCATTCTCTGTAAACTCTAGAGAATGTTGTGCATGAAAATCCCAGGAGATCAGCAGTTTCCAAGATACTCAAACCACCCCATCTGGCACCAACAATCATTCCATGATCAAAGTCACTTCGTCAAATTTCTTCCCCATTATGATCTCTGATCTGAACAACAATTGAACCTCTTGCCCATGTCTGCATGCATTGAGATGCTGCCACATGATTGGTTGATTAGATACTTGCATTAACGAGCAGGTGTACAGGTGTAGCTAATAAGGTGGCCACTTAACGTTTCTTCTTATGACAGAAACAAAACAACAAGTCTGAGGCAACACACACAAAATGCTGGTGGAACGCAGCAGGCCAGACAGCATCCATAGGAAGAGGTACAGTCGACGTTTCGGGCCGAGACCCTTTGTCAGGACTAACTGAAAGAAGAGATAGTCAGAGATTTGAAAGTGGGAGGGGGAGGGGGAGATCCAAAATGATAGGAGAAGACAGGAGGGGGAGGGATAGAGCCAAGAGCTGGACAGTTGATTGGCAAGAAGGTACAAGGCTGGAGAAGGGGGAGGATCATGGGATGAGAGGCCTAGGGAGGAAGAAAAGGGAGGGGAGCATCAGAGGAAGATATAGTGAGAGGGACAGAGGGAGAAAAAAGAGAGAAAGAAAGGGGAAAAAGATAATAATAAATAAATAAATACGGAAACACGAGGTTGGAGGAACAACACCTTATATTCCGTCTGGGTAGCCTCCAACCTGATGGCATGAACATTGACTTCTCAAACTTCCGCTAATGCCCCACGTCCCCCTCGTACCCCATCCGTTATTTATTTATTTATATACACACATTCTTTTTCTCTCCCTCCTTTTTCTCCCTCTGTCCCTCTCACTATACCCCTTGCCCATCCTCTGGGCTTCCCCCCCCACTTTTCCTTCTCCCTGGGCCTCCTGTCCCATGATCCTCTCATATCCCTTTTGCCAATCAACTGTCCAGCTCTTGACTCCATCCCTCCCCCTCCTGTCTTCTCCTATCATTTTGGATCTCCCCCTCCACCTCCCACTTTCAAATCCCTTACTCACTCTTCCTTCAGTTAGTCCTGACGAAGGGTCTCGGCCTGAAACGTCGACTGTACCTCTTCCTAGAGATGCTGCCTGGCCTGCTGCGTTCACCAGCAACTTTTATGTGTGTTAAGTAAATACGGGATGGGGTAAGAAGGGGAGGTGGGGTATTAACGGAAGTTAGAGAAGTCAATGTTCATGCCATCAGGTTGGAGGCTACCCAGACGGAATATAAGGTGTTGTTCCTCCAACCTGAGTGTGGCTTCATCTTGACAGTAGAGGAGGCCATGGATGGACATACCAGAATGGGAATGGGACGTGGAATTGAAATGTGTGGCCACTGGGAGATCCTGCTTTCTCTGGCGGACAGAATCCAGTTTTACTGAACGGCAGAAGAGGCTTGAGGGGCTGAATGGCACACTCCTTCTTCTGTGGACTGTGAATGACAAAGAAACACAACAAGGATAGTTTTAACCAAGTTTATGTATCCGTGGCTGCTATCATGATGATGCCAATAATTAAATGGTTTTCCTGTTGACAGCATGAAAATGCAAAGCCACGCTTGCAGAGGAACTGAGTCGTTGGTCAGCACACCAAGAGCTTCACTTCAAATCGATCCAAGACTAAAAAGCGAAAAAGCCCTGTTCTGCTGCCAACTGATGGAATCTCCAGTTAAATGGAATCCGAGAAGTCTTGATGACAAGAAGATACACAGTTTAAGTGATGCACCATCTCCTTTCCCAGGAGCTTAACACTAAGAGTACCTTTCAAATCCTGTGGCTGCGCTTTACTAGATCAAACGATAGTGCAGTGGTTTGTGCAGATCCATTACAGCCCGGAGCGTTCCAGAGTTTGGAGTTCAGTTCCAGCACCGATCTGTATGCCTTCCCCGTGGAATGTGGGGGTTTTCACCAAGTGCTCTGGTTTCCTCCCATGGTTCAAAGATGTACTGGCTAGGTTAATTGGTCATTGTAAATTGTCCTGTGACTAGGTTAGGGTTAGGTTAGTGCTATCATGTTTGCTGTTGTGTGCTGGGGCAGCAGGCTGAGGGTAGCAGACACCAACAGAATCAACAAACTCATTCGTAAGGCCAGTGATGTTGTGGGGATGGAACTGGACTCTCTGACGGTGGTGTCTGAAAAGAGGATGCTGTCCAAGTTGCATGCCATCTTGGACAATGTCTCCCATCCACTACATAATGTACTGGGTGGGCACAGGAGTACATTCAGCCAGAGACTCATTCCACCGAGATGCAACACAGAGCGTCATAGGAAGTCATTCCTGCCTGTGGCCATCAAACTTTACAACTCCTCCCTTGGAGGGTCAGACACCCTGAGCCAATAGGCTGGTCCTGGACTTATTTCCTGGCATAATTTACATATTACTATTTAACTATTTATGGTTCTATTACTATTTATTATTTATGGTGCAACTGTAACAAAAACCAATTTCCCCCGGGATCAATAAAGTATGACTATGACTATGACTAACCGGGGTTGTGGGGTTGTGTGGTTTGCTGGGGTAACATGGCGCAATGGGCTGTGTATCACCATCATATCGTGCACATCAAGATCTCATGAGCAGCAACAAGGCAAGCATGGGGTTAATCTGATTTTTTTATAGGCACTAAGAAACCAATTGTTTTTAAGCAATGCAGAAAATATTGAACAGGATGACAAAACTATAATTTTAATGCTCCAAGTACTGGGCAATGAACATGCTGGATTTGTCTTTGATCTTATGGCATGTGGGCATCAGCCACATTGACACCAGCCTTTGCGACCTCCGGTCCAGAGAGCAAACCGTCCAGAGTTTAACACTACAATGTCACCGTTGATCACTTCATTTCCAACGGGATCCTTCGATTTACCAGTGTAACAGAACACTGATTGAAGTGGAGGCTGGAATTAAAACATATTGCGCAAGCAGATGTGGGAATATTTGATGCTGACATGTTGTCAGAGGCACAGAAACAGCCCGTTCTCACACTTGCATCCCTCTCCTTGACACACTGGACAATCCTCACCAAGAGAGAAAGAGAAAAAAAAAATCGGAGGAAGTGTCTAATATTTTGAAAAGCGTGTTGGCTGAAATGGAACAATTCCAGAGGGATTAGCATTCTGTACGTGGCTGGGTTTGCAAAAAGCAGTCAGCGAGACTGCAGAAGATGAGCTGGAGGGGAGGGCGGTGGAGGGGGGTGATATTCTGTGGATATGAAATCAGTGGGGAATCCCCAGATTAAATATCCTTCTTAAAATGGATAACAGAAAGTACAATTTTGAGTGAAAGTGAAGGATACACCCAGTGGTCACTGATTTGAAGGATTGCAGCTGGTAATTAAACGCTGTTGCTTTAATTGGAAGACAGAGCGGAGAATGGATTAGAAAGTAGGTTAAGCTTCCTCTGTAACAGGAGAAGAGTGAGCCGTGGTTAAAGTTTTTCCGATACCTGGTCACACTCTGTGCCCACAATTGGCCAGGAGATGGTCGAGGAGAAGCAGCAGAGAAAATAGAATGAGGTTTGTCAACTGGTGGATGTGGTCTGGGCTACCAGCCACATACAATACAAATGTCATGATCACCTTGTTCTGTTGGCTGACATTAAACAAAGAAGGGCCAAGGTAGTTTTGCCTTGGTCCTGATACAGAGATAAGACCAGAAGACCTAATCTAGCAGATAAGGTAGCGGGAGGTAGTTACAGCAAACGGAAGCACAATACCATGATCCAGTTGCTACCAGTGTTAAGATAAAAACAGAAAATGCTGGAAAGACTTCGCAGATCAGCTAGCATCTGTGTGGAGAGAGAAAGGGCATTTAATGGAAAGAGTTGTTGGATCCTGGTGTTTTTTGTGATCCAGGAAGACAAGAATAAGGCATAAAACAAGAAAGCCTGCAGATGCTGGAAATCCGCACAGAACGCTCAAGGAACTCAGCATCTATGGAGGTGAAGAATAAACAGTCGCCGGTTTCGGGCTGAGACCCTTCATCAGGACTGGAAAGGAAGGGAGAAGAAGCCAAGGTGGGGGGGCGCGGGTGGCCAGAAGGAGTACAAGCTAGGAGGTGGTGGGTGTAGCCGGGTGAGGGGAGGGGGTCGGTGGGTTGGGGAGATGAAGTGAGAACCTGGGAGGTGAAAGCCGGAAAAGATAAAGGGCTGAAGAAGAAGAAGGAGTCTAATAGGAGAGGAGAGTGGACCATGGGAGAAAGGGAAAGAGGAGGGCAGCAGAGGGAGGTGATAGGCAGGTGAGGAAAGAAGAAAGAGGTAAGAGGGAAGCTAGAATGGGGAGTGGAAAAATAAAGGAGGGGAGGGAGGGGGTGGCAAAATTTTCCCGTGGTCCTCTCTCCTCTTCTATCAGATTCCTTCCTCTTCACCTCTTTACCTTTTCCACCTATGAGCTTCCATCTTCTTAGATTATCTATCCCCTCTCCCCTCCACACCTATTTTCACCTTCACCTTCTAGTTTGCACTCCTTCCTCTCACCCCACCTTCTTACTCTGACTTCCTAACCCTTCCTTCTCAGTCCTGATGAAGGGTCTCAGGCCGAAACATCATCTTTTTATTCCTCTCCATAATCACTGCACAACCTGTTGAGTTCATCCAGGAGGACCACAGCCCTGTTGTAGGGCTTGCGTTCCTCAGTGACCCGGAGAACTATGCTGGCTGGAGTCAGGGCCTTGTGCTTTGGCTCTCGGTAGGGTCACCCACGCCAAACAGGTCAAAGGGTAGAGGCCAGACTAAGAGTGGTCCACTGGTCCTCCAGGTCTAGGGGTTCAGCTCAGGGCTAGCAACCCTGACTGGCCAAAAAGCAATTCCTACTGAAACAGCAATGAGGAATCCTTCTCTACTGACAGAGGTGGAGGACCTCGTTGCTGCCCTAAACACCAGCGGTGTAACAGGCAGAAAGTAAGTATAAAACTTGTTGCTCATGGCCGTTTTATTTAATATTAGAAGAACGAAGAACAGAAAAAAAAGGAGACAAGAGAGAAAAGCAGATGTGGTCGTCTTCCATAAAAGCCAGCTCCGACTAAACAGATCACAGCATTCCTGTGATAAGAACTTGTCTATAACACAGTCTGACCAAAGTGGCACGACACCTACTGCAGAAAAAAACCAAGAAAGCACTTCCCTTTAGAACAGAGATGAGGAAGAATTCCTTTGGCCAGAGATTGGGAATCTGTGGAATTCTTTGCCGCAGACAGGCTGCTGAGGCCAAGTCACTGGGTATATTTAAAGCGGAGGTCGATAGGTTCTCGATTATTAAGAGTGCCAAAGGTTATGGGAAGAAGGAAGGAGAACGGGGTTGAAAGAGTAAATAAATCAGCCATGATTGAATGGCAAAGCAGACTCAATGGGCCTAATGGCCTAATTCTTATGGTCAAGAAAAATACAAATGCAACGATACCAGTAACACTGGAAAATCCACTGATCAATAACAGGTATGGTAATATATTGTATATAAAGTTTAAAGTTCAAAGTACATTTATTATCAAAGTACATATACGTCACTAAGATCTATTTTCAATCAAAAATAGGAAAATTAGATTACAAGGAAAATATACTTTGTAAGAAAAGTTACAATTCTACACCCTAATTTAACACAGTAACTCTTAGTGTGGTGAGGTGGAGATACGTCTCTACTAAAGGTGGAGTAAGGCACTCCTTCCCTCCACTAGCCTACAGGTCACCCTTGGGGAAGGTGTAGCACCTGCTTAGCCTCCGATCAGGGTCATGTGAAGCCATGGGAGCAGGTGGTGGGTGGTCGTACGAGCAACTGGTTATGCGACCACTGACGCCAGGCGGGCAATCTCCGAAGAGTATTGATAAAAGCTGGGGCCACCCATTTTGTAAAGACACTGCCCAGAAGAAGGCAACAGTAAACAACTTCTGTAGAAAAATTTGCCAAGAGCAATCATAGTCATGGAAAGATCATGGTCGCCCACGTGAGTATGACATGGCATATAATAATGAGGTGAACACTTCAGGTCAAAGACCCTTTGTCAGAGGTTTAATGAAAGGTCTTTGATCTGATTGTTGCCTGACCTGCTGAGTGTTTCCAGCTTTTTTTTGTTTTTGTGGCAGATATCTTACCTGCTTTCTTTCCTATTTTACCTGTGGCTTCCAATCTGTCCTCATGTTATATATGCTCTACCTCTCCACCTCATGAACAAGTTGGGCTGCTGAAAGGCCTGTTTTCCTACTGTATAAGACCATAAGATCTAGGAGCAGAATTAGGCCATTCGGCCCATCGAGCCTGCTCTGCCATTTCGTCATTGCTGATCCATTTCCTAATCTTCAAGTATCCCTTCATGACCCTGAAGGGATAACTCTTCTGAATGATTTACCTTCCTGATTCATAAGAGGGAAAATAAAATTCGAAGCACAGACATTCCAATCCATTATTACCATACTGAACAGCAACGACCCATATTGTGGGGTGCACGGTAGCATAGCGCTATTACAGTGACAGCAGGCAGGGGTCAATTCCCGCCACTGCCTTTAAGGAGTCCGCATGTTCTCCCTGTCACCATCTGAATTTCCTCCGGGTGCTCTGATTTCCTCCTTTGTTCCAAAGACATATGGGTCAGGAAGCTCTTGGTCACATGGGTGTTGGGCTCGTTGGGCTGGAGGGAGCCTGTTACCATGCTGTACCTCTAAGTTAAAGTTAAAAATTAAATTAAAATATTACGTCTTACTCTATCCGACTGGAAGGAACTCCCGGAAACAAATCTTCCTCTCACATTCTGCAAAACTCCATCAAATCAGATAACTTCCCATCCACTTCAAAGTACAGAGTTGCTGTGGGTTAAGCAATGGATGGTTCCAAGCCCAGCTGTGAGAGGAAGAGGAGAGCTGGGCTTGGAGATAGCAACCCCAACCCATAAAATCCCAGAGCTACAAAAACGCCATCAGAATCTCCAAAGACCTCATCCCTGGGAGAGAAAGGATCCTCAATGGCTAAATCTGGTGGCAATTTGAAAGACTGGCCCAGGGCAGGGGACTCTGGTGAGATGCCGTTGGTCACCTATGCCCTAGTAGGGGCGATAGACTTGATTAAGAAAGTAAGGTTTCCAATTCATCTCTTTCATTTAAAAATTCCTCCTTGTAATCCATTCTAAAGTATCGCCTTTCATGTTCACCATATCCAAATGTGTTTTATTCACCACACTCTTGCTTTAAAGCTTTTGAAGCACTTTAAAATGTAATTATATTTATATACATTTTCTTCGTTCCTGTTTTGATTGGAGGGAACTGCCAAATCAATGATTTAGTGGATTGTGGACAAAGGATCATAAATTAGCTATGTTAATCTGCCATTTATGGAAATTCTGAGCCAAGCACAACTTCTCTTGGCAAGCTGCTGGTGTGCTTAGTAGGGTACAAAAATACTCACAACACGAGATCGCATCATGGATCACTGGGCCATACCATGTCCACAGCCTTAACTAGACTGGGTCCTTGCTTTATTACACTGTATAGGGTGATAACTGCTCCCATCACTAATTAACTAATAGTCACACAATACTGTGGCCAGGCAGATGAGTGGCCAATTCCCCTGCTGAAAGAGATTTAGACTGCCTCCATGCACATAATTAACGTAACTAGTTTCCACTCACTGTGTTTTCATGGAGAAATACACAAAGTGCTGGAGGAACCCAGCAGCTCAGGCGACACCTATGGAGGGAAATAAACAGCTGAAATTTCGGGCCGCGACCCTTCAGCCTGCTGAGTTCTGTTCCAGCATTTTCTGCTTCCCTTGATTTCCAGCATCTGCAGAATCTCTTATCTTTTCATGGGGAAATTGTCCTGCAATGATTGGAAGGCGTTACATATGCAAAATGCCGGGTCTGAAACATTGACTGCTTCCTCCTCTTCAATAGAGGCTGAGTTGTGGAGTTTATTGATCTGTCTATTGACTTATTTATTGAGATACAGCACAGAATAGGCTCTTCTGGCCCTTGATCCACGCCACCCAGCATACCCCCAATTTAATCCTAGCCTAATCATGGGACAATTTACAGTGGCCAATTAACCCACCTACTGGTACATCTTTGGACTGTAGAAGGAAGCCATAGCATCCCCATGAGGACGCGGGGAGAACGTAGAAACTCCTTGCAGGCAGTGGCGGGAATTGAACTCCTGTCACCTGTAAACCAATGAGCTAACCGCTTCGCTACCGTGCTGCCTGCATTTTTTGTGTGTGTTGCTCAAGATTTCAAGTATCTACAGTTTCCCTTGTGTTTCAGTATTGGGAGGAGCTGGGAATTCTATTGCCCTAATCTGATTATTTGTCTGAAATTGATTGTTTCCATTCCTCCAGAGTGAAGTGCAAGAGAACCAATCTCACACGTGGTCTTTGCATTTGGATGTGTCTTCTGTAGTAATGCGGGAGTTACAGTATTGTTTGTCCTGCAGTATTCCCCAATCCCAAATGTTCGCTGACCAATTCCCCAACTCAAAGTTCAAAGTACATTTATTATCAAAGTATGTATACATTATACAACCTTGAGATCTGTCTGCTTACAGGCAGCCACAAAACAAGGAAACCCAATAGAACCCATTAAAAACCAAAAAAAGGAGACTGTCAAACACACAACGTGCAGAGGGAGAGGAAAACAAATTGTGCAAACAATAAACGTAAGCAAGTAGCTTTAGAACTGGGATATATTCTCAGGAACTCTGCTGAGGTGGTGGACAACTGACTTCCTCAGCAGAGCTGTGTTAGATTTGGGTCTAAGTTACAACAGTATTTATTTTGCATTTTTTTTTCTTTATGCTGGTTTATGTTTGTATAATCACCTGTTTGTAAATATTCTGTAGATTTTCAGTAATTTGCACCTGGGTTCTGTCCATAATGGCCATCTTGATCTTCTTCTTCATAAACACAAAAGATTGTGCAGATGCTAGAGTTCTTGAAGGACGCACAGAGAGCTAGAGTACAGGTTCCCATCCTTAGGTCCATGGACCCCTCGGTTAATGGTTGGGGTGGGGGGGGTCCATGGCATAAAAAGGTTGGGAACCTCTGCACAAGAGGAACTCAGCAGGCGAAGCAGCATCAATGGAGAGGATGGTTTATTCCTTTCCACAGGTGCTGCCTGGCTCACTAAGTTTCTCCAGCACTTTGTGTGTGTTCCCTGAGCTTCCATTGCAAGTCAGTTCGACTCCCCATCCTGTTCCCACATTGCCATGTCTGGTTTTGGCTTTCTTCCATTCCAGGGTGAAACAAGATGCAAACTAGACCATAGAACATAAAACATACAACAGTACAGGACAGGAACAGGCCATTCGGCCCACAGTGTTGTGCTGAACCAGCTGAAAAGCAAATCAAAAACACCCAAACACTAATCCCTCCTACCTGCACCATGTCCATATCCCTCCATCTTCCTCACACCCATGTGCCTATCCAAACGTCTCTGAACAGGCTGTGTTGTGTTTGCCTCTACCATCATACCAGGCAGCGCATTCCAGGCATCCACTACTCTCTGAGTAAAAAACTTAACTCTCACATCTCCTTTGAACCTACTGCTTCTCACCTTCAATGCATGCCCTCTGGTATTAGACATTTCTACCCTGGGAAACAGATGCTCTCTGTCTACTCTATCTATGCCTCTCATAATCTTATAATCCTCTATCAGATCTCCCCTCAGCCTCCAGCCTCCAGAGAAAACAGCCCAAGTGTACCCAGCCTCTCCCGCTAGCCTGTGCCCTCTAAACCAGGCAGCATCTTGGTAAACCTCTTCTGCGCCCTCTCCAGAGCCTCAACGTCCTTCATATAGAAGGGCGACCAGAACTGTATGTAATACTCCAGATATGTCCTAACCAGAGCTTTGTAAGGATAACAATTTGTGTTCAGTGTGGGTACCTACAACCCAATGACAGACATCCCACCTCTCCCGGAAGTTCCGGGAGTCTCCTGCATATTAATATTGGCTCTCTGATGCCTGCAAATTATATACAATATCCCGGAAATCAATCTTTTTGAGAGCGAGAGAGAGAGAGAGACAGAGCGAGCGCGAGAGTGACCACGAGACAGAGAGAGAGAGAGAGTGCGTCATGGCAGAATATTCCAAAAAAAGAAAATATAAAACGTACGTCACCCCAGACTACACTAAAGTGTACCCCTGCCTAATAGGGGTCAAAAATAATGACAGCGTTGCTCGCTGCACTGTTTGCAACAGTGACTTTTCTATTGCCCATGGTGGGTTAAGACTGTAAAAGACATGTTGAGGTGAGTTTAACAGGTGTCATTCGTTCATTAGCATAGCTAACATTATTTAAACTAGCAGGCCAGCTGCTAAGGAGCTACTCTATTGCAGACATCCCACCTCTCCCAGAAGTTCCGGGAGTCTCCCACAAATTGATGGTGCTACCTCCCTGAAATGAGTTTTTGCAGGGTGGGATGTCTGCAATGGTATGAGCATTGAATTTCCCACATTCAGGTAACCCACATACCCTGTGTTCCTTTCCCAAACCCACCAGCAGGGCCAGGTTCTGTCTTGCTTTGTTCACCTTTTCCATTGCACCCCACCCCCCCATTACTAAGACTTGTCACATTCCCCAATTTGGTTCCGTCTGCTCATGACCCACATTGATCCACCTGGATTTCTCCTCCATTGATCCTCTCACACACCTGGATCCATTTGTCCGCCATGCCCTCCTTGTCTATTTCCATGTATCAGTAACCAACCTCTGTCTCAGCATTTCTCTCTCGTTTTCCCAAATGCTAACCCTGACTTCATCAGCCTATCATCCCTCCATCCTCCATCTGGTTCCACCCGTTACCTACCAGTCCCTGTCTTCACGCCTCCCTCTCTCTTCTACATACTGGCATCCTCCCTCCAGCCCGGGGGTTCCCAACTTACTTCCTGCCATGGAGCCTTACCATGGTACTGTGGTGAATAGCACAATGCTTTGCAGTACAGGTTCAATTGACCTGAGTTTAATTCCTGCCACTGCCTGTAAAGAGTTTGGGTTTGGGAAAGGAACACAGGGTATGTTTCTCCCTGTGACCATGTGGGTTTCCTCCAGGTGCTCTAGTTTCCTCCCACAGTCCAAAGATATACTGGTTGGTAGGCTAATTAGTTATTGTAAATTGGCTTCTGATTCGGCTAGGGCTAAATCAGGGGTTGCTCAATCAATCAATAAGTAAATAAGTCATTCATAATTTAAACAAATTATACAGAAAGAGCATTTAGAACAAAATCAAGAAACTCCACTTGCAGGGTTTCAAAATGGTCATACTGTTGTACTGAGGTAGTGATGAGGTTTGGGCAGCTTGGTTCAAGAGCCAAGTGGTGGAAAAGAAGAAGCTGTTCTTGAACCTGGTGGTTGTGTGGATCTTCAGGCCTTTGTATGTCTTGCCTGATGATGGATGCAGGAGTATGGTTTGGCCTGGATGGTGGAGATCTTTGATGATAGACATCACCTTCTTGAGGCAGCAGTTCTTGTAGATACTGCCGATGGTGGCGAGGGATGGGCCTATGTGCCCACTACTCTCTGCAGCTTCCTATGGTCCTGTGAATTCAAGTGCTGAACCAGATCATGTTGCCTTGGTTTTGTTTACACACCCAGTGGCCACTTCATTTGGTACACCTATACATCTGCTCGTTAATGCAAATATTTAATCAGCCAATCATGTAGCAGCAACTCAATGCATGAAGGCATGCAGACATGGTCAAGAGGTTCAGTTGTTCAGACCAAACATCAGAATGGGGAAGAAACGTGATCTAAGTGACTTTGATCATGGAATCATTGTTGGTGCCAGATGGGGTGGTTTGAGTAACTCAGAAGCAGCTGACCTGGGATTTTCATGCACAACACTCACCAAAGTTTACAGAAAATGGCTTGAAAACAAAAAAAAAATTCAGTTAGTGGCAGTTTTGTGGGTGAAAATGCCTTGTTAATGAGACAGGTCAGAGGAGAATGGCCAGACTGGTTCAAGATGATAGGAAGGTGACAGTAACTCAAGTAACTACGTGTTACAACAGTGGTGTGCTGAATGCACAACATGTTGAATCCTGAAGTGGATGGACTACAGCAGCAGAAGACCTTGAGCATACAAGAGGTACCTAATAAATTGGCCAGAGTGCATTAGACCTTTTTCAACGGTTTTCCACTCCAACATCTCATAAATATAAAGCCTTCAGCCGCTCCACATACAGCCTCTCCATGAGACTATGATGGTGCCACTTCTGTTTAGTGGGAAGCCCACTGTGTCTGCAAGTTTCTGTGTGGGTCCCCGTCATTCACTGCAACCCAAGCATAATTCAATAGCTTGCTGAGGAAGGAAGGTGAAGGAAATTTTCAGAGCAGACCTGGGCTGTTTTACAGCATTTAGTAGTTGGAGGTGCTTTGTCTAATAGCAGAGGGGTGCATAGTTACCTTTGGGAATGCAGGGATAATACGGTGAGAGAGATAGAGACAGGCCTGTGCTGTAAGTATTTTAAAAGCATACTTACTACCCCGTATGAACCTGAATGTTAATTACAAAGAGGCAAAAACAGCAAACTGTCAGATTGTGTAACAACATGCCGTACAAAATGAGAGAATCTATGAGATCAAGTCACCAGAAGACAAAAAGAGAACATCTCAAACTTGTGCCTTTCAACCATTTTAGTCAGTAATTCAATCTTAGCACTATACAGGAAACTGTGATTGAGAACATCTTTCCAGACATTTTTTTCCTCAGAAATAAGATTTAATTTGGCAAATTTTCAGTCTAGACATACGTTAGAGAAACATTTGAGAACCCATTCTAATAACTGTTTAATCCCAGTATTTCCATTCCAATTAAGTTGAGGTCCAATTCAAAAGAGGCTATAGCCTAGAAATTTGGTTTGGAGATAGCTACAGAGCAAGTTTTTAACCCCTTCCTGCTACAGTTCCCCCTGCCTGCTGTTTAAACAAAATTGTGAGCCCGTTTAAAACAGCCGACTTCAACTCTGCAGTAAAATTGCATATGGCTGAACCAAAGATGACGCTTCTATTTTTAGTAGTGATTGAAGTGGATTGCTGAAACCATTTCACAAAATATATTCTGGCTACAGGTCTCTCTCACCTTGTTGCAGAGCAGAGTGACTCTAAGAAAAACTCTCCCATAGGAGTTGGTTCCCTCATGATTTGTCTGGCAGTTTCTATTTGATAACACAATTTTGGCAAGGAGATTTGTCTACGTACCCCTTGAGGAATGCTCCAGACTGAAACGGCAATCCTTGTCTATCATTGACCCCTTTCTTGGATAGAAGCTGGGGTTTTACAGAGCTTGGGATGCCAGCTCAGATTATATTACGTGAGTGTAGTTTACATCCAAGTGAGAGCAACTGGATTGTGTGCTGTTCATACCCAATTTTCCAGCCATGACGTGCTCTCTTCTCACTGCTGCCATCAGGAAGAAGGTACAGAAGGTACAGGAGCCTCAGGACTCACACCACCAGGTTTAGGAACAGTTACTATCCCTCAACCATCAGGATAATGAACCAGAGGGGATAACTTCACTCAACTTCACTTACCCCATCACTGAAATACTTCATACTTTATTGTCGCCAAACAATTGATACTAGAGCATACAATCATCGTAGCGATATTTGATTCTGCTCTACGTGCTCCCTGGAGTACAAGTCGATAGTGAATATTAAAGATTTAAATTATAAATCATAAATAGAAAATAGAAAATGGAAAGTAAGGTAGTGCAAAAAACCGAGAGACAGGTCCGGATATTTGGAGGGTACGGCCCAGATCCAGGTCAGGATCCGTTCAGCAGTCTTATCACAGTTGGAAAGAAGCTGTTCCCAAATCTGGCCGTACGAGTCTTCAAGCTCCTGAGCCTTCGCCCGGAGGGAAGAGGGGCGAAAAGTGTGTTGGCTGGGTGGGTCGTGTCCTTGATTATCCTGGCAGCACTGCTCCGACGGCGTGCGGTGTAAAGTGAGTCCAAGGACGGAAGATTGGTTTGTGTGATGTGCTGCGCTGTGTTCACGATCTTCTGCAGCTTCTTTCGGTCTTGGACAGGACAACTTCCATACCAGGTTGTGATGCACCCCAGAACAATGCTTTCTATGGTGCATCTATAAAAAATTAGTGAGGGTTTGAGGGGACAGGCCAAATGTTCCCAAAACAATGGACTCACTTTCAAGGACTCTTCATCTCATGTTCTCGATATTTAATGCTTATTTACTTATTATTATTATTTCTTACTTTTTGTATTTGCACAGTTTGTTGTCTTCTGCATACTGTTTGAATGCCCAAGATGGGGTGGTCTTTCATCAATACTGTTATGGTTATTATTCTATAGATTTATTGAGTATGCCAACAAGAAGATGAATCTCAAATTTGTATATGGTGACATCAATGTACCTTGATAATACATTTACTTTGAACTTTGAACTCTTTCACTTAGCTGCATTGTGTGGCGTGTGGTCAAGTGGTTAGGGCGTTGGGCTCACGATCTGAAGGTCGTGGGTTCGAGTCTCGGCCAAGGCAGCGTGTTGTGTCTTTGAGCAAGGCACTTAACCACACACTGCTCCAGTCCACCCAGCTGAAAATGGTTAACCTCGTGATAGACTGGCATCCTATCCGGGGGGTTGGGGAGTCTCATACTCTCAGTCGCTTCATGCCACAGAAACTGGCATAAGCACCGGCCTGATGGACCACAAGACTCAGGACAGACTTTAACTTTAAACTTAGCTGCAGGTGCTGAATTGTACTTCACGCTAATCGTTATTGTTGTTCTTTTCTGCGCCTTGTGGCGCATCAGGTGGCCACCTTGCCATTCCTTTAACATTTGTTTTAAGAGGCTGAGTTGCCAGCTCGACATTCTAAAGGGATTGGACAGGCTAGATGCAGGAAGATTGTTCCCGATGTTAGGGAAGTCCAGAACGAGGGGCCACAGTTTGAGGATAGAGGGGAAGCCTCTTAGGACCGAGATGAGGAAAAACTTCTTCACACAGAGAGTGGTGAATCTGTGGAATTCTCTGCCACAGGAAACAGTTGAGGCCAGTTCATTGGCTGTATTTAAGAGGGAGTTAGATATGGCCCTTGTGGCTAAAGGGATCGGGGGTATGGAGGGAAGGCAAGTACAGGGTTCTGAGTTGGATGATCAGCCATGATCATACTGAATGGCGGTGCAGGCTCGAAGGGCTGAATGGCCTACTCCTGCACCTATTTTCTGTGTTTCTATGTTTCTATGTTTCAACCCAGAACGGATGTAAAGTGAACCCTGGCTCATTCACCTTCAAGTCCGGTGATGATGCCACTACACCATTGGCCAGGCCAGCGCATTGCATGGTAATGAAGGAGAGAAATCAGTGATAACGAAGAAGAGGACTGTTTGGGGAAATGACAAAATGACTTTTAGCTCTTTGGAAATCTTCACTGAGGTCTCTTGGCCCTGCTAAAAGCTGCTGTCAGTCCAGAAACAGGCAAAGTAATAAAATGAAAGGGAAATGGACCAGCCCACCATTACCACTGCAATTGCCTTCAGACTGTAAGCTACCTAGAGAGAATATGAGGCGTTGCTCCTCAAACCTGAGATCAGCCTCATCGTGGCAGTAGAGGAGACCGTGACCAGACAGGTCAGAATGGGAATGTGAAGTAGATTTAAAATGAGTCACCACCAGGAAATCCCACCTGTTGCAGCAAATGGAATAGGGACTATTATCTAACATCTAGTAGGCATCATTTTCTGCATCTCTACGGTACCGTGTAAATATTTATAGGCAGGTGGCAGAGAAGGAGTGCCAGGGCGGAGGGGTGGCACGGGTGCAGACACACTTAGCTTTGAGACGCCAGGCAAGGTCATTTGATTCCAAACAACTGGTTTATAGATTGTTACAGAATGTCTTTCCGGTGCTTCCGGCTCCCTCCCCTTTTCCCAACAATGACTCCCTTTCCCACTCTCAGTCCACAATAGAGACCCAAATCGGAATCAGGTTTATCATCACTCACATATGTCATGAAATTTGTTTTTTTGTTTGTGACAGCAGTACAGAACAGTACATAAAATTACTACAGTACTGTGCAAAAGTCTTAGGCAACCTAGTGATATATGTTAAGTGCCTATGACTTCTGCACAGTACTGTATCAGTACTCAACATTGCTTTGCTTTGTGCCACTGATCCAATGTAATTACCACATTCCCACAGGAATGTCACCCTGTTTCCCACTGATGCTTTCTGGAGAGAAGACCGAAGTCTCCCAGTACTCAGACACCGGCAGGAAACTCGATATCTCACTTTCACAGAGATTCAGAGTAAACTCGATGTATCAAATCACCTCTTTTGCATGGGCATACCACTCCGACCCCTGTCTTTCATTTCAAATTCCTCCAAAGTTCTCCCAAGCATCTCAATGGTCAACAGCTCCATTACCCCTCTCTCTTTCTCTTCCTACATATTATTCTCCTGACTTCCTCCCTCCTTCCCCTTTCTCCTACCTTCTCTCCCTCCCTGCTTCCCCTCTCTCCTACCCTCTCTCACTCCCTCATTCTCTCTGGGCTATGTTGGCGTTGGAAGCATGGTGACACTAGTGGGCTGCCTCAACACATCTTCGGACTGTGTTAGCCGTTGACACAAATGACACATTGCACTGTGAGTTTCAATGTATGTGTGTAAAATAAAACTGATCTTAATCTGAATCTCTCCCCCTCATGCCTATATCCCTTTCTCACTCACTCCCCCGTCCCTCTCATTCCCTTCCCTGTCTCTTTGCCCCTTTTCTCCCCTCTCTCTTTTCTACCCTCTTCTCTCTCCTCCATTCCTCCCCATCTTCCCTCTCTTTCCCTTTCTCAATCTCATGTTCACATTTCTTCCCTTTCCCTCCCTCCTTTCCCCTCTGTCTTTCTCAACTTCTCACTTCCTCACTTTCTCTCTCCCTCCCCATGCCTATTTCCCCCTTTCTCACTCTTCCCTTTCTCCCTCTGCATCCTATTTTCTGATCTCTATTTCTCTCTCTCTCTTCTCTCTCACACTCATTCCTTCCCTCTTTTTCCCTCCTTCTCTCCTCTTCTCCTTCCTCTCCGTTTCTCACTGTCCCTCTCTATCTATTTCTCTCCGTACTTGAGGAAGGATACCCTGCCTTTGGAGGTGGTGTTGTGTTGGTTCACCAGGCTGATTCCAGAGTTGGGAGAGTTACCTTATGTAGAGAGATTGATATGCCTGGGACTATACTCACTGGAATTCAGAAGTTGGATGCATCAGCAAGGGAGATGAGGCTGAGTACAGGGCTACAGTAGGAAACTTTGTCACATGGTGTGAGCAGAATTATCTGCAGCTTAATGTGAAAAAGATTAAGGAGCTGGCGGTAGACCTGAGGAGAGCTAAGGTACCGGTGACCCCTGTTTCCATCCAGGGGGTCAGTGTGGACATGGTGGAGGATTACAAATACCTGGGGATACGAATTGACAATAAACTGGACTGGTCAAAGAACACTGAGGCTGTCTACAAGAAGGGCCAGAGCCGTCTCTATTTCCTGAGGAGACTGAAGTCCTTTATCATCTGCCGGACAATGCTGAGGATGTTCTACGAGTCTGTGGTGGCCAGTGCTATCGTGTTTGCTGTTGTGTGCTGGGGCAGCAGGCTGAGAGTGGCAGACACCAACAGGATCAACAAACTCATTCGTAAGGCCAGTGATGTTGTGGGGATGGAACTGGACTCTCTGACGGTGGTGTCTGAAAAGAGGATACTGTCCAAGTTGCATGCCATCTTGGTCAATGTCTCCCATCCACTACATAATGTACTGGTTGGGCACAGGAGTACATTCAGCCAGAGACTCATTCCACCGAGATGCAGCACAGAGCGTCATAGGAAGTCATTCCTGCCTGTGGCCATCAAACTTTACAACTCCTCCCTTGGAGGGTCAGACACCCTGAGCCGATAAGCTGGTCCTGGACTTATTTCATAATTTACTGGCATAATTTACATATTACTATCTAACGATTTATGGTTCTATTACTACTTATTATTTATGGAGCAACTGTAATGAAAACCAATTTCCCCCGGGATTAATAAAGTATGACTATGACTATGACTATGGTGACTAAGAATGAAACAGGATCTTATATAAAAAATAAAATTACAAAAGGGATAGATTATGATTATGATTATGAGGACACGCAGTCCCCTTTTATTGTCATTTAGTAATGCGTGCATTAAGAAATGATAAAAATGTTTTTCCAGAAAGATATCATGAAAACGCATGACAAACTGACTTAAAAACTAATAAAAAAACCACATAATTAAGACACGTAGTTACAACAGTGCAAAGCAATACCGTAATTTGATAAGAACAGACCATGGCACAGTAAAAATCTCAGAGTCTTTCGGAAGTCCCATCATCTCACGCAGACGGTAAACCTCCAGCGCCACCAGCTTGCCGATACAGCATCCCGGAAGCATCTGACCACAGTCCGACACCGAGTCCGTCCGAAAAACTCCGAGCCTCCGACCAGCTCTCTGACACTGATGCACCGAGCACCGTCTCTACCGAGCGCTTCGACCCCGGCCCCGGCAACAGGCGATACGCAAAGCCGGGGATTTGGGGCCTTCGTCTCCGGAGATTCTCAATTGCACAGATAAGATAGAGGCAGGAAAGTTGTTTCCGCTGGTAGGTGAGACCAGAACTAGGGGGCAGATTCAGGGAAGTAGAGTTAGGAGGAACTACCTTTCCCAGAGAGTAATGAATCTGTGGAATTCTGTTCCCTGGGAAACAGCAGAAGCTACCTCGTTGAATATATTTAAGTCAGTTTTTGATGGATATTTTTACATAGTAGGGGAATTAAGGGGTTATGGGTGGAACTAGGTCCTCTATCAAATCTCCCCTCAATCTTCGACATTCTTGTGTGTTTCCCAAGATTTCCAGCATCTTGTATGTTCTTTTGCTGTCTCTCCCGCTCCCCTTCTTACAGTCTTCCACCGTGGATCTTATCTACTGCAGGGCACAACCGTACCTCCCTGCTGATCCTTAGCAGACTAATTCAAAGCCTCTCTGGGGTGACTTCATACCTTTCTGCACCTCCCGTCCAGGGCCACTTATGAGAACTCATGTATTTCAAGCCTTCCCTTCTCGTGTAACCTCTCCACTGAAGGAGCCTGCTTCTCAAGCGTCTGGAGCTGGAGATCACAATTTTGGGCTGGCAAAGCCATTTTATGCTCTCATTCATGGATTACTGCACAAGAAATAGGGTGGGATGACTTCTCACCATCTGTTTCAGTCCTGGGTGATGGATGTTGGTGCAGATCCAAAAGTCTACGTCAGTGGGGCTTTAAAGGCCTGCTCTTGATACGTCTGTTTCTGTTTAGCCAGCGCGTAAGCTGACTTGCTGAGATCCAAAAAAAATACAATACTGAAGTAATACTAATAGAAGGTAGAGTATATGAATTGTAACACAAATAGAAGCTTACACAGAAGAGATTAGCTGTAATCAAACACAAGTATAAGTGCTTAGTGGGGTTTCAGCTAATAGAACGTAAATGCAAATTTACACAGACTGCTAATGGAGCACAAATATGCATAAAATGAACTGTAAAATACACAAGTATTAATATTTACAGATAATTAGCTGCAATTCTGTATAAATGAGCAGAGATTGTGGACTGTAGCCGAGTGAATGGAGATTTGCTGTGCGTAATAGGATGCAAAGTTCGAAAATAAGAAGAGATTGCAACAAAGCATTCCTCTTTACATTTCTAACCCGGTACAGTATCTTCATTCAATGGATCACCCTCTAAGATCTCCCGTTTGTCTCCTCCACCAACCATTGCCTTTCCTTTCAGCATTCGAAACAGAGTTCTTCCCTCCTGCAGTCCGTCGTTAAGGACCCCCATCACCCAGACCATGCCCTCTTCTCAATGCTACCATCAGGGAGGAGGTACAGGAGCCTGAAGGTGCACACTCAACGATTCAGGAACAGCTTCTTCCCATCTGTCATCTGATTTCTGAATGGACATTGAATCCATGAACACTACCTCACTACTTTTTAAATTTTTATTTTTGCGCTACATATTTAATTTAGCTATTTAATATATACTTCTATACTTACTGTATTTCAGTTTTTTCTATTATTATGTAATGCATTGTTTAAAGGCATCTGTTAGTCTTGCAAGACCATGGATCTGCGCCTGGAAAGTCTTCACTCTCTAGGGCGCAGGCCTGGGCAAGGTTGTATGGAAGACCATCAGTTGCCCATGCTGCAAGTCTCCCCTCTCCACGACACCAATGTTGTCCAAGGGAAGGGCATTAGGACCCATACAGCTTGGCACCGGTGTCGTCGCAGAGCAATGTGTGGTTAAGTGCCTTGCTCAAAGACACAACACGCTGCCTCAGCTGAGGCTCGAACTCACAACCTTCAGTTCGCGAGTCGAATGCTTTAACCACTTGGCCACGTGCCCACAATTGTATTGCATTGTACTGCTGCCGCAAAAACAACAAATTTCATGACATCTGCCAGTGATATGAAACCTGTTTCTGATTCTTCCCCAGTGCCTCATCATGTTCGCTCAGTGGCTTCCCATTTAAGCTCAGGACCTGCCCTTCAACCTCCACACTCCCCACTACCCGAAGGCTGCAAGCCCCGAGTCTGGGAATCTCGGAGAGTCCGCTGGGGCAGGCAGAGGCTCACTGTCTGCAAATCTAGGAGTCGGCTGGAGGCTGGAGGCCACGGTGTATGTGTGCGGGTGTGACAGAGAGCAGCATCGATGAGCAAACCACGTCCTAGGCTGAAAGATTCCTGTCTGAAACTTTGACTGTTCATCTCCCTCCATAGGTGCTGAGTTCCTTTGATGTTTTGTTTGTGTTGCTTTGGACTTTCAGCATCTGGCATATCCCTTGTATCTCGGAAGTGATGTCACCAGCTTGTCCCCTCCTCCTAATAAACTGACTGGAGTAGGAATTATGCCGTGAGTTTGGCAAAGCAAGCCAGTGTGGTAAACCAGCGAGGGTTGGGAGTGCAGTCATGGCTGACGCCAAGATCCCATCCCTGTCACTCTCATCTGGAGCGATAGTGCAATTTCTTGCCCACCTCCCCTGGGGTACCAGTCCAAACCGAGAAATTGGACAACATTAAATTCCTGTTTACCTTTCAGCATTACAGCGTTTAGTGTCAGTAGGAATATTGAACTGTACTTTTTGAAACCCTATAACACATCTCTGTTAACACGAGGAATTCTGCAGATGCTGGAAATTCAAGCAACACACATCAAAGTTGCTGGTGAACACGGCAGGCCAGGCAGCATCTCTAGGAAGAGGTACGTTCGACGTTTCGGGCCAAGACCCTTCGTCAGGACTGACTGAAGGAAGAGCTAGTAAGAGATTTGAAAGTGGGAGGGGGAGGGGGAGATCCAAAATGATAGGAGAAGACAGGAAGAGGAGGGATGGAGCCAAGAGCTGGACTGTCCAGCTCTTGGCTCCATCCTTCCCCCTCCTGTCTTCTCCTATCATTTTTCATCTCCCCCTCCCCCTCCCACTTTCA
This sequence comes from Mobula hypostoma, assembly GCF_963921235.1. Lineage (NCBI taxonomy): Eukaryota > Metazoa > Chordata > Chondrichthyes > Myliobatiformes > Myliobatidae > Mobula > Mobula hypostoma. The sequence goes on along the minus strand of NC_086104.1, from coordinate 150,376,692 downwards.
AATCTCTTACTAGCTCTTCTTTCAGTCAGTCCTGACGAAGGGTCTCGACCCAAAACGTCGACCGTACCTCTTCCTAGAGATGCTGCCTGGCCTGCTGTGTTCACCAGCAACTTTGATGAACTCACCTCTGTTGATAGCATACTATATTTTTTCAGGCCCCACAAGTCACATTTATACACCCAGTAACCACTTTACTAGCGACCTCATGTACCTAATAAAGTGGTCACTGATTGTATGTTCACGGTCTTTTGTTGCTGTAGCCCATCCACTTCAAGGTTCAATGTGTTGTTCATTCAGAGTTGCCTTTCTGGTTATTTGAGTTACTGTTGTCTTCCTGGCAGCTTGAACCATTCTGGCCGTTTCCCTCTGACTACTCCCATTAACAAGCATTTTCACCCACAGAACTGATGCTCACTGGACGTTTTTATTGATTTTCACACTAATCTCTGTAAACTCTGGAGACTGTTGTGCGTGAAAATCTCAGGAGATCAGCAGTTTCTGAGATACTCAAACCTCTTTGTCTGGCACCAACAATCATTCCACGGTCAAAGTCACTTAGATCACATTTCTTCCCCATTCTGATGTTTGGTCTGAACAACAACTGAACTTCTTGACCATGTCTGCATGCTTTCATGCATTGAGTGGCTGCCATGTGATTGGCTGTTTAGATACTTGCATAAACGCACAGGTTTACAGGTGTACCTAATAAAATGGCCATTGAGTATACATCATGATATGTTACATTATCTTTTCTCTGTAGACCAACCTTTCTGTGAAGGAAATCTTCCTTCATCGACTGGGGTGATATACTGCGTCCGGTGCTCCCGGTGTGGCCTTTTATATATTGGTGAGACCCGACGCAGACTGGGAGACCGCTTTGCTGAACATCTACGCTCTGTCCGCCAGAGAAAGCAGGATCTCCCAGTGGCCACACATTTTAATTCCACATCCCATTCCCATTCTGACATGTCTATCCACGGCCTCCTCTACTGTAAAGATGAAGCCACACTCAGGTTGGAGGAACAACACCTTATATTCCGTCTGGGTAGCCTCCAACCTGATGGCATGAACATTGACTTCTCTAACTTCCGCTAGGCCCCACCTCCCCCTCGTACCCCAGCTGTTACTCATTTTTATGCACACATTCTTTCTCTCACTCTCCTTTTTCTCCCTCTGTCCCTCTGAATATACCTCTTGCCCATCCTCTGGGTCACCCCCCCCCCGTCTTTCTCCCTAGGCCTCCTGTCCCATGATCCTCTCGTATCCCCTTTTGCCTATCACCTGTCCAGCTCTTGGCTCTATCCCTCCCCCTCCTGTCTTCTCCTATCATCTCCTATCATTTTGCATCTCCCCCTCCCCCTCCCCCTCCAGCTTTCAAATCCCTTACTCACTCTTCCTTCAGTTAGTCCTGACGAAGGGTCTCGGCCTGAAACGTCGACTGCACCTCTTCCTATAGATGCTGCTTGGCCTGCTGCGTTCACCAGCAACTTTGATGTATGTTGCTTGAATTTCCAGCATCTGCAGAATTCCTGTTGTTTAAGGAAAAAGGTCTTGCGTTTTTAATGACCAATCATTAGAACTAATTGCTTTCTGTGCTATCAAAGAAACTGCTTAATTCCTCCACTATTTCAAAAGCAGTTGTCCAATATTCTCAAGAAATCTTTTGTTAACTATCATTAATAATCTAATTGGTTTCAAAATTGGGACAATCATGTTCAATCCTTTTTTTAATCGAGTGTATTATGATGTTGCTCATTTTAATTCTGTGCAGTGCGTATCACTGTGTAGTTGCTCAGTAAGATAAGATTAATAATTTTAGGATGATACCAGGGTTAGAAAGAATACACTATACACACACACAAAATGCTGGAGGATTTCAGCGGGTCAGACAGCATCAAAAGTTTCATGCCGAGACCCTTCATCAGGGACTGTAAGGGAAGTCCGCTGGGCTAGCTGGAGGACCAATATCTACATGTCCAAGTTCAATGGTGGCTGGAGGCTAAAGAGACTTGGGGTCTTGGGGTTACAGCACTGTTTAAGTTTATGTGTGAGAGAGGGGGACAGAGTTTGTTTTGCTGTTGTTGCTTGGTTGATTCTGTTCCGTTGGCTTTGTTCTCTCTTGCTCTGTCGAGCATTGTGGGTAATCTGTGCTGGCTGGAATATGTGGCGATGCTTGCGGACTACCAGAAGTTTCGATGTACGGGTGATAAATAACCATGAATCAGCATCTTGCCCCGGTGGGGATCTCAGTGGCGTGATTCTCCATTCAATACCCTGACAGTGAAGGAGACAGACAGGGTTAGGAGGAAGTTCTTCCGGTAGAGGCCTGCTGCAACAGGGAGCACTTATCCACAGGAAGCAATTGTAGAAAACAGTGAGTGTGTTGTTAAAGAGAAGAGTAAACATTCTTTAATAGGAAAGGAAATGACAAGATGAGGGGGAAAAAGAACCATTTTGTCAAAAGAGAGTCTTGAAAGTGGCCTTTGTTGAGAAAAGCCATCGGGTTATTGAACTATCGGCTCCGGTTGGATATTTACCCTTGGATTTGATCAATAACCACTCTCAACTTCCTGCTGAGGGGATAAGTGGCACTGGCCTGAAATGACGGCTAGTTTCTGGAAGGCTATGGCAAGGAAGAGAGCATGTCGGATCTCTTAGTGGCGAACTCTTTATATACAGTTTATGACTGTGTGGCTGAGTGCAGCTCAAATGCAATGTATGAATTTGCAGATGATACCACCATTGTTGGCAGAGCCTCAGACGGCCATGAAGCAGAGCTGGTCGAGTGGCATCACAACAAGCTCCGCACTCAATGTCAGTAAGGCCAAGGAATCGATTGCGCACTTGGAGAAGGGGTAGTCGGGATAACACACACCAGTCCAATTATTGGTGAGAAGGTTGGGCAGCTTTAAATTCCTGTGTGTCCACATCTCTAAGGATCTGTTCTGGGCCCCACACACTGATGCAATCACAATGAAGATGTTCCAGAAGCCCTACTTTATTAGGAGTTTCAGAAGATTTGATATGTCACCGAAGAAGTCTTGCAATTTCTTATAGATGTACTGTGGAGAGCCTTTGGACTAGTTGCATCATATGGAAGCTCCAAAGCAGAGGATCGCAAGAAGCTTCAGGGGGTTGAAGATCAGCTAGCTCCATTAGGGGTGCAACCCAATCCACCATCAAGGACATCCTTAAGAGGCAGTATCTGAACAAGGCAGCATCCATCAGCATCTGGGATATACCCTCTTCTTGTGTCTATCAGGTAGGAGGTTCAGGAGCCAGACAATAGACACTCAATGATTCAATCACAGCTTCTTTCCCTCCTCCTTCCATAAGAATGGTCAGTGAACCCAGGACCATGATCTTATTATTCATATCTAGCTATCCATCTCTCCATCATCCCTTCTACCTCTTTATCTATACAGGCCATTCTGGCCAATCAAACCATACCCTAATTTAATCCTAGCCTAATCATGGGACAATTTACAATGACCAATTAGCCTACCAACTGTTATGCCTTTGGACTTTGGGAGGAAACCCACACAGCCACAGGGAGAACGTACAAACCCTTGACAGGCAGCGTCGGGAATTGAACCTGGTTTGCTGGTACTGTAAAGCGTTGTGCTAACCACTGCAGTACCGTGCCACGCGCCTCCCTCCCATTTTGTACTATTCATTTATTTTGTAATTTAGATTAATTTTATGTCTTTGCACTGTACTGCTGCCACAAAACTACAAATGTCATGTCACATAAGGGTGTGACAATTAACCTGATTTTAATTCTAATTCTGATACAACAAATACATTTAGTGCTGGTCGTATAGGGCAATTCCCCTTAACAGAGTCGATCGCCCCTGAGGAATTTACCCCAATTGAATATTGGGGTAAATATAAAGATAAAAGCCAATGGCATTACAGGAAAGGTACTAGCATGGACAGAAGGCTCCATAGCAATGTTGACATTGAAGTTCACTTAAATCACTGACCTTGGAATAATACTACATGGGGGGGGGGGGTAGAGGGATTAGTTTACCAGCCAAGCACGCAGCAGCTGTGTTGTTGGCCACTTAAGTACACGCCTGAGTCAGAAGATCCTAACAGAAGACATTTCCTTTCAACAGTCCTGCTGAGACAGGAGAAGCCCCGTCCCCACCATCAGCCACACCCCATTGTGTTGCTGTGTTGGTACATTAACTTTTCAAGTATAAGTTGACTTTTCCTCGTTACGTGTCTGTGCCTGTCCGGTGTGGGAATAAAGAGAGCAGACAATGTTTCTATTATTGCATTCCCTCGGTCACGTGTACGTCTTTCTTATGGTGACTGGACCTGTACAGGTAAAATCTCACCTGGACTCGACGTAATCTCTACTCTTATACTCAAATTTCCCTTTGGTGTCACATTTGACTTCTTTAACTTCTATTTGTCCCATGTACTGTATATTGAAACATCAAAACGTTCAGTGAAATGTGTCACTTCAATCAATGCCCAACACGGTACGATGATGTGCTGGGGGCAGCCCACAAGTGTCTCCATGCTTCCCACGCCAAGATAACATGCCCACGACTTACTAACCCTCACCCTAATGGATGTGTCTTTGTTATGTGGGAGGAAACCAGGGCACGTGGTAGAAACCCACACAGTAATGGGGAAACCATTAAAACTTCTGGCAGACAGTGGTGGGAATCGACTGGAAAACTGCAAATGTGATTCCACTCCTCAAGAAGGGAGAAAGACAGAAGAAACCAGTTCGGCACGGACTAGAAGGGCCGAGATGGCCTGTTTCCGTGCTGTAATGGTTATATGGTTATATGGAAAGGGCATTATAGGCCAATTAGCCCAACTTCAGTGATTGGGAAGATGTTGAAGTGTATTATTAACGACGAGGTCTTGGGGTACTTCGAGGTACATGATAAAATAGGCCAAAGTCAGCATGGTTTCCTTAAGGGGATATCTTGCCTGTCAAATCTGTTGGAAACCTTTGAGGAAATAACAGGCAGGATAGACAAAGGAGAGTCAGTGGATGTTATTTATTTGAATTTTCTGAAGGCCTTTGACAAGGTGCTGTACATGAGGCCTCATAACAAGGCCAATGGCGATACAGGGAAGGTATTAACATGGACAGAAGGCTGGCTGACTGGCAGGAGGTAAACAGTGGGAATATTCTGACTGGCTGCCAGTAACTAGAGGTGTGCTGCAGTTGTCAGTGTTGGGGCTGTTTCTTTTCATGTCATATGCCAATGAAAATATTGATGGCTGTATGGCCAAGTTTGGGAATGATACGAAGATGGGTGGAGGGGCAAGTAAAGCTGAGGAAGCAGGGTATCTGCAGAGGACTTAGATTAGGGGAATGGGCTAAGAAGTGTCAGATGGAATATAGTGTTGGCAGAAGGAGTAAAGGTATGAACTCTTTTCTCATTAGGGAGAAAATTCAAAAATCAGAGATGCTGAGGGACTTGGGACCCCTTGTGCAGGATCTCCTAAAGGTCAGCTTGTAGGCTGAATTGGCAGTAAGGAGGGCAAAGGCAACGTTAGCATTTATTTTGAGAGAGGGCTGGAATACAAAAGCAAGGATGCAATGCTGATGTTTTATAAGGTAAGAGCACACTTGGAGTATCATGAGCACCGTATCCAAGAAAAGATGTGCTGGTGTTGGAGACGGTCCAGGTCACGAGAATGATCTGAGGAATATATGAGGAGTGTTTGATGGCTCTAGGCCTGTGCTCATGGGGGTTTATAAAGGGGGGGATCTCATTGAAACCTATCCAATATTGAAAAGTCTCGATAGAGTGGATGTGGAGAGGATGTTTCCTAATGAGGGAGTCTAAGACCTGAGGGCGCAGCCTCAGAATTGAGGGGCATCCATCTAGAACTGAATTGTGGAAATATTTCTTTTGCCTGAGAGTGGTGAATCTGTGCAATTCATTTCCACAGGTAGCTGTGCAGACCCTCACTGAGTATACATATGGAAGAGTTGGTAGGGTCTTCATTTATCAGCGTGTCAGAGGTTACAGGGAGCAGGCAGGAGAATGGGGTTGAGAGGGATAATAAATCAGTCATGATAGATTTGCAGTGTAGACTCAATGGGCCGAATAGCCTAATTCTGCTCCTATATCTTATGGACTTTTGGGAACTCTAAAAACTGTTATGTGTAATCACATTTCTTCCCCCATTCTAATAGTTGGTCTGAACAGCAACTGAACCTATTAACCATGTCTGCAGGCTTTTATGCACTGAGTTGCTGCCACATGATTGGCTGATTGGATATTTGCATTAACAACCAGATCTATAGGTGTACCTAATGAAGTGGCCACTGAATGCATATTTGGCAATCTGTAAATATCCCTAATTTAAAATGTCGAATCCCTCTCCCCATTTTAAACAATATTGCCGTTGATGACACTGTAACTTATTGATGGGTTCCATCCTCAGTATTCCGCAATTATTCTTTTGGCTAATTTATTGATTATGCAATTATTGTCTCCTTATCTCATTGATTATTTCATTATTTGCCTTTTTACCAGAGAAATAAAAAATGGACTGGCTTCTGAAATAAATTGGATCCCATTGCATTCCCGTTAATTTAAATTAAAATGCTTCAAATTAATTACAGTGGGGATGGGGAAAGAGGATCTCAAGCCCAAACCTTGACTCCCTTCTTCCAACATGGTGCCTCTGAGCTCGTGCTCGTGCCTTGCTTGAGAGAGACGTCGATGAAGGTTAACATTATTTTGGAGGCACATGATGCACAGAAAGAAATGTCTATTGTGCAGAATGGGAGAAGTTTCCAAGCCTGTTGGCAATAAATGAAGGAACATCTGTTATGCCCACAGTATCCAAACTGTATGCATGACATCGAGTGATGGTCTCTCAGTGAAGACGAAACTAGAGGGCCCACTACTTCCTTCCCTCTAACTCTTCCAAATCCAGATAGAACTGGCAATAAGAATGCTCACTTTAAGTGTAGAGATCTTATTTGAGGTAAGAGAAAATTCCAGAAGGGTAAATTTCCTCAGGGAGTCCTGCAAGGTTGTGATTAAACTGAAGCGAGTGCAGAGGAAGTTCATCAGGATGTTGCCTGGACTGGAGGACTTTAGTTATAGGGAGATAATCGAAAGGCTGGGCTTGTTTTCCCTGGAACGGAAGAGGCTGAGGGGTGATTTGAGAACGTGAAATAAGATTATGAGAGGTGTAGACTGGGTAAATAGCCAAAAACTTTTACCCAATGTAGGGGTGTCGAAAACAAGAGGGCATAGGGTTCAGATGAGGGGAAATAGTTTTGAAGGGGTCTGAGGGGAAAGTAGTTTTACACAGAGATCATTGAGTCATATAACATTACAGCTCAGAAATCGGCCCTTTGGCCCGTCTAGTCTGTGTTGAAATAAGGGTAAGAGAATCTGTAGATGCTTGAGATCCAGAGCAACACACACAATATTCTAGGGGAACTCAGCAGGACAGGTAACATCTATGGGGTGTGTGGGGCGTCAGGGAGGGGTAGCACCTCTGGTGGGGGTACATGTCGCGTCCTTTTCAAGGCGGTTAGTCCACCTTTGGTCCTCACCTGGCACTCAGCTCTCACCTGTGGCTCCCCGTAGCTGTTTGCATGCGACAGCGGCCACACCCTGGGCAACGGCTTCGACAAGCCGGCTAAACCAGGTGAGGGTAGCCGACGGGTCTCAAACCCTCGTTGAGATAGGGAGATGTCTATCCCAGCATGTGAAGACAGACTCCGGCGGATTGAGCAGACGAGACCTACGGAAGGTCCAACGGTCAAGAAGGCGGTCTCTCCAAGCGTTGTGGAACATGTAGAGCAGGACAAGACACAGAAGACGTCCTAGTCATCCACTGCGCCTAGTCCCATCTCCAGCCGTCTCAACTCTGTCTTGCCACTGGATCCAGATGGGAATTAGGAAGAGAGAGAGAGAGGCTGACACTGCGCCACTCTCCCTCACTTAAATCTAAATCACACGCTGGTATCGACACCATCATAATGGAGTCGAGGTCCTCACCGACGTAGACGACGGACGAACACTTATGCAAATAAATAAGCAGTCGATGTTTCAGGCTGAGACCATTCAACAAGACTGTACAGAAAGGGGGGAGATGCCAGAATAAGAAAATGTGGGGGGGAGGGGAAGGAGGACGTTAGAAGGTGATAGGTGAAGCCAAGTGGGTGGGGGTGGACAGATTAAATAAGAAGCAAGAAGGTGACAGGTGGAGGAGGTAAAGGGCTGGAGAAGAAAGAATCTGATAGGAGATGAGCGTGGACCATGGGAGAAGGGGAAGGTGGAGGAAACCATGGAGCAGAGATAGGCAGGTAAGGAGAAGAGGTAAGAGGCCAGGATGGTGAATTAAAGAAGAGGGAAGGGGGTGGGGGAAAAATTAACATAAATTGGAGAAATAGATGCTCATGCCATCAGGTTGGAGGCTACCTAGATAGAATATGAGTGTTGCTCTTCCACCCTGAGAGAGGCTTCATCGTGGCAGAAGAGGATTGAATGGACCAGCATGTTAGAATGGGAATGGGGTAAGAATTAAAATCATTGACCATCGGGAAAACCCAGAATCCTCCCAACATAGATTAGGGGACCACTTTCTTGAGTACCTCTGTTCCATCTGCACCCAACGTAGATTGGGAGACCGCTTTGTCGAGCACCTGTGCCTACTGCATCCAGTGCTCCCCAGTACAGCTTCCTCTCATTGGTGAGACCCGACGTAGATTGGGAGACCACTCTGTCGAGCACCTCTGGCCCATTGTCGAAGAGCGGGATTTCCCGTCGGTCAACTACTTTAATCAGTGTAATTAGAGTTAAGGTCGATGGGTCAAAAGGTAAGCATAAACATTGTAGGCCGAATGGCCTCTTTCTTTGCTGAGTCTCTATGACTCAATGACATACAACTATGTGACCTATCGACCTTTAAACGACAAAGGGCATGAGAGCCCAACTAACCAGCGCAGCAAATAACTTTTAGAATCAGAATGAATCAGCTTTATTATCACTGACATATGTCTGGAAATGTGGTCGTTTTATGGCAGCATAACAGGGCAAGACATAAAAATTACTATAGGTTGCAATAAATAGTGCAAAAGAGGAATAATGAGATAGTGTTTACGGGGTCATGAACCATTCAGAAATCTGATGGCGGAGGGGAAGAAGCTGTTCCTAAAACGTTGAGTGTGGGTATTCTGGCTCCTGTACCTCCCTCCTGATGCTAGCAATAAGAAGAGGACATGTCCTGGACGGTGAGGGTCCTTAATGATGGATGCCATGTTTTGAGGTCTATTGACTTCACCAATTGCTGGGCCTCGACCAATCAAAAAGTTCATGATCTACACGGTGGTGAGCATGATCAGTGATCCTTTGAAGAGATTTTAATCCCAGTAGTGATCAGATTAAAATCATCCCTTTAATCTTCACTTCAAAATGAGACTTAAAATCAGATTCAGGTTTATTATCACTGGCATATGTCGTGAAATTTGTCATCTTAGCAGCAGCAGTTCAATGCAATGCGTGAAAATATAGAAAGAAAATAAATATGTAAATTAATTCCAGTAAGTAAATGTATGTGTCTATTGAATAGATTAAAAATAGTGCTAAATCGGAAATAATATATTTCTGAGGTAGTGTTCGTGGCTTCAATGTCGAACAAGCCTTTAAACAGTGTAAAGGACTTTTAGGTATTTTCTTTAGTTAATACCTGTGAGAAAATTCATCTCAAGGTGAGATATATGTACCTTAATAATAAACTTACTTTGAAGTTTGAACTTGGGAAAGGCTTGCGGGGCTGAGGGCCTACTCCTAAATGTCTCTCCATTTTTTTGGAAACCGTCTTAATCACTTTTACAGTTCTGCAAGAGATCTTTTTACTTAATTCTGTGTCATACTGTGGCTGATAGGTAATGCGTGGCACTCCAGGTTATAGGCAGCGTTCTTCAGCAAGACTGAGGCTGAATTTCTTCAACTAATTCCAATTGAAATAAAATTTGTTGTTTAGATTCGTTTTTGTTTTCTTGTGATCTGTTACCCGTGTTGTTATAGCAGCTGGTCTTGAAAGCAACTTTCAACGTTGAAATGTCAGGCAAATGGATGACATTCAAATGTCGGCTCTGATAGACTGAAAAGGCTGGGTGTCGGGACCAGAGATGAGGGTCGGGCCGATTCTGCTCGCTCTCCCGCAATGTTTACTCCTCGCTCCACAGCACTGAGACTGTGAGACTGTCCCGGCTGCCCCGTGCTTCACGGCGATTTGCCCAGCTGTATGATGAACAGAGGCTGAGGCTGTGGGCCTGCTCTGGACTCCATCTGCTCTGAGCTTCACACCTACGGACTCTATTTCATCCTTAATATCGTTGCTTGCTTTTATTGTTTGCAAGATTTGTGTTTTTCTCTCTCTCTCTCTGCGCATTAGGTGTCGGTCTTCTTTTAAATTGGGTTGTTCTGGGTTTCTTGTTTCGTAGCAGTCTGCAAGCAGACGAATCTCAAGTTGCATAATTTTACATACGTTGTTAGTAAATATATTGCAGACATCCCACCCTGCAAAAGCTCATTTCAGGGAGGTAGCACCATCAATTTGCGGGAGACTCCCGGAACTTCCGGGAGAGGTGGGATGTCTGCAATAGAGTAGCTCCTTAGCAGCTAGCCAGCGAGTTTAAATAACGTTAGCTATGCTAATGAACAAATGACACCTGTTAAACTCACCTCAACATGTCTTTTACAGTCTTAACCCACCATGGGCAATAGAAAAGTCACTGTTGCAACGCTGTCATAATTTTTGACCCCTATTAGGCAGGGGTACGCTTTAGAGTAGTCTGGGGTGACGTACGTTTTCTATTTTCTTTTTTTGGAACACTCTGCCATGGCGCGCTCTCTCTCTCGCTCTCAAAAAAATTGATTTCCTGGATATTGTATATAAT